>NC_081825.1:226165572-226475390 GCF_030867095.1 Alligator mississippiensis
GTCCTCTGGCATTTACAGAACTTAAACAGAATGGGCCCAGCATTGTCCTCTATAATGATGAGCAGAGTATGGGTCCCTGCCAGGCTAAATGTGAAGAGATTTGGTTCATCAATATTTGCAAAGAACTCTGGAAAAGAGGACAGACTTCCTGCCCTGCTGGGTTTATAGTCTAAGAGTGAACCTGAAAGGCACTGGATGCTGTCACCTTACATTAACTTTGATGCAAAGATCTTGGAGTTGTTCAGTCTCACAGAAGGTGTTTGACACCTGACAGAACTGGATGCTAAAGAAAGCGAGTCACGTGCAGAACAGTCCAAGTGATGGGGTTGTTCATAATGAAAAGAGGAGAGTTGAGCATAAAGGTGGGTTTTAAAGGTCTAGAAAGACTAGAGAGACTTTCTAATTTAAAGATTGGAATAAAAAAGGTACAAATCAGAGATGGGAGATATTCATTATTCATCTTACAGCAGTGCTGTTATGATTTAAGCACGTATTGGACTGTATCAAAGAGAATGCAATTTAAATAGGATGAGCAAAGAGGGAACAAGAATATGCTGTTATCTCCATTTCACAGGTAGGGAACTGAGGCACAAAGTGTGCTTGCCTAGGTGTCTATGGCAAAACTAGAAGTTAACCACAGCTCTGAGTCTGTCCAGCATATTAACCACAAGACTCTCTTTCCTTCTCTGACAAGGAATGGTAAGAGTATAGGTGGTGAGACTATGTGGAAGAAAATGCAAAGGAGCATATCAGAGAAAGATCAGCAAGGACTTTTTTTCTTTTCTTTTTTTTTTTTTAACCTGAGGAGGGGTAAAAATTGCTCAAATTACCAATTTCATATCAATTGCAAGGTTACAAGGTAAAGCAATGGCAGTTAGAGGAAAAAAGAAAATGGCTTGGACAGTCATTTTTTGGATAGACTGGCCAAGATGGATTTGAGAGGTGGGAGTACCTGACAAGAGAAGGTAACAGTGTTTAATGTGAAAGAAGACCAAGGTCCTGTGTAATAATTTGTTTTAGTAGGGGAGAGAGCAGAAGAAGCATTATTTCTTGCAATACAGAAAGAAGAAAAGAAAAGACATGGCAGGAGCATGAATATGTGGTAGTAGGACAAAGAGCAAAACTTGACACCATGGTCACAAACGTAAGAGTGCGTGAACAGTAGTAGCCTTGGGGTATGGGGATTGAGGGGTTTGGGAATCATCTGAGTAGCCATAACAGGAGATAAAGGAAATCCAGACGGAGTGATCCATGCTGACTTAGATGAGTTTCATTTTGCTTTCTCTCTATCCACTTCTGAAAGGTTTGTCCACATACTCCTTATTCTCAAAGGTAGACATTTTCTTAGAAATTGTCTCTCTCCAAAGACAGAATAGGGGTAGTACAAGCAGCAGCAAGGCAGGCCTCTTATGTGCCCATCGCTGTACCAAAGTGGGTCTTCTATGTCATGGAAGTAGCCCCTCAATGTATAGCAGTCTCTTAAACATTTCATTTTCTGTTTTCCGAAATGCCTACAAGAGAAAGGACAGAGCATTCACAATAAGCTGTCTTGTCTGGTAGACACCCACCTGCCAAACACTCAATTTACCCTGCCACTCCTCCTCCCAGTTTTACCTCATTTAAGGCACTAACCAGCCCATATCTGACAATAGTTTAGGGTTTCACTAACTTGAGCTGGGATTTGAACCAGCCAAACAAGCAATGCAATGTTCTGTGTTCTTTGAGATCCATCCTGCCTTGAAATTTCCAACAGTTCCTCAGTCTGTTTGGGGTATATGAAATCAGTGGGTCAGTTTATTAGACGTAAACTCTTCTAGATGTTGCCCTGCAACAAAATCAGCTTTTTCAACTCTGTTCTTTAGAGATCGTTTCTCCAGTCTTTAAATTGGGATCTCCAATTTAATATACTCTGGTTCAGCCTACACTAGGAGGCTGCTGCCATTTTATTTACATTGCACATGCCATTCTGCCAATGGGAGTTTTTCTGCTTTCAAAATTGTGCCCACACTGGGGGCTTTGCCAGCTTAGATGCATCAGTTATCAGGTGCAGTCTTTCATGCTCCTAGCCAATGTAGCTATGCCAGCAGAACTTTATAATATAGGTAAGGTTTCTGATTCAATTTGTGGTAAAGACAGCAAGAGGATGTGGGTTTAATCTAAAATATCATTCATCTGATACTAATGAAGGTAGGGGGTCAAAGCATAGGTAATTTAAACCCAGCTGAGCACCCTGTAGGCTGTGTAATCTGTGCTGGCTAAGCATTCAGAAAATGCACAGAAGTGCAACAACCTCCTGCCTACTCACTCAAACTCTGTGGTCCCTGGTGGAATGAAGCCATACACTGTCTGTTCTGCATGCAGCCCTGTTACTGCACAATCCTTCATCCATTCCCTTTCATCCATCATTGTGCATGGGAAGCAGGGAGACTCTTTGCTTCTCCGTGTGAGGCTTCTGTCATCTTTTCATTATTGCATACTGTCAAAATGTTGTTTCTCCCCTCTACCACCTCCCTTTTGCCTGCCTCCCTTTGGAATTCCTGCTGAAAGATAAAAGCAGAACAGTCTTTCTTTCTCTTTTTGTTATTGGTGAGGCAAGAGGTTTCATCTGACATGTGCATGGCCTGTGGAGACATAGAGATAGCTCTGAGGAAGGGGAGAGTTTCTGGACGGAAGAAGGCCATCCACCTTTGTGTCTGAAGGATAGCCCCATCTTCTCACAAGGTCTAGGGGGTGTTTTACTGAGGCTTAACAGATGGATTAGGGGTCCCATACAGTCTGGTTTTCCCAACTCCACCCTGCCCACTGAATGCCTCTGTCCAGCACACCATCACAAGCCTCACATCACCTTCATCTTACACTTAAAAATACATAATACTATATTCTACTGAAAATCTCAACTGACCGCAAGGCTGTCCTGCCCACAACTAATGCCTTCTCTAGGAAGGCAGACTCATCAGCATCTGTCCCCATGCTTTGGTTGCATGCAATATGTAGAGCCAGCCCCCTTTCTTTCCAGAATCTCCTGTTTCCAAGGCAAAGACTCCTTCAAAGTAACTCAAGGAGCAAGGGGAGGTGGAAATGGAGGGAGAATTCTAACGTTTCTATTCAGCATGAGGGACTCTGGAAGTTGTGATAGACTCTCTAGCTGTCTGATACCAATTCTGTGAGCTGCAAGGAAAGCTGCTGCTTCTCAAAGCATCAATCACTCCGGCAGCTTCACAAATTAACAAGATTTGAGTGAGGCATTGTCTCTAATTCCATAACAAATGAGACTTGGTATCCCTACTGTCCTTTCATATGCACCGGCCCTGCCATCACAAGCAAAGCTGTGTTGGCAAAGAAACACCCCTAAAACCTGGCATCAGTCCTTTCCACATTTTGGTGACTCCTCCCTTGCTTGTGCTTTCTTAGTGACTGTTTGGAAACTTGTGCCTTTCGATGTTTTAATACAATATCACAGTGTTGCCATGGAGAGGACAAGTATGTCATTAATGTTGCACTGATGTTGCCAAGCACCTGTACATAGTTAATATAATCTGAGTTGTTCATTGCTCTTCCAACATCAGAGCACAGAGCATGAGAGAAAGAAGGAAGCCCCATTGTTTCAGATTTATGGAGAGTGCCATGGCTGCCCCAGTTTCTTTAAGGGCAGGTGCACCATCCCATCAGAACCTTCACACCTTCATATTTCAAAGCAGATTTAATGCTCAGATCCTGGCACCTTACAATACTTGAACATCCCTTCTAACAAAAGCTGAGTGATTTAATCCCAGTGCTCTGGTCCAGTTCCGATTTGTGTGATTATTACATTCTGCCAACTTGTATTTCCTTGTACAGTTTCACTTGGATTCTGTATTCTTTATGTCCTGTTCGATACACATGCATTGTGTTTCTTGATCTGCTTTCTTCTGTATCTGGCCAATCCCCTGCTCTGTCACTACAAAGGCTGTCTTGTTTTTAATGCTTGCTCTTATTCACCGATTGCTTTTAGAACAGTTCTGGGATCGCTGCCCTCCAGACATATTTTTAGAAAGCCAGCTATTTTTATTTTACAGGAATTTCTTAGTTACTCTAGTGCTGTGGGCATGAATTCCAGAGATTAGGGAAAAGTTGAAAAACCTCTCTTTACTGTGTTGCTCCACCGTAAATCTGTCTCTGTTAATTTAACTGGTATGTTGCAGTGCTCCAAGCAGACAAAATATTAAAGTACCACTAATATTCTCAGGATTGCTCAGATAATGCAGTCTCCTAGGCATGATCGCTGGGAACTGGAATAGCAGAAGGTGATCCCAGGGAAAGAGCAAGATGAGGCCAGGATTGACAAAGATGGGTAGAAAAGGAGTGAGAAAGGAAGGTTGGAAAAAGTACTGGGTGGCTTCAGATATATATATCAAATGGGTATATTGCAGTCCTTGCATTTTTAGTATCCATTCTCCAAGCTAACACACAACACTCAGTGTTAGGGACAAAGGGCATGCATGTCCTTGCTGACATGGCTTCTCTGCTTCAGTTCTAGTTAACTCTTCTCAGGCCTGCTTCCCACTTAAAGAGAGTCAGGCATTCTGTCTAATATCTTTGCTGTTTGGGGAATCAAAGGTTTATTGCTCTTCTTGAAAATAAGGATTAATGTGGTTGCTTCTCCAGTGACAATTAAACTCTGTTTTAATTCTGGGAACCAGCTGGAGGTGTGTGTGACTGGGGTTTTAGATTTACACTTCTTAATTATGTTTCTGCATCTATCTCAGTTGGTGTTGGTCGGTCTCTATCTGTCCCTCCCCCGCTTCTCCGCCCCCTTTAGAAAGCAATGGCTCCACAATATCAGCACCTTAGACTTTCACGACTAGCCTTTCTGGCTCACATTGTACCTTGGTGAAAAGAGTTGACCTCGGCATGCTGGCCTCCTCGCATTCAGTTATGTCCTCTGTGGAATTGGTGCTGCTCTGGCTGTGAGTGGGGATGGCGCGTCACAAGTTCTGAACAGGAAATGGAAACAGCTGCTGGCTGTTAAGGGAGCAACTGCATAGCCATCAAGTTTTCTGAGTGGGATGCAGCCATTAGGAAAGGAAGCTTTCATTGGCCTGAGCTTTCCAGATGCTTTCTGCTGCCTTTATGGAATAGCAAGTCTTACATGACGGCCTCATTTCCCTTTGTCACTGCAGATTAGTATTTTGTTGTTTTCCCTTTACCTGCCCTTGGCTTTAAGATGCCGAGCATTTTTTTGTGGTGGGAAGCTAAGGGTTTGGGTTTCTGCCATCACTCCAAATTCTTTCTTGTTCCTAATGCTGCTGCTACAGCAACTTTCCAAATCCTCAGCCCAGCAAAGGACAAAATTCTAAGGAGCTGAACAAACCATTCAGGAAACAAAGTGCGATTCAGACGAAGACCCCATCTGGTTTCAGATCTTGAAGCTGCTAGATGGCCAAGTCAGCAAAAGAGGCAGGGGGGTTTCCTGATACCTTTCTCTTCTTAAAATTTACAGAGACTCTTCTCCTGCCTCTGTTTGAGGAGCCTTGTGAGTCTAGCTCTCTGACTGCATTCAGCAGTATGACTATGATGCCAATCACCTCCTTGAATGCAGTGATTTTCACACACATCTTTTCTTTTTTTACAATTTAGAAGCGATCCAATCTGTTAATACTGAAGTCTGGTTAACTAAATTTTGTAGCAGCCAAGATTTTTAAGGTATAACTTGCTGCTTTTAGTTTAAGGCCTAATGCACAAGCAGAGAAATACACAATGGAAGGGAGTATAGACTGGTCTCAGGGTATTTCTTGGCAGTTAGTAAAATTATACTAGCCTACACTGTCAACACAAATCGGATATAAGGGAGAGTTAGCTCTCCATAACCATTTTACTTGCATTCAAGTTTCCACTTTTCATTTACACTTGACTCACTGGAGTACTTGCTGTCAGCTGGCTGAGCCAACTTGTTCTAGTGTCTGGTGTGTTACTCTGGCCTCTGTGCCTCTGTTGTATGAATAACAATCGTGTAATCAGATATTACAGGAAGTCGAACCTGCTCCATGTCCCAGCTGGATGTCATCAGCTACTCTTGAGATGGCCTGGAAATGGACTTATATATTGCATTATTTCCCAGAAGCCCATGCACAAAAGCTAACTTTTCATATGAAACTTATTTTGTGTGGGGTGGGGGGCTCATTTCTCTCTTACCTTTTTTCTTTTTCCTTTTCTTTTTTCTTTTCTTTTCCCCCAGGGAGATCTGGTATTAAAATATTCAGCCGTCTGTCTCATTTCTTAACATGCAATTTGTCAGGAAGTGAGTTTCCATTAAATTCTTCATAATTAGCATACTTGGACTTTGATAGACATTTTTCTTTTTTCAGTAATATTTTTTCTCAAGCTCATTATCTGTATGCAAGATCAGTCAGCTAGATTTCTGTCGGTTGAACCTTTCCATCCTTGCTCTTTTTTTTTTTTAACCAGTTTGAGGGGTTTAAGCATTGCCGTGAATTACTTCATGAATCCTGTTTTCAAATCTGAATGGATGACAAGTGAAATAAGTTAAAGGGAGTCAGCCTAGAACCTACTAAATGCTTGATCTTAAAAAAAAAAATGGTGGCATTGCCCATTTCCTGTGTTAGATAGAGGATCAGGCCAGGGATAGCAGAAGATACAGCAGTTAGGGATGGAGGTGAACTGGTAGAGCTGTGTAGAGTGCCCAAAACTGTTATATAAGGAGTACTGTAGGAAATCCATAGCAAGAAAAGCTTACAGCTGTCCACAAAATTGTGGGAGTTCTTTCAAAGGGGAAGCACAGCTGCAAGTTCTAAAGTAGTTCTTCCCAACCGCCTGTTAACATGCCAGAGGAAAACACAAGTGAAACACAAGGTAAGACATTACTGGGTGCATGAAGCAATTTAAAACAACATTTTCCCCAAAGTAATGTCTATATAAAGAATATTTTGTGTATTAAAAATTAGACAAGACAGCAAAAAGTCTGATTGATTCTCTGTTCACTTCAGAAAGTACCCCAATTCAACAGGCACCCAGACTCATTGCTGTTGTACAAAGGCATACTTATTGAACAACCAGAGAGGAGAGAGGGGAAGGGAGGCAAGGTATGCCTACCACTGTAGATTGCGAGGGTGGGTGACAGCATGGACAGATGGATGGGCATGTGTGGGTGGAAGGAAAGGCTTCTTCCAAGGTGATGCTGCTGCTGTAGTATCAGCTCCACTCCAGCTGCAGCAGCCCTGTAGGCAAACTGTCTGCAGCCCTGTGCTCCATTGGCTCCTCTCCTTCACTTCCCCCCTACATATATAATGGACATAAGACTCCAAGGCTGCCTGGAAGGGGTGAGGGGAGTACTATCCAGCTTGTTCCACTCACTCCCCCAGATACATGCTTATTAAGGTGTTGCCATGGCCAGCTCCCATGGCCCCTCCATAGTTATTCTACTGCCTTCATAGGTGCCCTTAGTAGCGTGGGCTCTCCACAGAGGAGCAGGAAGAAGATGGCAAGATACCTGGAGCAGGGGGCTGGACTTGATGATCTGCAAGGTCACTTCTAGCCCTAATGTCTATGAAATCTATGAAATGGCAGGTGGTTCTCCAGTTAATGGAAGGAGATTAAGGGAAATGTGAGATTGTCTTGGTAGTGTATAAATTTATCCTTGAGAGGAAAAACATAGGATCATGGGAAAGTAGGGCTGGATGAGACCTCACAGGGTCATTTAGTCCAGCCCCCTGCTCAAGGCAGGATCATCCATGACTAAACATCATCCTAGTCGAGTGTCTGTCCAACCTGCTCATTTCCAGGGTGGAGATTCCACGAGTTTTCTAGGTGGCCTGTTCCAGTGCTTGACCACCTTCACAGTCTGAAGTTCCTCCAAATCACCAAACTAAATTTCCCCTGCTGAATCTTGAGTCCATTACTTCTGGTCCTCCTCTGTGGCCACAAAGAAAAACCCGTGTCTATCTTCCCTATACTTGCCCTTCTGGTATTTAAAGACCATTATCAGTTCTCCCCCCAGTCTTCTCCTCTCCAGACTAAATAAACCTAGGTCTTTCAGCCTTTCATCCCAAGTCATACTTCCCAGGCCTCTACTCATTCTTGTTGCTGTCTGCTGGACTCTTTCCAAATTGTTCATATCTTTCTTGAAGTGTGCGACCCAAACCTGGACACAGTACTCCAGGTGAGGCCTCACCAGTACTGAGTACAGCAGAAGAATCACTTACCTTGATTTGCAAGCAGCACTCCTGGTAATACAATCCAATTGCTCAGTAGGCTCTTTGAGGACCCTTTCTATGATCTTTCCAGGTATTGAGGCCAGGCTGACAGGTCTGTAATTCCCCAGATTCTCCTCTTCACTTTCTTAAAGTAATCTTGAACATGTTCTGTCATTATTCTCTAGTCTGTTTGATTTCTTTCCTGTACTTGCTACCAACTGGGCTTGTCATCTGGAAGCTGTCCCTATTTGTGAAGACTGAAGTAAAATGTATTAAATACTTCAACTTTCTTCCTTCATGACCATGCAGTAATCCTGTACTGTTCCCTAATATTATGACCGGATGTTCATTGTTTGTAGTATTCATTTTTGAGTTTCAGCTCATCAAAGAGATTACCGTCCAGCCAAGCCGGTCTCCTCTTGTACTTCTCATTCTTCTGTCCCATTGAGATAGCTTGGTCCTGCACCCTTAAAAGAGCCTCCTTAAAATATAGTCAGCTCTTTTGGACTCCTTTTCCCCTCAGACTTGTCTCCCCCAGGCGATCCATCCTACCCACCAGTTTCCTGCGTTCGTTAAAGTCTGCTTTGCTGGTGTCTTTATTTTGCTGCTCTCCAAAAAAAAAAAAAAAAAAAAAAGGAAGAAGGAAGGAAGTTTAATAACAGTCCAAAGTCACTTGCCAATTACATTCCTGTAGCCAGTTATACACCAAATCCAAAATTCTGAAACTCTGTACCCATATGTTGTAATATCCATTTCTTATCAGTTGAATTCAACAGGCTTTAATGCAGATTCCACTATAACCTCTGCTCCTTCCTTCCTTCCCTTAAGATCTTAAAATCTATAATTCATGGTCACTGTTACCCAAGGTACTGTCTACCTTCACATTCTCAACTAATTCTTCCCTGTTGCAAGCAGCAAGTCAAGAAGAGCTTCCCCCCCCTACTTGGCCTCTCTACCATCTAAATCAAAAAGTTATACCCAACACAGTTCAAGAATTTGCTAGACTGCTTGTTTCCCTCCCAGCAGATGTCCTGATAACTAAAGTCCCCCATGAGAACCAGATCCTGTAATGTAGAAGCTTGTGACATTGAACTGTCACAGCACAATTGGAAGCCTAGGCACTAAATGCAATGAAAAGCTTTTCTGAAACTGTCTTAATTCATCGGTCCCTGTGTATGCTGTAGTTGTGAATTCTGAAATCAAACTTAGCTCCCACCCTTCAGACCAAGGCAAAGAGAGGAGAGACAAGCAACACATGGAAAATGAGCTATGCTTTCTCTGGCTTATTGTATATCTCTTCGATCTGGAGTGCAGATGGAGGAATGAGCCAGCCCTTTGGACTTTCCTGGCTCCAAGCAGCATGTTTGATGATGGGCCTCAGGTCCCTTTTTTTAAACTGATTTGAATCTCAGGAACATCAAAGTTACTGCCTATGAAAGATAATCCCCTTGCTATGCATAAGACCATGCTTCTGGCAGCTTGACTTTTAATACTAGGAAGAGCAAACTTTTTAAATACAACACTCCAGAAGTCTGGTTTCTTTTTCTCCCCTCTTCCCCATGCTCAAATTCTGTTTGTGCAACTCATGATTATTGAACCATACATTAAGATGAAATGTAGTACATGAAAATCAATCAAGAAGTTCCTTATAAGCTAAAAACAGAGAAGAGGTATCTTGATCAGGACACACTGTGTACTGACTGAATGTACTATGTCTCCCTGCCCTTTGGGCAGTCATTTTCCCCTCTGTACAGTACCTGGGAATAGGGAAAGGGAAATAACCATAACAGGTCCTGAGTGCTTGGCATTGACTTATTCCCCCACGAATGTAAATACCTGTGCAATTTAGTGGAAGAAGCTGTCAGACTCTTTCGGTTCAGGTGGGTGAGTTGATTAAAAACCACGAAGTTTGAAAGGTTAACCAAGGACAAGACCAAGATGTTTCCATTGTTAGTGTGGCTGGAAGCCACTGTACGTGGTCACAGAGTTGCAGGCTACTCTAAGTATATTATCAGGGAGAACTGGCTCACAGATGTTAGCTAATCAAAGTCAGTGCAGTTGCTTTTCTCCTTCAGAAGGGGATTGTGTCCTGGTTTCTAAGGCATTACAAGCTGAGTGGCTGCTTTTAATAGTGTGTGCACAGAAAATGGTTTTAGGCAATTGAATTAAGAATATGTTATTTGTCCACCTGCACAATATGCTCTTTTTATTGACAATCTGGTTTGGGTGGCTGGAGGTCATTAAAGGTAAAGTGTTCCAATGCTAAATTTGGGATATGTCCACTTGCTAATAGGTGGCGTGGCTAGAGAAATAAGTCTCATTAGACTGGAAATGTGCTTTAAGGTGATCTTCCTACACTCTGCTAGGCAGGATTTGTTACTTATTCTCTGTTTCTGAGAGAGAGAAAGGTAGGTGGTAAAGGATCATCAGGTGGTTCAGTAGCGGTGCTTCCTTCATCACTTTGTTGTGGGTTGTGCTTATGTTCTCGTTTATCTGCTTCTGCTGGAGACATATGTTGGAATATGGAATTGCGTTCAGTGTTTGCATTTCCAAAAGCTACCTTGTCAGATCTAAGCTGCAGCAGCCATCAGCCACAATCATTCTCTGAATGCTATTCTGTCAGCGAGGCATCTGTGTGAATGAAATGCACATGCAGCAGTGGAGAGAAGCTTGTGGTTCTCTGTTCATTCATGAGGGATGTGTTTCTGACCTTTTGCAGCTGGGCTTGCTTGCAGACTGTGGGCTTCAAGCTGTTACCTGTGACAGTCACCTTTTCCTTGCAACATTTGAAATCAGAAGCTTATTCTTCAAGATGATAGCAGAGGTTGTGGGGAGGGAGTATACACTGATTCAGTATGCAAATACTGAACTGCTTTTTGAAGATTATAAGTGAAAACTCCTGCCTAGGGATAGAAAAATAAGAAATCATAATGCTCTGCCAAAAACCTGAAACTCCTTTTGGCTTTGGGTCCCACTAGCATCCTTAGTTTAGAGCTTAGTTGGGAATGCACACCTGCTCTGCTCCAGCTTATGATACATTTTCTTACCTGCCAAGGCCCTTTGTAGTAGTCCCACATTTTGGGTGGTATATTGGCATGGCATCCTTTTCAGTATTCAGTTACATTAGAGCTCAGTTCATCTACATCATGAGAATAAACAATATATATATTTTTCCTTTGAAATCCACATCTTTATTTATAGGTTAATACTGAAACTCCCCTGCTGAGAGAAGCAACAGAGATGATTAAAGAGCCAATGGGATTGACTTGTGAGAACAGACTTTGAAAAACTTAATATGTATAACATAACTACAAAGCAATTTGAGACATATTGAAACTGTATTGGAAACTGCAAGCACCAAGGAGGGGAAGGAATTGTTTAGGGTAGTTCAAGGCAGTGTAATAAGGAGTGTGTGGGAAGCAGAGGAAGGATAATTTTTAAGAAAAGCAATTAAACTGAATATCAGAACTGTTTCTGACAGTGAGGTATGGAGTAATCTCTCATGGTGAGAGGCAGAAGTCCCATCGCTTTCGGTCTTTAACATTAAATTGACAAAGGCTTAAGGATTTCAGTATGTGGACCAGTTTTGCATTGGACAAAGTAATGCCAGAGGTCTTTCAAATCTCTAATACCTGCAATATGACTGACATATTTGCTGCTGTGTGTCAAATGTAATTTCCAAAACCTAGGACTTTAAAGGTCCTCTCTGGAGCATGATACTAGATCTCATTGTGGACACAGTCTGTCTTAGTACATTAGGCTAATATTTTCTAAAGAAACTGAAGAAATTAGGTATCCAGCTCCCACTGAAATTCAGTAGGATCTTGAGCTACCTTGAAATCCCAGTCTTCCTTTTAAATTGTATGCCAGGTTAACGGTTCATAAAGTAGATCCAAGGGTGAACTGAATCTTGGAAACCTGGCATCTTCTGTCATCTAAGAGGCCAGGAGAATCATGCAAATGAAAAAGTTGGGGTCTAGAAAACCTTAAAAATGGGACTACTCTATAGAGCAGAGCTATCCAGCCACCCCACAAACCACAGACCCTGTGGATGCCCCCTCAAAGCCTTCCCCACCAACTGTGCAGGCAGCCCTGCTTCCCCCAGCTACATGGACAGCATGAACAGCCGAGCTCTCCCCTGCCGCATGGGCAGTACAGCCTACATCCTTTCCACTGCCCAGACATGCAGCCTTTGTTTTGGCCATGCGTGCAGCATGGATAAACTGGCTGCCCTTTAGTTGAGTGCCCTGGACAGGCAAACCAGCTTCCTTCTAGTCACGTAGGCCTCCCAAGCAGCCCAGCTCCTCCTGCCATACAGGCATCTCAAGCAGCCTGCTTTTTCCTCGCCACATGGGAAGCATAACCAGTCTGAGTCCTTTCCACTTCATAAGCAGCACACCCTCCATCTGCCTGCACTCAGAGCGCAGGCAAACCAGACCCTCTTTTGTCCCATGGGCAACCCAGATCTCCTGCTGCCAGGAGTGGGGACAGAAAGCACAAGCCAGAGAAGACAGGAAGTCTGGAGATACCAGCTGCTGCTGCTGCAGCAGCAGGGTGATGGGGGGAGCAGCTGCTGGACAGGAGTGGGGGCAGGGGGCATATTTTAACCCCTTGCAGGCCAGATGCAGCCCTTAAGCTGCCAGTTGGACAGCCCTGCTATAAACCATATGTATTGTCACTGATGCACCTCTTTGTGAGAGCTGTGAGATTGCAGAGTATCAAAACAAAACAATCTGGAGACAACCTGCAATTCCAGAGATCAAACCTCAAGGAAACCAAGTAACTATACAGGATCACATAACGTGTCTGTATCATGTATTCTATTCTTCTACTTCATCTGAAAGTGAGGCTGAAGGTAGACATTTAATAAATGAAAGGTAGACTAGGGAATCCATTCCATCCAGCTACAGCAGAATGAAGACTGCAGTATAACAATGCACTTTGAATTCTGTATCCTTCTAGATCCTGGCATATTTGTGATGATGATTTGCAAGTAACCTGACAGTGCATGAAATAATTGTCTTTATAAGTATGAAACAACATTGACATCCACTTTGAAATTTAAATGAAAGAAACACAGCAGAGTTCTTCTAAATGCAGAACTGTAGTGCATTGATTAACTGAAGACCTGAACAGATGGAGGCTTAAAAGGCTCAAAAGTCATAAAACTTTTGTACATGAAGCCCACAAGCTCCTGAAAAAGTATGGGGGTACTGACTCAAAGCTATGGGCAGCAGTGGAGTGGGCTGACCGCTGGGAAAGGTCAGATCTATTCCTACACCATTTTACGCAAACACCAAACGAGTCCCCCATTGGGTACTCCCTTGACAGAGAACTGTGGGTGAAGTTGAAAAGACTTAAGATCTGGATATGGTTGTTTCAAAACAACACAAAATGAATATCTTAGACAGCCCTCTGTGTTAATATGGTGTCCAACAAACAGCACAGCTCTTAACTGAAAGTTGCAATCTTTACAAATGCCCAGACCGAGTAGATGGAATCTGCACATTGAGCAATAAAACCAGACAGTGACTCATAGATTTGGAAGTTAATATCTGACGCCATACGAAAGAGAGAGAGAGCATTGATTTATTTTTTTCTGTATAATAGGTTAATTATTTGAACAGGTATTAGTTTAAGAAGGTTCCATTCTATTATTAAACAGTAAGATGCATTTAAGGCTGTACATTCCTGGGCATTTATAGCACGCTATCTCCAGTGGAGTTATACAGCATAAGGCCAAACACAAAGTGACTTTAATCACCTGGGTAGTGCACAGATATCCTAAAATTGTTCTGCATGGAGCATTCTTTTACTGCCAGGAAGTGCAAATAGCAAAGCAAGTAACAATTAGGATTGGATTCTTTATTGTGCTGCTTGTCAGCGATGCACATATAACATCTCTGATAGCCAGTTGGAAACTGTGTCCATTATTTTATAGCCATTCCTTAGTAGTAAATGGTTGAATTTGAAGAGAGGATTTCACTGACTAGGTTTGTGCTTTTCAACATCTCAGTTTTGCTATTGTGCAGTATCTAGAGATGAATAAGGATTATTCAATGTTAATAGGTTTATTTTATCAGGTAAAGTGTTTATTAGGGAGGGTTCCCTAGCATCTGATAAAAATCTTTATTCAAGCTATGAAATGGTGATAGAATTCGATGGTCTTTCTAATACATTCACTGGGAAACCATTTTAGATTTCCAACAAAGAACCTTGCAGCCCTAATTATAAACTCTTAGACTCTAAATAGCAGAATTTAATCTTGTTTAGTCTTGATATCAATACTCATGCTATCAGACCTGTCAGCTTGCTCTCATTTTTGGGGGGTGTTCAATTTCATGCCATTTTAAGCAATTTCGCTGGTGAAGCGAAGAGAGTAGCAATGTATTTAAATGGAAAATGGAAATTCTCAGTAAAAACTTGTTAAAATCTCTTTTGAGCTCAGCATAAAGTCCACCATGGGGTGCACATCTGTGTGTAATTACAGCCCTTTTTCAAGTAGTGTCTTTCACCCTTCTGGTCTGAGTTGGTCTGTGATAGAGATTTATTTTAGTTTTAGGCTCAGCAGTTCAGTCACAGCTCGGGTTTCTCAGTAGGACTCACTGTAGGTGTATTCACAGTGCAAAACAAGCAGAACTGAGAATGCCAGGGCAAGCCCAGTTGACAGGTGAGTTCCAGCATTTAACCAGGGCTGATGAAGAACAATCCGCATTGCAGTCATTTAAAAATTTGCTATTTTACAGAATACTAACCCAATAATTTCACAATCTCTGTAATCTCTGGTGGAAATGGAGTTCGAGTTAGATCTGTATTCCAGATAGAGCTGTTATTATCTGTATTTTCACTTGGGTCAGGATTTGGACTTTAAGTGCCTTATAGGTGAAATGTTTCAGGTCCCTAACATACATGTTTTGTGTGTTCAGTGAAATTAGTGGGCAGCTTCAGCTGCAGAACATGGCTTCCTTTGTTGATTTGGAAGAATACATTTTGACAAGAGATCTAGCAATGTATGTCAGAGAATCCCTTGGTCCCTGAAGCCTATATACTTATTCCCTAAGTGCTTGTGAAGCAACACCGTGCTCTTGTATTTGAGGTGCATGCTTGCTGCCATGTTTGTATTGCTCTCATTCTTCATGAGCATCATACGTGAGCATTGAATTAGTACTTCTGCAGGGGCATTTTGCTCGCTCTCTCTCCCACTACCCTGCAGTGCAATTAAATAGATAAGCAATACATTTCCACCTATAACTAAGCTTTTTCATTTAGCTCTCTCAGGACTTGATTTTTTTTGTGTGGTGCCTGTTTCTATAAAGCACAGCCCAACTGACCCCAAGCAGCAATATGGCTGTCATTTCTGCTGCCCTTTTCCTGTCCAGATAGTCCAGTTGTTGCACAAGCTTCTTCCCACTGTTGTTGATAATATAGCTTTGTTCTTCATTTTAGCCATCCTGGCTACAGTGAAGAACAAAGCTATATAAAATGAAGAACAGTGTAAGTCCATGATAGGGAGAACCTCAATTCCAGAAAATAATAGTTTGGTCCAGAAAGGATGGTTTGTGCCAATTGTTTTTTTTTAAGTCCTTAGCATCCAGCAGCTCCCAAAGAAGCAGTTTTTGAATATTTGGTTACCTCATTGTAGGTGCCTAGGTAGGTAATAAATTCATTTGAAAATGTGACATGTCAAAAAATTTGGCTATTCTGTTCAAGCCTAGCAAATATAGCACACTTCTGACATGACCCTTCAGGCATCTCATCACTTAGCTTGTTTCAGTGTTTTTCTGCAAGAAGCCGAGGGAATCCAGCAGAGAGCTCAGCTGGTTTACCTTGGGAGCCTGTACCAGTCGGTCATGTCTTTTTAGTCTGCTGGACTTTAGTGATAGCAGCATCTGTTTTTGCTATTGCTAATAGCTAAATTTGATGTTAATATGATTTGTTCAAATCTTTATGTAACACAGATCAGGAAAAGGCAGAATTCAAAACCAAACCAAGAATTTTGGTAAAGGCAGGCTCTGAGCAAGTTTTCTCCCAGAGCTCTGCCAGTGCACCTCAGTCTGGAATAGCAGCACCGCCTGCTATTCCAGTCCTGTTTCTCCATTTCTTCTTTGTCCAGGTCTGCTATTTCAGATCAGTCTTTGCCTACAATATCCTTTATCTGTTCAAATTGTGTGCTACTTCTGAACAGGCAGTACCAATTGTGGCATGTTGCCAAGCTGTGTGACTTTAGTAATGTGGGCAGACATTCACCAAGGACTGTATAGACACACCAAATTTATTTCACTGGTGACCTCACTCCATTCTCCAGAGGTTGAAGGTTAGTGCATTAAATTACTGCATCAATTTATCCTCTGCAATATTTTTCAGAGAATGTCTTGAATTCAATACATTTAAATCACTTTTATATGATTCCAGGTTCTATAAGGCAAATTTGTTGCCAATATAAAATGTCTTCAGGTATTTCAGGAAAAGAGGTTTGCTTGAGCTGGTGTTCATTCATTATAAGAAGATTAATGGGGCCACTGATCCCATTAATTTGTTATTGACCTTTAGCTTAATATAACAGGTCAGACATCCCTACTTTTAGCTTCAGGACGAGTTTACTCAACGCACAAATTCCCCTCTTGTTGTGTAATATCTTTCCCCAGAAAAGTTCCACTCAGCTGCTGCATCTAGCTGTAATGAGGTTCCTGCTTTCCACCCGGTTCTGCAGCCTGATAATATAAACCACAGAAGATTATAAAATTTAGGATTCATGGTGAGTGGAACCTGATACTGATCTTCCACAGTCTTCTGCTATAACCATGGATGTGTACTACATTTGGCATAAAAATAATGATACTTTTCATTAGGCCTATGCAAATAGGGATGTATTTGATTTGGATTTGGCCGATTCAGAGGACAGTGATTGGATCTGGAAATCCAGATCACTGTCCTAAATCAATTTGGCTGAATCTGCTTCAGAAGATTCGGTGCCAATTCGAAGAGGTTCGGAGATTCGGCCATAGACTATAATTGGGAATCACTGAAATACCTATAACTATGTCAGTTTTTGACAGATTTGGGTGAAAACAGCAGAGATCATAGCCCCTTTTGAGGGCATGAGGCCTGCCAAGTTTCAAGGAGACAGGTGTTGGGGTTTCTGGGAAACTACCTCAAACTGCTGAAAGCAAAACTTGTGTCAGGTGTGTGTGTGTTAAGGTAGATTTGGATGAAACCAGCAGGGATGGTAGCCTGTAAAGGGAGCCTTCCTGGTGCTCAGACAGAAACAGCTCACAAAAGGGGCAGATAGGCTGCAGACAGAGGCTTATGTGCTGTTTCTGCCTCCCTCCCCCAGAGCACTGTGATTAGCAGGGGACCCAGGGAAAGATCACAGTCACTGGCCAGCTACAGATGTCAGTCTTCCCCCCCACTGCTCCCCCTCCCTCTTCTCAGTTTCTGTTCCCCCAAAAGACTGCTTTCCAAATCTCCTAATCTTTTTCTGAATTTTTCTGAATCATTTCAGAGGGTTTTTTTCTGGTCTCTTGATTCAATTTGTATTCGGTGATTCGGCCACTGAATCAGACCAAATCTCGAAATCAAATCAGCAACCAAAGCTTCATGCACCCCTGCTTTTCAGTCAAAGCTTATCTGCAACTTTTTGAAGTTGCCAACTATTACTACTTTGAATACAGACATGTACAACTCTTTGCATGCTCTATTCCAAAAAATATCCATCCAGTTGAAGACAGTAAGTCCTTACCCCCAAATATCACCAGCCAGATTCTAGCCCCAGATTTTCCTCCTTTTCTTTAATACCTCCTTCAAGGTTCTCATAATTCAGCAGATGTTTTTCACTTAACTATTATAATTATTAATACTGGTATGCCATAATATAACTTTTAATAATGCATTTCTTCCCTTTTGTGATTCTACTCTCCTCTTCTGAGAAGCATAGCTTGAATTTCTTTTGGAGTGACATAAGCTTTTTATGGAGGTTGTCTTCTAACCTCCCTGTAAAGTGCTGCACACACTAATGGTGTTCTATAAAATAATGAATTTTCCCATCAGTTATTCATCATTGTTCTTAACTTCTGGAGGCCTGAGGTAAAAATCTCAGGGTATGATCTTCAAACCTCTTCTGAACATTAGGATATCGAGTTCCCAAGAGGTGGAAACCTGGTTGTCCCCTTCTGTATGTGATTGTATGCTTGCACGCTTGGGGGGTATCTTCTCGCTGTCTCTACTATGGCAGAGAGCATACTGAAACGGGAGGTGGGAGGCATTGACAAAGGAAATAAATTAACTTTTCACTTTTTAAGCTTTCTTGACAGTTCATCTTCAATCTTCAGACAAATTGTACCTTTCCTTGATGATTTGTTCAGTTCCAGGAACTCCTTGATATTGAGTGATGAGCCTAGTTTTAGTCCATAAAATACCTACAGAGATCTTCCATAATGTCAGTGCACTGTAAAAGTCTGAACAGTGTACGTTTGTCGTCTCTGAAGATGGAAAGACTCTTTTGCGCTCTCCTGTCTATATCTGAGGGCCACACCTGCAATTTCAAGTTGTGTTACTGCTGAGTTACTACAGCCCATTTCCAGTCTAGGGACACTTGTCTAATTCTCCAAATGTGCTAAATGACATGGTAGGAAGTGCCTTTACCTCACGTTTTCCCATTGCCTTTCAAAACACTTCACAAGAAATTTTATATATACATCCTGCCAATTTACTGCCCTCACCTCTTCTTTTGCCTAGACGCTCTTGTCTTCGTTGCCCTAATTTGTGTAATACCATAGTCTCTGCAACAACTCATGCTATTTGGATTTCTTTATTCTGTTTCACTACTGCTGCCCCATCATGTAGGATACCTTCTGTTTTAACTCCCTGCTTTTGTCAAACCCAGACATCATCTGCTATATGCAGACCTTACCTGGATGTTGCTTTTGTTGGGTTATTTTTAACCCAACCTGCTGCATTATGAGTTCTTATCATCTTTTTCCCTATACATTCTTTATAGCTGTTTCTTGAGTTCATCATTCAGTGGGTCTTTCTCTTACTATGAAGCATTGGATTTTTATTTTTTAAAAGAAAAAAATGAAGCCTACACTAAGCTTGTTGAAAGCACATTAAATATAGCTTAACAGGCTGTATTTTTAGTAAAGCTTTTGGTTTATTCTACATATACTTTTTATCCTTTGTACTGCATGGAACAGTTTCTTCTGATGTTTGATGCCCTCTGCTTTGAGGAATCCTTGTACTTCAGTTTCTCCCAGGTCTTTTTCATTTTTCTTCATTTTAAAATATCCCATTAAACTAATTCCATGTACATTTCATCAGTAAGAATCCAGCCTACTTTATAAACCCTTTGATCCCTGAAAGCCTGCTGGTTCCAGTGCTGGCTACTGAAAGGACTGAATTCGGCACTTAAACCAGGAGCGCATTAGCCACATCTAACTCTACTATACTTACTTCTCACATTTATTTTAGTAAGAGACACAGACAAAGTTTCCAGATTCCATGTGGGTCTCTTGGATTGGATTAGCCCTGAATGTGCTAATATGACTTTACAGTCCTGGACTTATCTCCTATATGCCACTTACCCAAAACACTGGTCTGACAAACCCCAAAACTTTCAGATTACAAGGGGGGCAGATACTGTTTTGCCAAGTGGATGCCTTTTATCCACGTTATCTACCTCTTCTCCCTTCTATCTGGGAGCTTCCCCCAAGTGGGTGAAGTTACAGAACCAAATTATCTTAGAGAAACTTTGTTCTTAATGTAGGAGCTTGTGCACCACTTTTTCCATTAGGGAGAAAGAGAGCTGTCAGAACAGCTCCTCCTCTCCAGAAATGACATATTTTTTTCTAATACCAGTTAATCACAGTTTAACAAAACCCTTTTTTCTTTCCATGCCTCTTAATTAATTATTTGTATTGTGGTTGCAATTAAAGGTCCCAATCAAGATCCAGATCTGACTGCTGATTTATTCTTTATTCAGAGCATACCTTTGCTGCTACCATTCCTGTAGGCAGTGACATTTCCCCTCCTCCACTCCTCCTCTTAGCTGTCATTCTTCTGTGTCAGGCCAGCAGATGAAACAAACCACCCCCCTGATTTTCGTGAATGAAAAGTAAATGGCTGTGCCCCACAGTTCGCTGGCATCTCTGCAGTTATTCTCTGCTTGTCTCTTCTCTGAAGTGTCATTTCCACTGGAGCTTTCCAAAAAGAAAGGGACAATCAAGTCTCTCTTCAGCTTTCTCTTGCAAACTCTTGCCCTGCCCAGTGAGCTAAGAAGCATATTTTTCACATCACTGTTGATTATAAAGGTTTTAGTCAGGCAGCTACGGGTAAGCAGGTGATTTTTTTTTTTTCTTTTTTCATTGCTAGCCTTGAGCATTGCAAATTACTTCTCAGCTCAAACTACATAGCACAAGTACTGTAGATGTCTTATATGCATTCAGGAATCTTAATATCTTGCCCATTTTTTTACATTAATCTCCCTTTAATCCAGGCAACACTGTAAGGACTAAAGATCTTTTACATTACATACAGGTAGGATTATGGCTTATTCATTAGGGGAGGGAAAGATTGATTTTTCTTCTTTAAATCCCTGATAAATTTCCCTTTGCTGAAATCCTGGTAGACACTTTTCCATGCACAGGATGACTCCACAGAAAGTGAAGATGTAACTCTCAATGAGAAAGGTAAATACCATGAATTCCATTGAAAGCAGGAAACAAGCAGTCCTGCTTCTCTGACAAAGATGTTGTATTGTGAATTCAGCCCTGCAAGATCATCTGCCCTTAAACCCTCCTGTCTTTTGTCAGACACTGTATTGTCATCCTACATTTTTCTCTGCTTTAATGGTTGCTTTGCCATGGAATGAAGAGACTTTCAGATCCAAAGACAGATGCTTGTCAATAAATCTCCCCCTCTAAGATTTCCTTAAACTCTGCATTCAGATGTCATCACAAATCTGTCATTTCTTAGGCAGCAAATTGCTGTAAGGCAAAGCAGAAGGAACTCTCAGCCTGAAGTGCCAAAAACCCTCTTTATAGGAATATGGACACTGCAAAATGCACTCTGCCTAGTCTCCCTAGATGACAGGAAATGGAGCTTGGATGCTGAGCTATAGACCAGTTTTTGTGTTTATTTTAAGAAAGTGGAACAGAATGCATCGATACATTACAGAGCAAAGTTATCTAGCAGAAGTAATGACCATTTTAAAATAACATGTCCTTGTTTTTAACTTGCTTGTTCCTTTTCTGAAGCTGGAAGAAAATGTTGGTACTGCACTGAAATGTGGAATCTTGTTTACCTGGGTTGTCCCCTAAGCACCAGGGAGCATCTGGCTGGAGCAGGTCCATCAAAATGTGCAAGGAAAGTTACTTTATATGAACATAGCACCCTGTATAAAACTGCCTGTAGAATGTTGCAAAAATCATTAGAGGTAATAGAATTTGGCTTCCAGTCGTAGCACAGTAATTGCCATTTTGTTGGAAATGACACCGAAGAAGTGAGCTGGGACAAGTCCGTGGAGAGTTTTGAGAAGCTTTTGAAGTACAGTTCTGATCTCGAATGGATTCCAAAATGGATATGAAACTAGTGATATCAGGAGACGATGGGGCAAAAATAGTTCTGCTTTCTATAGATGACTATAAAAAGAAAAGTCTGCTGCAGCATTCAAGATCTCCAGAATTTAGGAATTGAACATTATAGAAAAGCTGTAAAAGTTAGAATTAAGATAGGGAGCCAAGGAAGAATAAAGGCTTCATCAAACGCATAGTCAACACATTCTGGACCCATTCTGGCTTGAAGTAGTAATAAGTGATAGAGATGAAGGAAATACAAATGGAGAAGAAAGTCTAAAACTGAGAGACTCCAGATGGTCACACTAGAGAAGTTAAGGAGCCTGATGCATCAGATAAAGACTCTGTGGGCGTGTCCAGATAAGCACGGACATGCGGTATATGGTGCCACAAACACGTTTGCAGTGCCACATACCGCGCAGTCTGATGTTCTTTGCACTGCAAGGATGCACTGCCCAAGGATATGCAGGGGTCAAAAACAAAACAAAACAAACCAAACAAACAAAAACCACAGGGGAGGGGAAACAAATGGAGCAGTGCATGCTTAGGCAGCATGCACTGCTGAAAAGTTGAGCCGGGCCACCCAGAGCTGCACCAGGGTGGTCAGCCAGACTCCGCCCAGCAGGATTGCCATGGCTGCAGTGCTGGGAAGCCCCCAGGACCACAGGTAAGGCTGCTAGGGCCAGCACAGTGTTGCTGGGGCCAGCCTCTTCTACAGACCCGGGGAACCTGCCGCACGTCAAAACGTATATGACGCAGGCTTTCCTAGGGGATAAGTAGCTGCAGTACAAGGTGTGCCACTGCTATTTGTCTCCATAGAACCAAATGTCCATGCACATCCAGATGTGCCATGTCAGTGCATCTACATGTGCTATTGAAGCAATAAAATAAACTCTGGTGCATTTTGTGCCAGAGTCAGCTGCTCCCAGGCACAGCGTCTACATACATATGTGCCTGGGCCCACAGCACTTTGAGCCAGGGTGAAGCAGCCCCAGGCTCTGGGTGGCAGCGGCAGGCAGCAGAGGAGCTGACTGGGGCACAAGGGTGCTAAAGTGTTGAGTTAGGCAGCAGACGGCCCTCGCATTTTAGCCCCTCATATCTCAGTCAGCCCCGTCACTGTCTACATGTGTGTTTCAATGCATGTAATTATTCTGCCATAGGATAGTGCTCCTGACAGTACTATCCTATGGCAGAGTTAATTCACTGTGCCTTAATACTGGCACACATGTAGACTGTGACCTTGTATGGCGAAGCTGATTAGCCAACTCCACAGTAAAGTACACATGTAGATGCACCCTGTATGTAGAAAATAGAATTCAACCTATGTGATGCTGGATACAGGATATAGCCAGTTGTAGGAAGGATATACTGGAATAAGCGAATGGCCATAAATGTCTGCACCATTTTGAAACTTGCTTTGTACAGTATACCTGCATTCAGTAAAGATATTTGTTTGTGTAGCAAAAGAGCAGCCACCAGAAATTGGTTGCTTGTTCTGCCCAATCTTGGACAGCAAAACCTTTGGCCTGGCTATATGCCCTAAGTAGATGATACAGGGTGAATATTTTGATGCATCGTATTATAAATGGAGCTTCAAATCGGTACATATAATAGGTACAGTGACAGGACTGCACATGGCTAGTCTCTGTTAATGTATCAACAAAGCTACTGGGCATATGTGTCTGAACATGTACAGTATTCACATCTAAAAAAGAAAACTGGACAGTAAGTGGTTGTAGAATCATTTAATGGAGACTGGAGGAATCCCCCCCACCCACCCACCCACAATAAACTAACTTTGGTCCACCATAAGAGGCTTAGATTTTGCCCAGTGTTGAGGTGAGATGACAAACATATCTTACTGCTAAAGGCTCCCACATGCTGAAGATCTCTAGCTTGTCACAAACCAGCACAAAAATGTCATGAAAAAGGCTAGCTTTCCCAGTGAAGCCTCTTTATCCTAGCTCAGGAAGGACTAGCAGATGAGAATAGTTCAGTCCTCCACGGCCTCTCTTGTGAGACTGCCAGCAAAAGAGTGCCATTTAAAGCCTACAGTGGTTTCAGTTATTATCATGTAGATGCTTCTGTGAATGGAAACTGGTTTGAGACCCTCCAGCTCATTTCATGTAGAGGCTGCACAGGTAACCTAGAACTGAAGAGATTTATATCTCATTGCCAGGTCCATGAGCCATCCTATCCCCTGCTCACACATCATTTCAAATGAAGAATCTGTTAAGCTAGGATTGTTGAAAATGAGCGATGGGAGCCATGTGACAGGGCTTGGGGAGATGGGGCTGCCATGCCATTTAAAAAAGAAAAAAGAAAAGTGTTTTTGGGGGTTTTTGTTGGGGTTTTATTTTTTTAAGTCTTCTCTTCTAAGCTGCCACCTTCTGTCCCTTGTGTACAGTATCTGCCGTCTGTGTGAGCGTAATTTAGTGCCAATTAAGAAGTGAGCGGGAGCCATAAACTCATTTCATTTAGAACCTGGAAATGGACTCTTGGGAACCCCGGGAGGGTACCAAGTACTTTCTCTCCACAAAAGCTGCTCCTCCCCACTGCTGTAATTCTAACCACTGAGCTCCCAATCTCAGAATTCAGTGCCGGCTCAGATTTACGGAGCATTAAGCAACTGAATTAAATCTTCAGCATACACTCGGCATCAGCCTGACTGAGTAAAGGATTTCACGGGCTGGGGTGCTCTACAAGGCCATAATTTATAACATTATGCAGAAGCTGTTCCTCCGAGTTTTATTTTGACTTGCTGCAATTTCTTTTTATTAAAGCCCCGATAGTGTTTGTTGTTTTTCTGTCTGCTTTGATGTGGGAGTTTTGGATTAAATCTAAATAAATAAATGAGGTTTAAAATTAAATTAAGTTTCATTTGCATGAGCTTGGGAGTGAAGTGCATCTTTCTTTTACCGTATAAAACCTAACGGACCCATTACCCATCGCAGAGGCCTCAGTTGCTCATGAGAAAAATGACATTTCCCTCTGCATAGGAAATACTTAAAAGTCCCAAGAATAGATTTATAGGAATATTTTAACCTTTTCTTTGATCCTTGAAATGTCATTGTTCTGTAGGCTACATTGCAAAACGTGACCTTTTATAGGAACCATGGGATGGATTTGATCTTTGGAAGACGTTTTAGAGATAATGTACTACAGGGTGCAGGGTGCGTTCACTCCCAAATGGGGATTGGAAATGCCTTTTGTCTGTATGTTTGTATCGGGCGGGAGGTGTAGATTTAGGGTTTAAGGGTCTGTGTGTAGTGATGCGTGGGCTATGTAGGCAGAGAAGGAGGAGGTATTAAAAGAATATTACTTTTTTTTTCATTTTAATGTACAGCAACCTTTTTTTCTTTTTCTTTTTTTTACTTAAAAGTAAAAAAAAAAAAAATCAGTCACATGAAGGATGCTTAGATACGAAAATGCTTGAAATGAAAGCTTCTCCCCCCACCCCCTTTGCCTTCCAAATACAAGCTATATTCTTTTCCCCAGGCAAAGCTTGCTAAGATGATATGGCAGACAGAACTGGACAGTTCAAGGAGAAACAGAAAGTTTGAAAGAGTTGTACCTTCCCTTCAAATTTGCTTTTGTTTTTTGAAGTCGCTGTCACCTTCACACTTCACAGTTTGTCTCTGTGAAGTAGCCTGTGTTGCAGTTTTACACTGTTTGTGCCTCTTATCACACATACTGTTGTCTTTACCTGATTAGTGCAGAGTTCCTTGATCCCCTGGCAGTTTTGAATAATCATAAAAACCACAGAAAATTAGGGTGGGAAGGGACTGCAGGAGATCATCTAGTCCAACCCCTGCTCAAAGTAGGACCATCCACAACCAGATCATCCCAGCCAAGGCTTTGTTGAGCCAGGCCTTAAAAACCTCCCGGGATGGAGATTCTGCCACCTCTCTTGGTAACCTGTTCCAGTGCTTCACCACCCTCCTAGTGAGAGATTTTTTCCTAATATCTAACCTAAACCTCCCTTGCTGCAGCTTGAGACCGTTGCTCCTTGTTCTGTCATCTGCCACCACTGAGAGCAGTCTAGCTTCATCCTCGTTGAAATCTACTAGTGCATAGTGCCCTACATGCTTCACAGTGCTTTAATAAAGACACAATAGCTACCCCAAAATAACTGGCAGTTCAGGCACAGGACATACCCACTAAGTGAGGACACAGTGGGGAAGATAGGGAAGATAGTGATGACACAGTGGAGAATAACACAAAGATGATAAATCATGTGGCTGCTTGTTAGGGGCACAAACTTTAGGGTACTTATGTAGTTGGAAAAGTACAGAAGAAAACTGGACTATTTCACTATGCAAGTGATACCTGAGTTTGGCATTTCAGGTTTATTAGACTGGCTGTCTTAAGTTCTCTGCCTTAATAGTAACACCTTCCTGGGTCCCAGTGTCCATCGGAGCTTGGGATGCAGATGTGAAGTAGAGGAGTCAATATTATGAGTCGGAAGTTTGAAGCTGCACAGACATCATAACACATTAGAGTGCACAGAAATGAATAGGAAGCTTCAGACGCTGGCCTGGAGCAGCTGAGGTCATAGTCTGGTGAACTAGTATTTTTTGCCAAAAAGATTGAGAGCCATGATGCTTACAGCACAAACAATCCCAGGGGCCATCCAGGAAAGCAGTATAAATCTGGGCAGTAGTTCCTGTGTACACATTTGGCCTAAAAAGTATATTATCCATACCTAATGTGCTGGGGAAAAATATTAGATGAGCAATTAAATGTCTGGGAGTCACTGGCCTTTTTCAATTTGACATGACTGTTGGCAGTAGTGTCTGGTGACATTTTGAATTTATGTAAGCAAAATTAGCAGGTAGAGAGATCTCAGTGGTAGGTTACAGCATCAGATACAGAACACACTCTATCTGTATCTAAGTAAAACAAGGTAGCCAGGGTCCACCCTGAGAAGCCTCCAGTGCAGTTTGTCTCTTCCCTTTACTTACCAAATACAGCCCCAGCTCTAGCAGTTAATATAGGTGTTTGGCTAGCATATTGAACAATGCTTTGTGATAATCACTTTTATGAATTAATCTTCTATATGAATTAATCTGTTCTTGTGCCAGCAAAATACAGAGGAATCGAAAGAGACTGTTCTCAAGATCCTGGATTTATAAATTGAACAACGATTTATCACTTGATCCATTGAGTTCTCCATTCATCATCCTTCATTTCACATTCTAACGTTCTCATTTCTTTGGTGTCATCAATCGCCCACCTAGAAAACTCAGTAACAGAGGGTGGCAGAAATACAAGAGCATCCCCATTTTCTGATGCCTAGAAAGAGAAGTGGTAGTGTTATGCCCAAGTACCTGGCATATCCTTTTTTGTGTGTCTGCTTCTACTCAGAAGCTTGTACTTTTGAAGAGTTAAGCTTTGACTATAGAAAAAAAAAGGGATGTAGGTCAGGGGTGTCCAACTCAAATGAACTTGTAGCTCCCACTTCCTGCCATCAGCTAGGAGGTGGGCCATAGCCATAGCCAAGGGGGTGACTCATCCATCCCACAGAGCTTCTCACCCCATTTCTGGAGTGTAGGGCTTCTTGCCATGGTGGCTGGAGCCACAGTGTTGACATAGCCAGTACCCAAGGGGGTTAACACAGCTGCTGCTCACCCCCCACCTTCTGCTGTTGCCAACTGCTACTGATTTGCAGCTAATAAAAAACAAATTCAATGATGGGGGGAGGGCAGGAAGCAGCCTTAGCCCCCTGGGTGTTGGTCTTGCTAACATAGGCTCTGACAACTGCAGTGTCAAGCCCCATGAGCTGGAGCCAGAGGTGGGTTATCCAGCCTGCAAGAATCCCTGCAGGTTAGCTCCAACCTGCCAGAGGTATATATTTAGTACACTTGTTCTAGGTTAAACAGGCCCAGCATTTGTATTTTCTTTATATATTGTTTGAGTCTAGTCTCCAGTTTGCCTTCCAAGTGGTATACTCACTTCTGCCATCAACAGACGGACAAGGGAGTTTGCAAGTATGTGCTGCCCTTTGTAAGTGGGAAACACTGTGCATAGAAATATAAGGTATAAATTGCAGTTGCCATGTTATAGCTACCTAGTACCAAGAATGATACATGAGAGTGAGTATGTTGCGAATTGTTGTAGAAAATCGTGTGCTGGGAGAATCGAGCTGAACCTGATGTCCCCTCAAGTACGATTATTCCCCATCCACTTTCCTCCCCCTTTAGCCAAGTGCTCTCTGGATAAGCATGAATTGAGCTGAATATGAAGAAGTAAGAGCTAAACATTTCCACAAACACATGTTCCAATTTGACAGCAAATTCTGTACTTGACCCTTTCCTGTTGGAGTTCTGTGAGGTTTTGAACACTTGAGCTTTATTAATTTCTATATCCACAGAAGGCAATGTTTAGCTTAAATATTCTTTGAAAATGCATTCAAAATTGCATGTTGGATTTTCAGTCTCCTATTTATAATTTGCACCCATATGGACTAATTAAAGTTCCCCTGTTTGCCTGCATTGGTTTGACTGCCATATGTGGACCAGAAGCTATATCTTGAAGAAGCTCCTAAATCCTTTCAGCTAGACTTGAGAGCTTTTGCAATCTGCTTACAGACAATCTGTACATGAGGTGATGGGAGAGGGAAAACAATGAAATATATCATATTATGGGTTATTTTCTCATACCTACTTAACATTTACTGTTGCTTAGTGCAAAAAAATGCCACAGCAGCAGGACTAGAGAGCATCTTTTGAGTCCCTAGAGGTTTGTGTTGCTTGGACTTTTTTGGGGGAAAAAAAAAGACTTGCTATGTATAAAGGCACCAGAATCTATCATCACTCTGATCACTCTGTTTATACATATGTAGCCCTTCCCCACCATTCTTTGTCTGTTTTCTAGCTCCTTAGGTTGTGAACTCTCTGGTGTACAATCTCTGTATTTGAAAGGTGCTGAGCACGCTAGAGTGCTAGCTATCATCGGGACCTCTGGGTGCTACTGGAGACTACACATACTGGAGCATATAGGCCTTGGTACCCCTCAAGACCTAAGGGTACCTATACACATGCCCGACGCCTGCCTTGAGGTGTTCTAATTAGAACACACTGGAGCAGACTCGATTAACCTGCCCAGCTTTGGTTTCACATGAATTCAGTGTCCCCACACTTCAAAATGGTGGCAAGGGTGCTTTAATTAGAGATCATTTGACAAACTTTAATTAAAGTGCCCCTGCCAGCTTTTGAAGCACAGGACACTGAATGCATGAGACATGCGTGCTTTAATTAGAGCAGCTCCCAAGAGCCACTCTAAATTAAAATCCCCCCCTCCCCATCCTAGAGCACGTGTAAAGATGCCCTAAGTGTATAACTCTTCTCTGTGGTTCTGTGCCATGTGGATTGAGAGATTTTGTCAATGTACAGAGAATGCATTGGAGTAAAGCAGGCTCCACATTACATGAACCCTAGATCAGGACTGACATTTTAAGCCAGGATGAAAGTGCATAGACTATAGAGGCCACAGCTTCAGTATGTCTAAGGCTGTTGCAAGGTAATCATTAGAACAGTGTGATTCAGTTGTAGCCATAACATTGTCTCCTCCTTGGTGTCAAGAGCGTGGTAATGTGGAATTGACATGCTCTGAATGTTGGTCACAGGTGCTGTCTGATCATTTTAGTTGTAGACCATAATAGCTCTTATTTTTCATGAATTTAATGCCCAATACACAACTTTCCCCCTTAGGCTGAGATTAATTTATGGGGAGACATTAACTTGGGAACTTTGCCTTTCTGTGTCAGCTCCCTGCTATGTTACATGTATTACACAATTAACTGGTTAATTTTGCAAAAAATTTAGACCAGCCACACATGCAACATAATTATCACATGATAAAAATAACTGTCCAGCTATAAAAGTGGCCAGCCAACTCTAAAGTTGCTGCTTGAAAATGTGTAACAGCTCTATAGTTGGTTTCTGTCCAGCTTACTTGAGTCACAGGAATACGTGGAGCTTTAGTGCAGCCTGTATTGTGACAAGCCCAGCAAACCTCTTTGACATGGCTACCAAAGAACTGTGTTCATGCAGGCTGTGCCACAGGACTTTTTCTTGTCTTAAGATGGCTATAAGCTGTTCTTCACCAGTCTGAACCCCACACAGCATAGCAGTGTGAGCAAACTGCAGCAGTGGAAAGGAAGTGGATGACATAGATGCTGATGAAGATTAAGGAGTTGGGTAGTCCTAGAAACCAGACTTTTTGGTATCATGCAAGTCAGGTTTGTCAGACTGTCAATCTGCAGTATGATTCACTCCTATGATACTAATTCTGTGTATGGCTTTGAGGCTAGCAGTGTGCTCGGCTCCATTCTTACCATAATGACAAACTATCTTCCCTTCCTGTTCCTACATATAAATGTGTCATGCATGTCAAACTGGAATTAAACCCCCTATTTCAAGCCAGACACTGGCTGCAAAAACTTGCATCGACTCGTAAGAAAATCCTATGAGGGTTTTTTTTGTCCCCTTTCTGGTTTTTCTTTTTTGTTTTTTGTTTTTTTAACCTAGTCAGTTCCTCTCTGGACATTCCCCAGGGAAATGCACACTCTCCAAACCCTTCCCATTTTTTCTCAAAACTCTAGGATTGGAAGGGACTCCAAGGGTCATGTAGTCCACCCCCCTGCCCAGGTACAAGTTTCACTATTCCCTAAACATCCCAGATGTCTATCCAGTGAAGGGCATTCCACAGCTTCCCTAGCACATGGACAGAAAACCTGCCTGGAATGATTCAAAAGTATACCTAGAAAATCAAGTACTATTCTGAACTGCTTTCTGTGAACCCAGTCAGTGTTGCAAGTGGACATCAAGCATTCTCTGACATGAGGCTCATAAGTCCTCCACACATCCCACACTACATTATTCCTTTTCCATTTCCCCCCCAGCTACTGCAACTGGCCACACTGCTATGCAGCCAGAACTCTACCGCCTTCCCTTTCTTCCCTACTTGTTGACATGTGGGGTTTTTTTTATCAGTGAGCTCCCTTGCACTGCTTATTCAATAAAGCCTATCTTTCTGACAATCAACTATCTCTTCACTTTCTATTCAACTGTGCCCCCTTATCATGCCCCCCCTCCACCTCCTGGGACCCCAAAAGCATGAAGTCAAGCACTCTCCCCTTTCCCCCTCCCCAGGTCAGGCAAGCCCACTGCAGACATCAGTCACTTGAGGTCTATTGAAGTTTATTGAATTCATGTTTAGGAAAGAAGGGAAAGCAAAAAAAAGTGAAAACGCCTCCACCCACAGGTCACCCACCTCCTGGAACTTCCAAAGCATGGGTGCAAGCCCTTCCAACTACTCTTCTACTGCAAGGCATGCTTGGCTGGCTGCTCATTTCCACGCCCAGTATTGGACCCACAGTACTTCATACGCAATTGTGAACCGGTTCCCAATTGATGACATTTTGGAACAGTACAGTTGTAGGTGTCCACACCCTTAGGTGACTTGTTCCATTGCCCTGCTTTTCTTATGCCCATTTGGTCCTAGGTTCCTGTCTTTACACAATCACTGGTGTGTGAGCATTTTGATCTATAGCTTCTGCCATCTGAACTGTTTAATGTTGTTATGAATTATTTCTATCAGAGTGAGACCTAGCAAACCAGATGGAAGTTGCTCCCCTCTCCAGTGTATTATGAACTGCGCACACTGAGAACGAGGCAGTCCTTACCCCAAAGAGTTTACAGTCTAAAGAGACAAGTGACAAAAGTACAGCAAATGGCATATCAGTCCCATATGGTTGATTAGTTTTTGATTGGGATTCTGTTGGGAGACGGTTAGGTAAGAAGAGAGACAAAGGGATGGAGAGAGGGCTTTGAAGAAGGATGGAAGAGGCAGGGAAGGGAAAGTGGAGGGCAGCTGGAGTGAGGCTGTAATGACAAGACTCTGGTGGGAAGAGCAAAAGGAAGGGGAGTGACCAGCAGGCAAAAATGTTCTGAGTAAATGTGGAACAGCGTTTTTGGGCAATGACAGCAGTGTCAACACCAAGAGGTCCCTTGTTGCAATGTTTGTTATTTCCTGCTTGCTAAACTTCCAACTTGCTCTTCCCAGGAGTTTCTGTTCCCTGACATAACATAGCAAAGGTGAAGGTAAGGCTTAAGGCCTGTGGGCCTTACGGGGCTTGTATCTATGAGTGAGGGAGAATCTTTCTGCCAGTTTTCAGGTTTTGTCAGATATCAGATTTCTCCCTAATCTTTCTTTCTCTTTCCTTATCTTATAACTTTTCAGTTGTCTATGCAGTTCCCCAGGAGTTTTGTGCTCTAGCTTCATCCTGTTCATAGGGTCCTGCCCATTGAAGGCAAACTTTCATATTGGGGCCTGCATCAGTCTCCTTATAGCCAACCCAATGATATAATCTAATGTTTAGCCCGGTGATTCTCAACTAAGGTGCAATGGCATGCCAGTGTGCCATAACAACCTTTGAAGGGTCTCAAGTCATGGTTCTCATGAGGGACTTCAGTCATTCTGACATCTACTGGGAGGGCAATACAGCAGTGCGCAGGCAATCTAGGAAGGTTTTGGAAAGTGTTGGGGACAGCTTTCTGGTGCAAGTGCTGGAGCAGCCAACTAGGGGCTGTGCTCTTCTTGACCTGCTGCTCACAAACAGGGAAGAATTGGTGGGGAATGTAGTTGGATGGCAATTTCCGCATCACTGACCATGACGTTCAGGATCCTGAGGAAAGGAAGGAAGAAGAGCATCAGAGTAAGGACCCTGAACTTCAGAAAAGCAGACTTTGACTTACTGAGGAAATTCATAGACACAATCCCCTGGGAAGCCAATCTAAGGAGGAGAGGAGTCCAGGAGAGCTAGCTGTACTTTAAAGATGCCTTAATGAGAGCGCAGGAACAAACCATCCCGATGTGCAGGAAGACTAGCAAGTATGGCAGAAGACCAGCTTGGCTTAGCAGGGAACTCTTCAGAAAACTAAATCACAAAAAGGAAGTTTATGAGAAATAGAAACTTGGATAAATAACTAAGGAAGAATATAAGAGCATTGCTCAGGCATGCAGGGATGAAGTCAGGAAGGCCAAAGCATAGTTGGAGTTGCATCTAGCAAGGATGTGAAGGGAAACGAAAAGGGTTTCTACAAGTATATCAGTAGCTAGAGGATGATCAGGGAAAGTGTGGATCTGTTAGTAAATGAGGGAGGCAACCTTGTGATAGGATGCAGAAAAGGCTGAAGTGCTCAATGCCTTTTTCACCTCAGTCTTCACAGGCAAGTTCAGCTCCCAGACTAGTGCACCTGGCAGTGCACAGTTTGGGGAGGAGTTGAGCAGGCAACAATGGCAAAAGAACACGTTAGAGACTATTTAGAAAAGCTGGACATATAAAAGTCGATGGGGCTGGATGAGATGCATCCAAGGTGCTGAGTGAGTTGGCTGATGTGATTGCAGAACCACTGGCCATCATCTTTGAAAACTCATGGCAAATCAGGAGAGGTTCCAGATGATTGGAAAAGGGCAAACGTAGCATCCATATTTAAGAAAGTGAAAAAGGAGGATCCAGGAAACTACAGACCAGTCAGCCTCACCTCAGTTCCTGAAAAAATCATGGAGCAGATCCTCAAGGAAGCCATTTCTATGCACTTGGAGGAGAAGAAGGTGATTAGGAACAATTGGCATGGATTCACCAGGGGCAAGTCGTGCCTGACCAACCAGATTGCCTTCTGTAAAGAAATGACTGGCTCTGTGGATGTGGGGAGACTGGTGGAAGTGGTGTAGCTTGATTTTAGCAAGGCTTTTGATATGGTCTCCCACAACATTCTCGTAGGCAAGCTAAGGAAGTACAGGCTGGATGAATGGACTGTAAGGTGGATAGAAAACTGGCTGGAGCATTGGGCTCAGAGTGTAAGAATCAATGGCTTGATGTCTAGCTGGTAGCTCGTATCAAGTGGAGTGACCCAGGGGTCTGTCCTGGGGCCGGTTTTGTTCAATGTCTTCATCAACAACCTGGAAGATGGCATAGAGTGCACCCTCAGCAAATATGCAGATGACATCAAGCTGGGGGGAGTAGTAGGTATTAGGGCTGTGCAAAGCTTCGGTAACCGATTCGATTCGGAGGAGATTCGGCCCTATTCAGCGGCTGAATCTCCAAATCCGAATCAAATCAGGAGACCAATTAAAAGGTCTAAATTGAATCGAAAGCCTCCGAATCGTTTTGGAAAAGATTTGGCACCACTTCGGAGATTCAGCTGTAGACTAAACAGGCAGCAGTCCTCAGCACATTGGACATAGCTGCCTCCACCTGGTAAGTCTATAAAACTATGAAGTCTGTTGTGGTGGACGGAGCGGGGAGGGAAGGGGTGTGTGTGTGTGGGGGGGGGGAGGGAGGCAGATCAACGCCCCCGCAGTGAGGGGGGTGCAGCTCGCTCCAGATGAAAGGGGGTAAGCAACAGCATCCTCACTGCTGCACCCACATCCCGTGCCCTCCTGCCCCTGCTCCCAGCATTGCTGTGCCCACATCCTGCACCCCCTCCCCCACCACAGCTGGACAAGCAGCAGCAGGGCATAGCCCCCACTCCCAGTGCTGCCATGCCCACATCCTATCCCCCCCCCCCAAGCTAGGCAAGCAGCAGCAGGGTATAGCCCTCGCTCCCAGCGCTGCTGCGCCCGCATCCCACTTTCCCTCGCCCCAGCTAGGCAAGTGGAATCAGGGCATAGCCCCCACCCTCTCACCAAGTCCTGTGCCCCCCCACCCCAGCTGGGCAGCTTGTCCCAGTCCCTCCCTCCCCCACCCCCCTTCCTTCCTTCGCCCACAACAACAGACTTACCAGCTGGAGGCAGCTGTGTCCAGCGTGGTGAGGACTGCTGCCTGTTTAGTCTATGGCCGAATCTCTGAAAGTGTTGCCGAATCTTCAGATCTGATTCGGCCGAATCAAAGCAAGACCTGGGATGATCTCCAAATTTAATTACTGTTCCTCCAAATCAGCTGAATCTGAATCCAAAGCAAATACTTGCAGCTTCACACAGGCCTAGTAGATATGCTGGAGAGTAAGGCTAGGATTCAGAGTGACTTAGACAAATTGGAGGATTGGACCAAAAGAAATCTCATGAGGTTCAACAAGGACAAGTGCAAAGTCCTGCCCTTAGGACAGAACAATCCCATAGACCAGTACAGGCTGGGGACTGTCTGGCTGGGCAGCAGCTCTGCAAAAAAGGACCTGGGGAGTCCTTACAGTGGACAATAAGCTGAATATGAGCCAGCAGTGTGCCCTTGTTGCCAAGATGACAACTGGCATGCTGGGCTGCATTGGTAGGAGTGTTTCCAGTAGGTCCAGGGAAGTGATTATTTCCCCCTGTTCAGTACCAGGAGGATATATCTGGAGTACTGTGTTCAGTTTTGGGCCCCCCACTACAGAAAGGATGTGGTCAAATTGAAGAGAGTCCAGCAGAGCGCAAGAAAAATAGTGAGGGGGCTGGTGGACATGACTTCTGAGGAGAGGCTGAGGGAACTGGGCTTGTTTAGTCTGAAGAAGAGAAGACTGAGAAGGGATTTAATAGCAGCCTTTACGTACATGAAGGGGGGGAGGGTTTCAAAAGAGGATGGAACTAGACTGTTCTCAGTGGTCTCAAGTTGCAGCAAGAGAAGTTTAGGTTAGATATTAGGAAGAATTTTCTCACTAGGAGGGTGGTAAAACATTGGAACAGATTATTCAGAGAAGTTGTGGACTCTCCATCCTTGGAAGTTTTTTAAGACCCGGCTAGGCAAAGCTTTGGCTGGGATGATCTAGTTGGAGATTGTCCTGCTTTGAGCAGGGGATTGGACTAGATGACCTCCTAAGGTCCCTTCCAACCATAATTTTCTATGGGTACCACTGAGAGAAAGGAGATAAGCACAAGCTCTGGTGAGAAGATAAGTGCAGGCTGTTCCTTTCCAGATGCATTTCCTCCCCCTACACACTGCAGCGCAGGCTCTTCCCAACTGGCTGCTCCTCCTTTTTCTGGACCCCTCTCCAATAGGGCGTGTGTAGAAGAAACAGGGGCCCTAAATTGAAGTGGTGGGTTTTAAAAAATGCCGCTTCAATTTAGGGCTCATTAAACCCCCATATTGTCCACACACCCTGCTGACTTATCTGCCTCTCCAGCGGGGAGGGGAGAGCAAGCTGCTGAGGGGTGGGCGGAGCATTCCTTGGGTTGTGGGAAGGGGGGTTGCTGTTACTTCCCTCTGTGGCAGTGGTGACACCCCCCCCCCAGCTGGCACCAGGTGGCCCCAGGGGGCACCACAGCCACAGAGTGAAGCACCTGGCCCCCGCACAGCTCAGGCAGGCAGGCAGTCTCCAGCAGGGGGGGACAGGGGCAGATCAGGCTCACCACTTTTCTTGGGTGGAGCCTGCTTTCCCAGGCTGCTGCCAGGCTGCCTGCAGGGCTTCCTGCAGAGCCATGGAGCTGCACAGAACCCAGTGCTTCGCTCTGCAGCTGTAAGGACAGCAAACTAAAACTCCTTGAAGGAGTTTTAGTTTGCTGCACCCCAAGTCATTTAAGGCACATTATGCCACCAAATTTCCTGCAGTAGTTAGAATTAATGCACAATACACCACCAAAGCATGCAAACACCAGCACCGTTAAAGCAGTGTAAAAGCATTTAGTCCACTTTAATGCATCGTGGACACATGCCTCTCGTTTTATCTACATACGGCCATAATCAATAAATTAGCTTTTTCAGTGGGGTGCTTCTTAATTTACAGAAGCTATGGAGGGGTGCCTTGAATTAAAAGGTTGAGAACCACTGGCGTAACACTTTGTAAAAGATTGTTTGAAGTTTAGCAGCATCTCAGCTTGCCATGGTAGCATGAGTACATCAATGTAACACAATGTCTGGGTAGTACTAATAGGGCAGGCAATTAAACTACAACAGCAGTGACCTGTGAAATACAGTGCCATGGTGTACGGTAAATTTTTTCCCTGTTAAAGGTCTATATTGCTTGCTCAGGAACTGGTTTTAGAGAATTTTTCACGTTCCAGGCTAGATATAATTGGTGTATACTGCAGATTTATTCCTTTGAGAGGTCAGATAACCAGTGTATTTCACTGTTAGGCTGACTGGGGCTTTTATTCTCTCAAATTATATTTCTATCAAATATTCATTTGTCTGTTTTATGGGCCACAGAGGATTTGTACCGCCTGGTGTTCTCAGCAAGTGGATTCTCCGAATGGGCTCGCTTTTCTCCCAGCTTCTCATTTAGAGGCAGCTCTGCCAGCAGGTAGAACGGGTTCAGCCCGGGCATCAGCATTTCATTCAGCTTGCTGTGGCGCTTTGTCTTTCCTGAGTTGAAAATGTATTAGAAACCATATCTTTGTGGATGGCTTAGGGGCTTTTAGTAAGCTGCTGCAGTTCGGGGTCTAGGCACAGTTTCTTTATAAGCTTTGTTTTCATTGAGTTGTAAACATCTAGAGTGAACAATTTACAGCAAGCTGAAACTTGCTGGGCAAAGCTTTATCATGGAGTTGTAGGGGGTGTAAGCCTATACGTTTTTTATAGGAATAATGATGTTAGGAGAACATTAGTTGCCAGGTGAAGCTTGCAAAAACCAGGAGATGCTTAAGTTCAACTTTGGAATGCAAACCTTAACTCTGCCCTTCTTTGTATTCACAATATTGTCTACATTACATGTTGTTTTATTGTTTACCAAATAATGAAACATAACAGCATGAAATATTTTCCTTATACCCTTAGATATATTGGTAGCAGTTGTGATATTTTCCTATTTATATCTATCCAGCTGCTTTCCTTTATCAGAATAATCCAATCATGCCTTTGATTCAAACTTTTTATTGTTTCTCAATGAGTTATTTATTGCAATAGGTTTACAAGCATCCTTATTAAACATTTTTTTTCTCTGGAGTTGAAGAAGCTAGCCATAAACCTGATTTGACCTGTGCACATATGCACGGTGCTGCATTCCTTAGCTATAATTTAGGGAATGAGGCAATTAACTACAAGCTAAATTATTTGCAAACTTCAGTGATCTTTATGTGCCACCAAACTTCCCCTCTTCCCCTAGGTGGTTGAAGTAGATGTCTAGCATGCAACATAAGTACAGCCTACTAGCTCTAATTTTAATATAAATGATACTTATGAACTCTGCTTATTTCACCTACATAATAGAGCTGCCAACAGTTTTTTCAGCAAAAACTACATTTGATAAAAAATGCTGTTTCGTTTTTCCCTCAATAATTTCTGAATTTGACCCAAATTTACCTAGTAGCTTCAGCTGGAAAAAATGTGGCAATGGAGACATCCTTTCATACCTAATATATCAGTGGTTAGAGTACTCATCTCCCAAGTAAGAGACCCAAGATCAGATCCCTAGTGTGCATAAGGCACCTTTAATACATATCTCCCTCCTCTCAAGAGAGTACCCAGACAGCTAAGCTATAGGGCATTTTAAGGTGATCCCCAAGTCCCTTCTTTGGGGCTTTTCCATTTTGTAGAAAATACTTATAAAATTATTTGTATAAAATACTTTAAAGTAATTAAGATAGAGTGAGAGTTGAGAGCACGGTAGCCACCAAGCTAAATGGTCATACTATCTACACATATTAAAATAATCTGAGAGAGTTCTCCCAGGTTTGTTATCCTGTTAGAAAAGCTTACTGGCTGACCCAGCTTACCCATAGTCAGCCTGTGTTTCACTGCAACACCATGTAAAGATTGTAAAGGGGTCATGTTCTGCTCCCTTCTGGAGCATCAGAGTCTAGGAAGTGACACACTCTCTCTTGTGGGGTGGGAGAGGCTAGGGGACTTTATTCTTTTCTGAGAGAAGCCCCTATAACATGTACAGACCTTCATTCTCCCAGGAGAAATTCTCCTGGGAGTGATTTAACCTTGGTGGTTCCCAGGTGGTTTTTCTCCTGGATCAGCCATTTTTACTCTGGGTGGAAAAAACATGACTTGTGGTTTCTCTTGGGAGAGCAACAGCTCTCCAACAAGAAATTGAATGTCTGTATGAGGCCTTAGCTGGGAGGGTGAGGCACTCAAGTTCCAGACCCTACTTTAATGACAGTCTAATTATGTATGTGGGGGGAATAGTGTCAACAGGAGAAAATGATAAGACTTGTCCCCACCCTACCTCTTAGCTGGTGGTTTCCTGAGAAAAGAGCAATATTCATTCAAATCCTCTCAGGCTGAGGAGGGACTTAAACCCAAGTCTCCCAAATCCTGGATGAGTGACACTGAAGTATTGGGTAGAAGGGGAATGCTACTTCCACTTGTGAACCTAGTTTTTCATTGTCTTGGCTTGTTCTACAGTGCCTGAAACGAAATGGTTTACTTTGAGTTGAATGGAATATTGCATGCTGAACAAAACAAAATTATTTCCGTCTTTCCTAGAATATTGTATCTATCAGTGTTACAGTGTATTACACAAGCATATGCAAGGTTGTAGAAAAACGATATATTAAAAAATATTATTAAATATTTCTCATAATGCATGCACACAAGGGGCAGGCTCAAACCTATATGTTCAGCCTTAGCTTGGACAGTTACAGACTCTTAAGTTTGTAATCTGTACAGTGTAGTGACATAATTTTATTTTTCATTGACTTTTGTAATTTGGTCCAGAAATTTGTTGGATAGTGGAGAGAGGAGAAAAAAGCCAAAATTAAGGCTCTGCAGCCTGTAGGGCTTGATACCCTGCTCTCTCACAAAAATAATAGCAAATGGAAAATATGAACTCTGTGATCTGAATCTGTTTGGTTAGACCCCAGTGGAAGGCTGCCATCCTTAGCTGAATCCCCTGGAACCAGGAAGAAGGAGACCTTTGACTAGGTGTCTGGGCAGTTCAATGCATGTAAGGGGGATTTAAGAATTCATTGTGTACATAACTATGGAAGCACAGGGATAGTGTGCATCTAAGTCTTGCTCCTACAAGGTGCAGCACTAGGGCTGGCCAGAAAACAAGAACTTTGTGTCATGAAAAGTGTGTGTGTGTGTGTGTGTGTGTGTGTGTGTGTGTGACTGACTAATTGAACAGCGCAGGGATTACTAATTTGCCTTCTAATTACTAATTGTGCAGGGATTACTAATTGAACAGCGGAGGGATTACACAATACACTGTTAGTGTGTGTTTTGAGCGGGAGAGAGAGGGAAAGTTCACTTGTCCCTGCATAGCCAATAACCCAGACATTAGGACACTCATCTAGGATGTGGGGCATTTGAGGTTCCTCCACTGGATCAGACAGAAACCTCCTCTACTGGTTTTGACAGCCTTTCATTAATAATGTTTCTCAGCTCCAGGACAGAACTTTTGATCCAGAAGAAAGAAGGATCCCGCCTTTAGAATTGCACTAAGGTTGACACCCATATGGCGACCCACGTGGCAAATTTGAACAACCAGGCTGTTGGTTGTTCTGGGGTATAGTGCAAGTTACCTTCGCCACAACACTGCAATTCCATTCTGGACTGGAAGCATCTACCAGGGGAAGCTTTTAGGGAAGAAAAAATGTCTGATTTGAAAAAAATTTCCTGTTTTAGGAATTTTCTGACAAAAAACATCCAAATGAAAAGGTCATGACAGGCTTTATGAAGCTGTCCAGCCTGTTCCAGCAAGTTTAAGCACACGCTTAACTTAAAGGAATGTGAGTTATCCCATTGACTTCTATGAATATCCTCACGTGCTGCTAACATGTGCTGAGGCATTTTATGTACTCAGAATATGGCAGAATCATGTCCCTAATGAGCCTAACAGAAAACTCTCCAGGCATGCTCCTTATGTGGGCACTCAAACACTCATAATTGGGTCAAATGAAAACCAATTCCCAGAATTTAGGCCATGTCCAAAGAATCCTTCAGGGTCACAATCCTTCAGGCCAAAATATTTCTCTGTCATCTGCAGCTTTCAGACCTTTCAACCGCTGGGCTCTTCAAGAAAAGACTACAAGATTTTTTTTTACCCTGAAAGAAGAAGGTCCCCCACCCAATTAATACACTCAAAAACTGTTGAAGCATTTTTAATCAAACATCAAAGATCTGGTTTGAAAAGTTATGAGTTCCGGTACTTAATATGTTAGAAAAGTATTGGGGTTGGAAAGTAGGCCTTCCTAATAAAAATGGCTTTGCAATCTTAAATCCAGCTATTTTTTGAGTATGTTTCCATATGCACTAATTTTCATAAATGCTGAATTGAAACTGAATTCGTCTTTTATCCCCCACATTATGTCTAGGTGTTACAGATCAGGGTTTACAGGCATACCCAGAGTTTTCTGTCCCTTTAAGCACATTCTATCCTCCATAAAATCTAGGGGAAAACAAGATGTATTCATACTCCAGAGGCTTTGCTTAAATTTGTCAGAATGCAGGAAATTGCATGCTCCAGACACACCTCCAGTGCATTTTTACTGAGATTGGTATGTCTAAGTCTGCCTGCATCTGTATGTTTCTGTTGGTATACACAGGTCTGCAATTGCTGACCTTACTTCTTTTCCTTCCCACAAGAAATGTCTGGATTTTTCTTTGTAAATCATTTATAGTAGATGCTGGGGGTGCACTGATAAAGATGTTTGGGGACAATACCGATAGCTGATTATTGACTATCCATACTAGCCGATTCCGATCCGATTGCTGATATGCAGCCCGGCAGCTTGGAGAGTAGCATCCAGCTGGTAAGTCTGTTGCAGGGAAGGGGCGTTGGGTGGCGGGGAGAGAGCAGATTGAGTCCCCATGGTGAAGGAGGGCTGGGACAGAAGCAGGTGCTGCCCAGCCCGGGTGGGGCAGGGCACGGGACAGAGCCATGGGCAGCTCATCTTGGGGAGTAGGGGGTAGGTGGCAGCTGCCACTGCACACACCCTAGGGGAGGTATGGGGGGCATGTGCCCCCCGGATATGTACACGGGGCAAAGGCAGGCTACTGCTATGGGCTGGGGCCTGGAGGCTGTGCCAGCCTCTTCCTGGTGGAGGAGCTGGGCCAGGGCTGTGCTCAGATCGGGCGGGGTGGATGGTGGTGGCACTGGGAGGTGGGGGGCGGGGGGCTACAGCCACCGCAAAACTTGCCGTAGCCCCCTCTGAGTGCTGCCGTCACCCGCCCTGCCCCTTCCCACCCCAAGTGCAGATCTGGCCAAGCCGTCCACCAGAAAGAGGCTGGCAAAGCCCCAGCACACAGCAGCAGCCCACCCTTGCCCTATGCACAGATCTGGGGAACACATGTCCCCCATGCCTCCCCCTTGGTGTGCGCAACAGAAGGAGCCGTTCCCCGATGTGTCCCCGGGACAAGCTGCACATGGCTCTGTCCCATGCCCTGCCCCAGCTGGGCAGTGCCTGCCCCTGCCCCAGTCCCTCCCTCTCCGTGGGGGTCTTGATCTGCACCCACCATGTCCCCTTCTCCCTACACATCCTTTCCCCCCCACAGATGTACCAGCTAAACACTGCTCTGCAAGCTGCCAGGCTGTACTCCTGGCTGCGTAGATGCTGCAGCTGCACATGTGCACACAGCATTTATCGGTGACATTATTGGCCACATCAGCCAAAAAAAGCCAATTGCCAAAAATGTCAATTTTTCTGTTATCTGTGCCGATACAATATGGGCTGATGTATTGAGGTTTGCATCTTTTTCAGTGCTAGAAGTTGAATTGTAGGGCTGTCTGTGTCTCTGCAGTTGGTGTACACATTTTGGCTAAGTACAGACAGTCAAAAAGCCAGGGGCTGAATCAGTTCAGTCTTTGCAGGTTAATCTAAGATGCGTAGATTGAACTGAGAAGCGAGTGAACAGACATTTACTTCTCATTCCAGAAATGCAGCCACATGCCTGCAGTAGCTCAAGCCAGAATTTGAGGGGTGCTAGATCATGCCTCCCAGCCACTGCAAAAGGGAAGGGAGGAGAGAAACCCTCCTAGGCTTCTGCACCTCCCTGCTAGAGCAGAGGAGGCATGGACAGTTCCCAGCATGCTGAGGCCAGGGAAATGGCAGGTTTAAACCCCACTTCCTGGACCACATGGGACCCCAGCCTTCATCTGGCTGGGAGGGCAGACCCTGCCAGGGTTTTGCCTCCCGGTTGAGCCGGGGGGGGACGGGACATGACACGACACATGACATGGTCGTTCCCTGGCCAGGAGCTGGCAGGCTGAGGTGTGAAGGCCTTCCCTTACTTACAAATCCCAGCCCAGGTCTGCCTCAGGGGAGGGGAGCAACCCTTGCCAGGCCCCCACCACCTGCTTGAGTGGAGAGCCAGGGGTGTGGCCACTCTCAAGCAGGAGGCTCACAGGCTGTGGGGGGATAGGGATTTATATCCCCCCCTGTCCCCAGACCCCAGCTGGGGTTTGCCTTGGAGGGACAGCCCCTGCCAGGCTTTTGCCCCTCTTGTTACTCACTCTAGTGATTGGGGGCATGGACACACCCTGGTCCAGGGCTTGCATGCACAGGTGGGGGGGGGAGGATGTTTAAACCCTCTCCCCTGCTTCCACCACCTCCGCCTCAGCCTGGCGACTTAGCCAGCATCTGGCCATGCCCCCACCAGGCAGTCCCCAGCTGGGGTCCCTTGCAGGTTGGAGGGGGTGGGACGGTTAACCCCCCCCCCCCCCAGGTCAGTGTGCTGGTCTGGCCAGTATCTGGCCATGCCCCCCTGCCCTCTGCTCAACATGGAACAAGAGAAAGACTGAGGGGCTGCTCCACCCCCACCAGGCAGACCCCAGCTGGGGTTTAGAACCAGGCTTCCCACTCCCACCCACTTCTCAACCAGCCAGAGCTGTGATAATGACCCAGGCAGAGGGTTGGAGCCAGTGAGCAGACAGCACAGCCCAGGGCTGCAAAGCATCCTGGTATGCCGAGGGGCTGTGATTTAACTTGAACTAGGAAGGGGTCTAGCACAGAAGTTCCATAAACTGATTTGACCTAAATCATTTAAGTCCAATGCTACATCCAACCAGGTTCATCTTAAACTAGTTTCAGCCATTTTGTAAGTGATTTAAATGTGCTGAACTTCTGTTCTATTACAGGTTTAAACCAGTTTCTGATTACTTAAAATGGTTTATGTGTAACTTCTGTCCCTAGTGTTTGTGTGGGTGTGAACTTAGCAAAAAGAGAGCTATGTAAAGTCCATTTCACGTGGTAGCACATGCTTTGTTCAGAGAGCTATCTCCGAACATGTCTTCCTTGCAGACTGGGAATGCCCACTTCTGCTAGATAGAGCTCACTGCTATAGTGAAGGATGCTGCAGTGTCATGCACCAAATGTCTTAGAAGTCATCAGCTATCTTAATGTATTGAGAGAAGTCTGCAAATCTTGTTCATATGCTTTAGATCAGGCATGGCCTCCCTGCAGCACATGTGCCACAAGTGGCATGAGAAGCCCATGTGTGGGGCATGTGCCATATGAAGGAGGGGATAGGCAGCACAGATCCGGCAGGAAGCAGAAACCAGAGCAGCAAATCAGGCAGGGAACATAGGCCAGGAAGTAGGAAGCAGAGCAGCATGTTGGGCAGAGAAGAATTGGATTGGCACACAGGGAGGGCATGAGACTAATTTGTGGCATGCCTGCCAAACAGATTGGCTCCTACTGTTTTAGATAATGAGATGTGCCATTGCAATTTGGCTTATTCATGTTGCTTTCATGTGTCAATATTTTGGTAATGATAGAAAATTCCTACTAACAGGCAGATGAAAGCTGAGGATTTCTTGAAGCTGGGATCTGGGCTTTAACTCTAAATGCTGAGGCTTCCTCTTGATCTGGTGTCTGGATAGGGTGGCCATCACAGAGGACATTCCGGTTTTTTGCTACTCTGTCCTCTATTGATACGAAACCGGATGCCTTTATGTCCTCTATATTTCTCTTGAAATAGAGAAAATTTTTCTTGAAGAGAAAAACAGAGGACACAGGTGTCCGGTTTCATATTCATAGAGGACAGAGGACAACTGGACTGTCCTCCAGAAGTTGCGCTTGATTTGAAACTCTGTGTTTTTAATTTAACCACCCCCACCAAAGTCAGAGGTATTATTTAAAACTTTCCACATGAGGTGCTGCTTCTGGTTTACAAATGAGTCAGGAACTCCTGTCAGAGGAGAGAATATTAGTCCTTAACAGCGTGGGCATTTTGCTTTGTAGTTTAAGTGCGTTTCTCTCATCTTCTCAGGGAGATTTGTCAATCCTGGTAGTGTCTGCGGTGAAGACCCACACCTGATCTATTAGGGACAAAAGAGAATCTGTCGCCATAATAGGACTGTGGTACAGCATGATTAGACTCAGCCTGTTAGGAAAAATCCTAGATTTGTGCTTTCAATTGTCCATGCTCACACACAAATGCATGTTGCAGATGGAATTTAAAATCCTATGAATTGGCAGGTTAAGGATTTAATCTAATAGCCTTTCCCTAGGTTTAACTTCTAGGCCTTCCATTGTTTGGTAGTATGTAATGGTATGTAATCCTCCCTAACAAAGAATACTAGCAGAGGATTGTTAATGCCAGTCACGACTATTAAATGTTAATAATACCTTGTTATTTTGATTATTCCACTATTGAGGAATAGTGGTTGGTTGACTGTTTTTGAGGAAATAGAATATCTTACTGGTTTTTTTTAATGGAAAAGCAGTACATGGGATCAGAGAAAATGCCCATTCTCAACACCCTTGCATTTCTGTGCATGTTGATCCCATCAACTTCAAGGGCAGCATTTGGCCTTCAGTGTATGAACACACTGGTAGCAAGTGAAAATGTTGGAGATGGTGCTGGTTAGGCCCTAGTGTTTGTGTGAATTTACACAGGATAGAGTGTAATTTAGTCCATTGTATATTGACTCGCTCTTTGGATATTCCCAGAGCTTTATAAATTGCTTCAGTTCATATAAATTAACATAGCCATGGTAGCAAATTACTGTGTTTTTTCTTAAAGATGAGCATATTGTTTGTACAAGGCAGAACTGTGTTTCTTAACAGTCTGATAATTCTGGTTCCCTAAATGAGGCCAGGGAAGGATTTTTTTCTTTTCTTTTTCTTTTTTAACGTAAAATGGCCTCACATTAGATGTTTTGGAAGATCAGCCCCACAATCCTTTTAGATTAGTTTGGCAGAGTGAAGAAGGCTTTCCCAGACAAGTAGAAACACCTACAAATGATCTTTTCTCAGCTTGTTATCCAGCACAGCTAAACCTGAAGTCAGCTCGAGGAGATCGGGTGCAGTGTTTGTGGAGTTCATCAGAACAAACCAGAATTGACGACATCTTTAAGGAGGGAAAAAAGGAAAAAGAAAATCAATTGGTCCTAGTGTCAGAGCTGATCAAATGTATAACGAAAGAAAGGGTTGCTAGACAGTATCTGGGACTGGAATAATTCTCATCAAAATACTACCCATGTCAAAATCAAATAGCTTCTGTGAAAGGAAAATAATTTTCCCCTGGTTAAGAAGATACTGAGTTACCATGATTTTTACATCCTCTTAGAAACTTAACAGTGTTTCTGTCCCTATCAGTGTTGTCAGGGTTCTTTTTTTTTTCTCCCACTGGACAAATATTGATTTTTTTTTTTCTCCCTGCCAAACTCTGTATTTCTAATGGACCTTGAAATTAACATGGGTTTTTTGTTGTTGTTTACTTCCTTGTTTGTGCACCGACAACCTCAACGATGTTAGCACAGCTTCGGGAGCAACATTTCTAAAAGTTTTAAGTCAATGCAGCCCAAAGTATGAAGAATATTTTTGCCCAGGCACTGCATGGTGATGAGGGGTGTTTTACTTGATCAGTGACAATGCTAGGAAGGCTGGGGTAGGAAGGATATTGTATAGATTAATTTTAAGATGTTTAGTATCCAGAGGGCATTTACCATTAGACTCCAGCCGGCTGACTTCTCACTGTGCCACCTGAATAACCTTGAGCTAGCAGCTGTTGCTGTTCCCTGTAATTCTGCTCCTTAGTTAGGGAGCTTATTCTTATTTGTGTTTTCAAAGACAGATCATGTGAGGTCTGTAGATTGATCAGATCCTGAATTCCATGGCTATTTTAATTCAGAGGAGAGAGAACTTTTACTGTGAGAATGAAGGTAATCATAACGTTCCTAATGATTGAAAATCCACCTTCCCATTTGTGACCTCGTTTGCGGGGGATTCTGAGTTGCAATTTTGTTCAGGATCCTAGAAATTTGATATTAGCGTAGCCCAGATCCATAATAAATGCATTAATCCACCCTTGTTTAGGGTACTGTAAGATGCCTCCTGAGTCCTAGTCTTATTCCTGTTTTGGTAGGTAAATAGCACCTATGCACTCCGCTGCCACCACCTCCATTTTGCAGCTCACATGGGATTACCTGCCTCTCCAGATGGGATCCAAAATCACATGAAGTGCCCTGAAATGCCACCTGTTCAGCTAACTTAGCTGTTCAACTACTCATTAATTGTCCCAAGGTGGAGCTGGATTTGGGCCCAAGAGTTTACCCTAGTTTTTTTTTGGCTCTTGGTTATAGCCTGGAACCTGTATAATAATCCTTATGTCCAAGTATCTTAGTCCTCATGTGAAACTTTAAAAAGTATCTTTTAGTGTCCCTGCAGACTTTGTTCTAGCCTAGTGACACTGTCCTTCATCTTCCTCTATTAAAGATGATAGAAGCTATTGAAGAGAGGATGGTAATCAGGTGTTCCCTGTGCCCTCAAGGGAAAAGACAAGAAGTCTTCTTGGACATCTTAAATTGCCACAAGGGAGATTCAGGTTGGATATTGGGAAGCCCTTGCTAGCTACAAGAATGATTACTAGAACAGATTACTCAGAAAGGTTATAAAATCTCTGTCACTGGATGCTTTTAAGTGCAGACTGGAGAAACCTTTGTCAGGGATGACCCTGCCTTGAGCAAGGGGATCAGCTAGATGAGCTCTTGAGGTCTCTTCTAGCATGATTTTTTTAAGATTATAATAATTCTTGCTGAATGAATCTGTGTAGCCTCAGAGAATAGAATAGTGTCTTTATAATATAGTCAACACTAGAGCAGGAGCAGGCAATTATTTGAGCTGAAGGGTAGTAGTTCTGGTGGGCTGTTGGAGGCTAGGTTGGTCCCCCCCCCCCCCCAACAGCTCTCCCAAACTCCCTCAGTAGTCTGCCCAGGCATGGGAGACAGCCAAGGCAGTAGTGTGTGCAGCTAGTCCCCACCCCTTCCCCTCCTCCCCAGGTGTGCAGCAGGCCTGGGGCAGCACACCAGCCAAACTCCCCTTTGGAACAGGCAGGCAGGGCTCATTCAGCCAAGTGGATAGGATGGGGCTGTAGGTAGGCGGAGAGAGCCATCTGGGAGCAGGACAGGCAGGACCAGGGCTGGGGATCAGGAAGGATCACAGGGACGGTGACAGTGCAGTGCCAGGGGCTGGGGCAGAGCCGGGATCTGTTCCCAGCATGGCCCTGTGCTCTTACTGCCCTACAATCTCAGTCCTGCCTGCCCGTACTTTCCCCAGTTGAGTATGCCCTGGCTGTGGGAGTCCCAGCCAGTCTTCATGGAGATCCCACAAGCCCATTCCCTACAGCGCCCCTGGCACTGGGTGCAGGGCAGATGGACTGGGGTGCTCAGGAAGTGAGTCCAGCTGCTGCGTTACCCCAGCCCTGCTGCACGCTTAGAGTTGACAGGACTGGCTACACATGCAATGACCTGGGCTTCCCCTGTGCCTGGGCCTATCATGGGCCAGATAAAATTCCTTGGTGTGCTGGATCCAGGTCACGGGCCATATTTTGCCCAACTCTGCTCTAGAGCATATGTATAGTTAATAACTACACCAGACTCCTTCCTCCCCTTGACCTTCACAAAGCTGGAAAGAAACATTTAAACGTATAAAGCTAAACAGCAACTTTAAAGCTAAACAACCACTGATCTTCCCTTCTCTCCCTTTAGAGAAAACACATCTTGCATCGAACTTGTTACTGCAGAGACCATTTGCTCTCCAGGGGTTGGCCTCGTGGAGGTGATAAGACCGCCTTCCCAGCTGTGGATCTGGAAGACCTTTACAGATCTTGGGGATGAGGAGGGCTATTATTAGCTCCTATCTTTATCCACACCAATTTGAAATCTGATGGGTCTAGTCACATTTCTTAACTGCCTGCCAAGAGTAAGATGTGATCTTTGGCAAGGGTTGATGGCTCCTGAGTATGGAGAGCAGGCAGCGTACTGCAGTGAAACTCTATCAAATTTGCCAGCAGAAGAGGCCAGAAGATTAGGTCAGCAATTTTCCATCAAATTGCTATCAGTTTTTGATACAGAAGGAAGGTCATTAATTAAGCAGAAAGAACTCGAGTAGTTCAGGGTCAAGACTGAAGCAGTTCTTATTGAGTGGGAAAGAGCCTGTTATCAGGATCTTTTTTAGCTATTACTGATATAAATTCCTTTAAAATGAACGTGTTAATGTGCTAGTCTAGTCAGGGAAGTGACTGAGTGCTAATGTGATGCCGTGCGTTGGGCATTTATTTTCACTCGCTGATTTCCAGACTAAATCTGCTCACTTTCCAACTCAAAGGATGATTTTTCTTCCTGCCACTGGCACAGACTCCACCTGGGATCCGAAAATCAATCTGCAGAGTCTTTATTGCCAGTGATGATGTACAAAGCAGAACACAAGGCAGGAATTAAAGCAGGTGTCCTAGAAGTGCAAAAGCACCCTCTTTGATGATGCATGAGCCTCCCTGGAATCCATCTTGCTCTCCCCTATCAGTTCTGCAGGGCCAAAAGCAGTTGAAATTTCTGCCTGTTAATAATGCCAGTGGTAATAAAGTCCACTGAGGAGGGGACAGGGAGCAGAGATGAAGAATAAGAAGGTAAACAACAATTCCCTTTCTTGCTGGAGGAATTAGGGAAAGAGTCTACAGTAGTTTCTAGGGGCAAAGCTATACTGTTGTCAGATGGGGGTACAGCCAATTGGTTTGCCCTCTAGGAAGGAGAGTCTAAAAGGGAATCATTGGGGGTCAGTCAACAGTCTCTTACCAATGAGATAAAAGGGGCTAATGAACCAGCTGTCAGGTTTATTGTAATCTGGCATTAGAAACGTGCTTTCGAGGTCTTTCCCATCTCCAGTGGGTATGATTTTTATGGTACTTGCCTCAGCAGCATTCAGTAGAATTTTCTGCCCTAAGTGTTTTACTCCTATTTGTTTCTGCCATTATGCCTGAAAAGTCATATTAGATTAAGACCTCTGCAGACGTCAACACCATGAAAGGCTTCCCTGTCATTTTAGCAATGATGGCAGCTGAGATACTGTGTTGCTGACAGCATCTGATGGTGATTCACTAATAAGATCTGATTTCATGAGTTTTACATCCTATTAAGACAAGTGGGGATCAGGCCTGCGTGCCTGATAGAAAAGTGCAAGCACAATAGAAAGTCACTTATGAATATTAATAGGATTTGAAACAATACAAGGCAAAACTGTTGATGAGACTGAAAAAATGAGGTGGGGGGAGGGAAAGCAACTGTTACATGATGTAGCACAACAGCTTCTGTCTCTCCTAGCTCCCCCCTCCACCGGTTTGTGCCCTGTCACTCAAAAGCCCTGATAAATTCAGAGACACTGCTCTTGAATCTGATCATTTTCCAAAACCAATCTCAGCTCTGCAGCTTGCTGCTTGTGTGTGGTGTGAGTATAATTGAAGCATCTGATCCGTGAGAGAAGTCCTGTGTGCCAGCCCTCAATCTTTTCCCAGCAGCCCTGCCCAGGTACAAACCAACATCAGCTCACTGACTATTCAGAAGGTTGTTTTTAAAAGTAGCTTGGCTTATCCCTAATAATCCTCTTCATGGGTGAGATACCATCCATGTCAATGATCTATACACATCTGTAACCTCAATATATGACATTAGCCAGCAAAGCGTCTCTTCCCCTGTCCACTCCCATGGTCCTACAGTTCTGTGATTGGCTCAGAGTCATTGCTGCCATAGTCCCCTTCCTCATGGGTCAGTTCCTCTGGCATAGCACAGGAAAAAGCTGATTGTGTTTTGTAAGATCTGTTCTGTGAAGTACAGCTGGGGACAGCCTAGGTGCTTTCTAGCAATTCCTGCAAGTGAGACTGACTTTCTGTAAGAGTGGGACCAGTCTGGTCACAGGAAGTCTGCCCAGCATGCTGCCAAAATGCAGATGTTGGTGTTGGTTAGGTACGACTAGCTTCCTATACATACCTAGCAACAAATTGCTATCCTTTGTGCTTTTTGTCTTTGACAGTTCTTTACAATACTTCACCATTAAGTGGCCCAGTAAATATCTTATCTCCGCGTTGAAAAATAAGGAACTAAAGCAAAGGAAAACTTGTGATTTACCCAAGCCCACAAATGGGAGGCAGTAGCAGAGCTGGGATTAGAATTTAGACTCCTATTCCTGTGTTCACACCAGTAGCTTCCCTCATCCCCCCCTCTCTCGCCCTGCCTTCAGAACAGTAGCACTCATCTCTTTATTTAGCACATGGAAGTTGCATTATACCTTCAGGCTATAAAAATTCATGGCATGTTCTGACCTCCCAATTTGTTCACATTTTGTTTCTTGCAATGTCGATTTCTCTACAGAAGTGTTTGAAAATCCCCAGGACATTGATTACCTTTCTTTACCCACGTTCCTTTATCAATTGAATTATTTAATAAAAGGATATGGTCATATTTTATTTATATAATTTGAGGTGTATTTTTACCTCCCCTCCCCCATGGTCTGTTAAAGAAAATAGTCTTTCCTTCTTTATGCAGTTTGATCATTCACATCCCTGAATCTCAAAGCTCTTTACAAACAAAGGTCAGCACCATTATCTCTGTTTGACAGGTGGAGAAGTCAAGGTACTGAAACTAAGAGGTAGATCCAGATTGGTTCTGATGGTACGTAAATGAGAGCTGGTCAAAATTTAGGCAACAGAGTTCCCAAAAAATGGTCCAAATTAACCTTGTTCTAGCAGCCACAAAATGTAGCTGGTACCTAAGTTCATTCGGAGCCTCCATTTTGGACTGCAGAGTTCCCTGAGTACCTACACTTGGGCATTTAAGCATGCTCTAAAGCAATCCAGTTTAAGCACCTTAGGTGTAAGTTCTATTATTGCAATCCAGTTGGTGCTGGAGAGGGCACTGGGCTCTTTGACAGCATTGTGCTGAGCACAAAGAGTAGTTTCCACAGTCATTTCTACACAATAATATGACTACCATTGGCAATGATGCCCAATTTATAATGTCAGCAAATTATCCTCTCTAGAGCTTATCACTATAGTACATTGTTTTCATGCAACTCCTACGCAAAATAGTGTCTTTTGCTTTTCAGTTATGGATTTTCAACTTGGGTTAATCTCCTTCCTCCTCTACAGATTTCCTGCATGGTCTTTGGAAGTTCACTTAATCTCTTTATGCGTTGGTTTTCCCATCTGTAAAATGGGGATAGTCATACTTCCCTACCTCATAATGAAGATAAGGAGATTAGATAGTGTATGGGTGCTCAGAATCCACAATAATATGGACCATGTAACTCTCTTCCTACCTTCCAGTAGACTGTCCATTTGGCATTTGGAGATCTAAGATAGAAGCTAGAGCAAGTGTACAGTATTCAGAATAAAGCCAGGACAGATTTGATTGAATAATGAAGAACTAAACCTAATTAAATGAGTGAATAACTTCACCTAGTCAGCCTAAGCATACAGCAGCCCCTTTATTTTATTTCTCTTTTGAATTCTTTGGTAGCCAAAAGAAAAAGCAAGGACTTCCAAGTCAAGCCCCCATGCTGTCATCTCTCATCCTGATTAGCAAGAGGTTTTTTGGGGAGGTTTTAATAATTGGCTTTTGCAGATAAATGGTTATTTTCTCAGTATTTGTGGCATAATTACCAATAGTACAGCTTATTTTTATTAACCAAGCTGTATTAAAACAGTAAAGATTTTTATATTATTAAGAACATCCAAGAGAGTCTCCGTACCGGCAGGAGAAAGTTGATAATTTTCTGTTTAGCCTAAGAGCAGATGCTTACAGAAGTGTTGTATGTAAATAAATTAAGGACAAGCCACCTTTGCTAATAGTTAGGTAAACAGGATTGGAAATGGCCTGCTCAGGGCCAGGTTTTTCCTTCCTTTCCTGGAAGAGCCTTAATTTGCACTGCAGCCTACATCCCCACATGGATGGTGTTTTAATTAATCAATTTGCTTTTTGGCCCAGTCGCACAGAAAAAGTTGACTCCTGCTAAACCAAACCTCTTAGCCATCGGCAGTTTTCTGACTGCTGCATCACACCAGCCTAGCCCACGCAGTCAGGCAGTAATCAGTGCTATTGATCAAACTTTAAAAAAGAATGCCAATTGCCATGGTATCTAGACACCAAATGCTCTCCAGGAGGAATGTGATCTTTATTTCATGCTCATATTCATATTGCATGGGGGGCTGTTGAGTCTTGTACTGTCACATACAAAGATACTGCCTTTGCTTTCAAGAGCTTATAAAATATCAAGACAAGTAACTGAGTGGAAGAAAAAAGATGCAGTCAGATGAAATGTGACTGGTAAGTCTCTGGTACAAAAGTTTGTTAAATGCAGTGGTAATAGGTAAAAACAAGTATAGTGGTACTCATGCTGTCACCCAAAGCCAAGCAATGAGTGATTATGATATTGGGAGGGGATGTAGTCCACCAAAAGTCTATCAGTTATGAAGATATCTGGAATGAAAAGCTGAAAGAATCCTAGATAAAAAGTGAATTGGTGGTCTGCTTTTAGACCTCCTCTGATGCAGTCAGTAATTGGAAAAGGAAGATTTGTTCATGCAGGTCTCAGCTCCACTTGCTGCACAGTATTGGTTGCAAGCCAGCTGCCTCTGTTGTCCTCTCAGCAGCAATGTCTGGTGCGAGCTGCTTCCTGTCAAGTTCTTCAGTGAAACAGGCTGAAGCTCCCCATAGTTATGAAAACTTAAAAGTTTGAGAGACTGTGGCAGCGAGTGATCAAAGACCATTGTTAGAAGCAGGTTAACTCTCCACCCTTAATCTAATTCACATGCAGTTTAAACAGGTATGCTGTCAATTCTTACAAAACAGCTTGGTGGGTGCCAGTTCCAGAACAGTGTGTGAGGGTTCAGCTGGGACATAGTCAGCCAGGCCTGCAAATAGAACCTAAGGGACAACTAGGGGGCCAGCAGGACAGGGGCACAGATTACCAGATCATTGGGTCGGGGCCTATGTTGGCAGAGCAGAAAGCATGGGACCTGGTTCCAGAGGAGCTAAGAGGGGAGATGCGAGAGACATAGTCCGAGATGTAAGCCAAGGTTAGGCGCCAGGGGTCAGAAAGCTGGTGCCAAGTTTGAGGGGAAATCAAGATTAGGGTCAAAGAAGCCAAGATGAGTGAGGAAGCCAGGGAAAGCAGAGAGAAGAGCCAGTACTGAGTTTCAGGGGAGATGGAAGATCATGGTCAGGAAAGCCAAAGCAGAGTCAGAAGTCAGGAGAACCAAGGAGAGCTGTGAATGCAAACCGTGCTGGAACAGACTGAGGCTGTATCAAGGACCTGGGGGTTACAGTGGGCAATGAGAATGAATGAGAGCCAGCAGTGTGCCCTTGTTGCAAAGAAGACTAACAGCATATTGGGCTGCATTAATAGAAGTGCTGCCAGCAGATAGAGGGAAGTGATTATTTCCCTCTATTCGGCACGGGTGAGGCCACATCTGGAGTAGTGTGTTCAGTTTTGGGTCCCCCACTACTAAAAGGATGTGGACAAATTGGAAGGAATCCAGTGGAGGGCAATGAAAATGGTTAGGTGGCTGAGGGCCATGACTTACGAGGAGACGCTGTGAGGGAACTGGGCTTATTGAGTCTGGAGAAGAGAAGACTGAGGGGGAATTTAATAGCAGCCTTCAACTACCTGAAGCAGGGTTCCAAATAGGATGGAACTAGACTGTTTTTAGTGACGGCAGATAACAGAACAAAGAGTAATGGTCTTAAGTTGCAGCAAGGGATGTTCACATTAGATACCAGGAAAAATTCTCTTGCTAGGAGGATAGTAAAGCACTGGAACAGGTTACCCAGAGAGATTGTGAGATCTCCATCCTTAGAGGTTTTCAAAACCCAGGTACACAAAACCTTGGCTGGAATGATATAGTTGGGAGTGATAATGCTTTGGGCAGGAGGTTCGCACTACATGACTTCCTGAGGTCCCTTCCAGCTCTGATTTTCTGATTCTAAAGCATATCTGCAGTCTAAGGCTGCAGTGTGCTTATAAGGCAGGGGTGGGCAAAATACGACCCGCTGCAAAATACAGGCTTTGTCCAGCCTGCAGCAGGTCCCATGTTCCTTCCTGGCCCAGGTGCTACCCAGGTAGGCATGAAGTGGGGCTGAGGCAGCTCCATGGCTGGACTGCCTTTCTAGGCAGCCCAGGCAGTGGCAGCTCCTTCTGACTGCTGCCACCACTGGCCCCAGCCCCATGGCACCAGTGGGGACCTGCACGCGCAGCCCCGACCTGCCACGCCCCAGCCCCCACTGGCACCATGGGACTGGGGCCGGCAGTGGCAGCTGGAAGGAAATGCCACTGCCTCGGCTGCCTTGAAAGGCAGTCCTGCTGCGAAGCTGCCCCAGGCCTGGTGTGAGCCCAGGGGGCAGCAGGACATGCCACGGCCAGGCGGTGCAGAGTAGGCATGGGGCAGGCTGAGGCTGCATGCTGTTGGCAGTGGTGGGGAGGTGCAGCAGGATGCCTGGGCTTCAGGCTGTTGTGGGCCAGGGGCAGGTGCTGACCGGCTCAGGAGGGCACGTGCGGGGTGCTCCCATGCACAACCCACCATATCCTCAAACCCTCCACTGCAAACCCCACAACCATACTCTCCCCCACACACACCCCACCAACACCACACCCTCCCCCACACACACTCACATGCCTCTGGAGGGAGCCCTGCTCACTGCTACATGCACACACCCCACCACACACGCACCCACACACACACACCCCCAGCTACCCTCCCCCTCCACACACCTCACATCTCCCCACAAACCCCATACCCACCCACACACACATTCACACATCCCCACAAACTCCCATACCCACCCACCCACATCCACACATACCCCCACACCCCACATATACACACACCTCCATACCCCCCCACCTGCCAATATACAAGAGTAAGACTTCCTTTTGAGCTATTATGCAATCACTTCTATATACATGACACAAACACGCACACACCAGGACAACTTACAAAAAATGAAAATATGTTATTGTAGATGTTTGATTTTTAGTATATCATTTGGGGCAGGATCCAGTTCGAAGATGGCAACTCCTTTCCCAAAAGCAGTACCTCTAGGGACAAGGGAAGGGACTTCAGTGGCAAAGGTCAGGGGTTAGAGGCAGGATTTCTAGTCCCAAAATAGTGACCGGGGAGGGGAGGCACCTGTCAAGGGACAGGGCCACAGGACAGCTCACCAAAACCCATTAAGTGGCCTTCCAGCCGAAATAATTACCCACACCGGTTATAAGAGGTGAGTGGCGCTTCCAGCATTAGCAGTCCTCCTTCTCCTAGGACTAAAAGGATACTGTTATGAAAATTATTCTGAAGGAGCCACTCCTATATACACTAGAGATTTCTTTGGAGTCCTCCAGCACAATTTGCCAAATAGGAAGGCATGACACAAAAATGATGGTTAGAAACCTTCTAGCATTGTAGCTAACAAAAGGTATTGGTGTGCTAACAAAATTTGCACGTGGTGCAAAGCTGAGAGACATCACCAGTACAAAGAAGGGCCAGCATATCAACAAGAAAAATGGGCTTTGAGGACTGGAGTAATAAAAAATGTGATGATAATCGGCAGTACAAAGTTATGCACTTAGCCAACATCCTTGTGGTTAGTACCTATAAGATGGGAGCCCAGCACTAGCTACAAGAGAAGAGAGACTATTAATTGAACACAGTGAGTCACCAGCACTTTGCAGCTGTGAAAAAGAGAAACATAATCCTAGGGTATATCTAACAAGCCACTTCCAGTAGAACTAAAGTATTAATCATGGAATCATAGAAAATTAGGGTTGGAAAAGATCTCAGGAGGCCTTGTCCAATGCCCTACTCAAAGCAGGACCAATCCCATCTATCTCATCCCAGCTAAGACGTTGTCTACCTAGGTCTTAAAAACCTCCAAGAATGGCGAGTCCAGAACCTCTCTGGGTAACCTGTTCTAGTGCTTTACTACCCTCCTAATGAGAAAATTCTTGCTGATATCTAACCTAAACTTCCCTTGCTGCAACTTGAGACCATTGCTCCTTGTTCTGTCACCTGTCACTCCATCCTCTTTCAAACCCCACTTCAAGCAGTTGAAGGCTGCTATTAAATCCCCTCTCAGTCTTCTCTTCTCTAGTATGAGGCATTAGTGAGACCTCTGGAGTACCGCACATTGCACTGATTACCCATGATCAATAAAGATGAATTCCAATTGGAACAGGTGCAAAGAACGGCTAATAGGATCATCAAGGGAATGAAGAGCCCATTTGTCAAGGGAGGCTAAAGGGCTTGGTTTGTTTAGTCTAGCAAAACAATCACTGAGAGAAGATATGATTGCTCTCCTCAAGAATACTGGGAGTCAATTCCAAAGAGGATTTTAAGCCGGCAGACAACATTAGCACAAGATAATACGCATATAAAATGACCAAGAATAAATATAGTCTAGAAATTAGAAGGTTTCTAACCATCAGAGGAGTGGTATTTGAAAACAGCTGGACAAGAAGAGTATTGAGGTAAGAAATCTAAACAGTTTTTAAGAGAGAGTTTGATCAGTATATGAAGGGAACTATTTGGTGTTGATGCCTGCAATAGCAGGGTTTAGATTTAATGATCCAGGAGATTCCTGCCTATCCTGTTCTGTCATGTTCTTCAGGTGAGGGATAAGTTAGTCTGGAGCAGGGGTGGGAAAAATGCAGCCCATGAGCTGGATTTGGTCCATGGAGGGATTTCATCTGGCCTGCAGTGGGTGCCTCAGTTCCACCTGGCCCAGACACTGTCCGCCTTGTGGCAGTCCTGCCACCCTCAGGTGCACAGAGGGGCTGGGACAGCTCTACGGCTGGACTCCAGTTCTAATCAGCCCAGGCAGTGGTAGCTCCTTCCAGCTGCTGCCACCACCAGCCCCTGCCCCACGGAGACTGGCAGGGACCCGTGCACACAGCACCAGCCCACCCCACGCCTGTTCCAGACTCGCCTTAGCCAGAGCAGATCAGCCCTGACCCTGGCCCACCCCGTGCCTGCTCCAGACCCCCCGCCCACGATGAGCAACAGCAGCACCCAGGCAGAAACTGCTGCTGTGCACAGGAAAAAAAGCAGCCACCTCACCCTTGCTGCTGCCAGGCCTTTCTTGCTGCAGCTGTCTGTAGGCCACGCCTGGGCTACCCTGTGGCTCCTGTCCACTGCTGTCACCACCGCCACCAGCACCACATCCAAGCCACCCAGCAGGGCAGTGGTGGCAGTGGAGAGGAGCTGCAGGGCAGCCTGGGAACCGCAGCAAGAATTGCCTGGCAGCACCGAGGGGGAGGTGGCCACTTTTCCCCTGCACCCAGCAGCAGCTTCTGCCCATCTACTGCCATTGCTCAGTGTGGGCAGGTGGTCCAGAACAGGTGCAGGGTGGGCCAGGGTCTGGGCTGTGTGCATGGGTCCCAGCTAGTTTGGAGCTGGTCCATGCAGACAGGGCTGCGCGCTCAGCTGCTGCTGGGTACTGGTGGCAGGGAAGAGCCGTAGGGCATGTGGGCTCCAGACTGTTGCCAGGGGTAAGAGAGGGGCATGCTGACTGGCTCGTGGCAGCTCCCCAAAACTGCCTATGTGGCCTGCAGGCCCAAATAATTACTCAGCCTTGCTCTGGAGAGAAGCAGGCTCTGTGTTTCCACAGTTTCTAGAGGCCCTGTGCAGCATGTAGGCTTCACAAGAATGTCTGTCGTTGGGTAATTCTTAATATTAAAAAAATCATAAGGAAACAACCAGACAAAAAAATAATGAGGCAGAAGTAAAAGTTACAAGTATCTATTGACAACTAGAGGGGGTTAAGTGATAAGAGAATATTGACGTTCTCTCAAAACCCACAAATGTTTGAGTGTGGAAGTGCTTTGATGGTAAGGTGCTGGACACCTTCAAAATGGAAAATAAGATTAAATGTGCACAATGAAACTTATCCAACCAAGCTTAACTCCTGCCACTGTTTCACCACCCACAAAGCCAGGTGACAGTCCTATCTTCAAGCAACATATATCTTCACTGCATCAGTGACTCTGAAAATTGAGAAGTAATCTGTGTGGTCTACCTTACTTTTACTTGATAGACTGATTGTCCTGTTTCCACGCCCCCGCCCACCCCTAGTGTAGGTGTCTTAACATTTGCAGCAGCAAACTATTCCTTCCTTCAAACCCATGAGCCAGTGCTGGAAAAAGAGATTTGTGTTTGTTTAGCAAAAGTAATCGTGTCCTGGGCACTCCTGCTTAAGACGAAGAATATGAGGTTTCTGCTGGATCTTATGCACTTTCACATACAACAGTTGTAAGCCAGTTGGAATCTGACTAGAGGGGTCCTTTGTATACAGAATCAGTTACTTAAATACACAGATAAAGTACACAAAGAAGATTTAAGATTTCACAGCCACAGGCTGATAACTCCTTAAGGGTCTTATCTAAACCTTCATTAACACTTCCTTATCAGAATGTCTTCATTTTATGAGCATGGTGTATAGGATACAGTTGTGAAGGGGTAGAACAGAGTTGAAGTTATTTACATATTATATATTTCTTGACTGTCCGGTGTTTGTAATGGTGAGAAGAGTTAAGTTTAAGTTAATGGTTTTTTCAGACTCTTCTGCCTTTTGGGTTTGCATAAATGAAGTTGGGTGTTTTTTTGAGGGCTTATTGTTTTAATTAATTGAATATTTAGAAACTTAATCATAGGGCCAAGCTCCATTAAACTCTAGAAATAGCTGCTTTCACTTTGACCTTGCAGAATAACTATTGTTCTTGTGCTACATAGAGCAGGCAGCATGTGATTTTAGAGAATACCCATACCTCCAGCCAGTGTCTCATTCCTGCCCTGTTTAAAGCTCCCCATTGGCCGAGGTGCAGTTTTACAGCTCTTGTTTTTTCCAGGCTGCTGTCAGTCTGCTTAAAACATTTGCCCCAAGGTCATTAGTACTGTTAAATTCCATGAGTTCTGAGGGTCAGGGTCAGGAAGCCATGAGCCTTTGCTCCACCTAGGGGGAGAGGGGAAGAAACAGAGGTTGCATTATAATGTGTCTGCTTGAATGCCCATTCCCCCATCATTGAACTGTTCCTAATCCTTGTCCTTCCATCCCCTCTGCAATACCTGTCGCAGTGGAATTCAGTCATACCAAGTAAATTTAACTTTCAGGAAGGTATTGCTACATGGCTAACTACCTTCCATCTCTCCCTGCATCACTGACTGCAGAGGAAAACACAAGTTCTCATCAGTCATTTTGACAAGACAGCATCTTCCTATAGGCGTATATCCTTGTGGCTGCTACTGTGCCACTCCCTTATTCTCCAGCTTTTTCCTAAACATCTGTTTCTGAGAGACTTCACAAAGACCTGCATTATGAGCCTGGTCTTCCTTGAGACAAGGGAACCATTATTTTCCCTTGTCAGACCAGGTATTTACAAAGTGAGAACTAGCCAGCCATGCCCCTTCTGATTGGGGTCCTTTTGGATTTTGTGTGTTGAGTTGGGTGAGATCTGCTCATTATCTTTCTGTAAGATATCTCAAAAGCAAACCACAGTGCGTCAGGAAAAGTTTTGGAGCAGAGGTGTCAAACCTCACCCTGGACTCTGGGCTAGACCTAAATCATGGAGGCTCCTTTCAGGCTGGATCTGCAGGGCTAGCAGCAACTGTAGTGGGAGTGGGCAGTAGCATGGGGCCAGGGGCCTGTTGCTGGTGGATACTAAGACAGGGCCTCAACTTCCAGTAGCCCACTGGACTGCCAGCAGGTTGGATGGAATGGTTCTGCAGGCTAGATCCAGCCCACGGGCTGTACATTTGATACCCATGTTACAGAGAACATAGTAGGTGGTACCCTGATGCCAAGTTGCTTTTGGAGGTACTACATTTGAAATTGATATCCTGAGCATTTATGGTCATAGACATTCCCATCTTGTGTTGATATAGTGTTGTTGTAGCTGTGACAGTCCAGGGATACGAGAGAAGCAAAGTGTTCATGTTGGATGGCTTTACAAACCCACCATGTGTTGGAGTTGTAGAAGGTAGTGCACCAGGTAAGGGTGGTCTCCTGTACTGAGGGCATTATTTCAAAAAATGTCAAGATATGCAGCATTCATCCTTGTAGCTGTCACTGTCTTGATTATTCAGAGGGTACTGAATGCTTTGAAGCCCTATGGCACTTTTCATAAGATCAGGCATAATGTCCTGGCCCAGTTCCAGCGCTTTCAGAACCTAGCAGTTCCTCCTGGTCATATTGTTTCTCCTCTGTGTATGAATGGAAAGCTTGATGCTCTTGGGATGTACATCCTCTCTCCCATAAGACCTTAGACTCCTATAGGGGTAGCTCCTTGGTTGTATTTGTGAGGGAGACCCTTGAAGTTAGTGGCAGATCCTGTGGCATTATCTAAATACACTGATTAAGTTGCTTTCAGAGCCATCTAGACTAGCTAGATTGTGGCCCCAAAAGTGCTCCTTCCCAGGTCCCAGCATCCTGTGCTGCCTCGGCTTCTGGGAAGCTCTGGAGTATGAGGTCCAGCAGTGATTTAGACCAGCCTGAGAATAAATTTGCAAGTAAGCAGACCTTTTTGGCTCAGCTGTAATGCTCTCTGAAAAGAGCCCTTCTCTCAATTCCTCTGCCTTCTTTTCAGAGACATAACGAATGTTTTCCACAAACTGGGAAGTTTACAGTTCTCCATGCACTGAAGTCCCTGCCAGAATGGGTTGAATGTGCACGTGTGTGTGTGTGTTGCCACACCAACAACTTAGAGAACTTGGGAGTGAAAAAAAAGGCCCTGCTGCTGAGGATGCTTGTGCCCTGGTTATTGTGCCTGTACTTTTCTCCCTCACCCCACGAGGCCACAGAGGCAATGAGTGAGAGCTCTAATAACCCCCAGTAATGGATCCAATTATGGCAGTTAATGCTGCTATTAAGAATGCATGAATAAGCAAATCAGTCTGCATGCATGCATGGGGATGTTTGAGGCTGCCTCGACAGGCTCTAAGAGAGGCCAGCCCATGTTCCTGTTGTTCTGCTCTGGGATCTGACAGCAGCTCATCTCCCCATTAAATAGTTCAGCCATGCAGGGTCCCCATCAGCTGTTATACAGGCATCTCATTGATGTCAGTAGCCATTACTGTTGACTTACCCGCACAGCCCTACACCACAAACATTTGTTTGTCCTGGTTGCAATTATATACCGACCGCCTCTGTGGGGAAGTTGGGCTGTGAGACTGCCACCAAAGAGGGCCTCGCTTTGGTAAAAGGTTGCAGTCGCATGGAAAATACCACCAGTTTCCCCAAGTAATGAGAGAGAGCCTGGAACATGCAGAACAAGACAGAAAAAGCAGGGATTATTCACAAAGGTTCACAAAACATGTTCCACTCCAGTCAGTGCCACACGTGATGCTCCCAAGGTAAAATATGCTGCTTCTGCTATCTTCTCTCACTCTCAAAAGTAAAATAAAACACTGTTGTGTACAATCCACTGGTCCCTTCAAGCCCAGTACCTCTGTATGGCCCCATGTATCTCTCTCACAGTAGCAGTGCTGGGGTATTCTGCAGCCTTTGCTAGCAGGCATGCCATTTTGTGGCCTCTGACTGCAGTGGTTCATTAGGTGGAGGAAGAGTAACTCCTTTTGTTCTTGAGGATCTTCCCACTTTGTTCTTTCCTAGTTGGAGTGTAGAGATGTAGGCAAGCAGATGTCTCCCAAGCAATGTGTGGCAGGATTAGAAGAGGAAGAAAGGCTATAAGCTGCCTTCCAGTCCTGTCTCTGTAGCTCAGACTAAAGTGGCACAGACAAGCACTGGAGCAGGACCAAGAGGCTACACATGCACTGGTTAGAGATGCTAGAAGTTTCCCATGTATTCAATTTGAGGTCACAGAAATAAAGGGTACATCCAGAGGACAAAAAAATCTTAAGCAGAGCCTGTCTCAGGACTTTGGTGTAGTTTATGAAATAGCATTTTTGGCTGCCACTTGTCCAAAGACAGCTAATTTCTAGGTTGATGGACAATATGTTTACAATAAACAAAATGGATTTTATTCCATAGGAAAAGTGGAGTGAAAGCACTTTGCACTGGTATAAGACACTCCACTCCAGGGTAAATTTGCCCTTTGGAAAACGAGGAGTAATTATGCATTGGTGTAAATTACAGCAGTGTAACGTGTAACACTTTCTACTGTGGACAGCCAATTTGCAAGAGCTGGTTGTCTGTCCGCTCGTTACTTTGGAGTAAATTTGCGACAGGGTAAATTATTTGCCATGGGTAAATTATTCCAGAGTAATCATTTCCTTTGTTCATGGTTATCACACAGACCCAGACTAAGAATCCTGGAAAGAGTCAGTAAGCTGGGATACATCCATAACCTCCATCCTAGGCAAAGTCTTCGAAAAAGTTACCAAGGCTCACATTTGCGAGAGCCCAGCAGGACAAATTATGCTGAGGGGAAACCAGCACGGGTTCATAGCAGGTAGATCATGCCTGACTAATCTAGTCTCTTTTTATGACCAGGTTTCAAAATGCCTGGATGCAGGAGTGGGGGTTGACGTCGTTTACTTAGACTTCAGGAAGGCCTTCGATACGGTATCCCACCCCATACTGGTGAACAAGTTAAGAGGCTGTGACTTGGATGACTACACAGTCCGGTGGGTGGCGAATTGGCGGGAGGGTCGCACCCAGAGAGTGGTAGTGGATGGGTCGGTATCGTCCTGGAAGGGTGTGGGCAGTGGGGTCCCGCAGGGCTTGGTCCTTGGACCAATACTCTTCAATATCTTCATCAGTGACTTGGGCGAGGGAGTGAAGTGTACTCTATTCAGATTTGCGGATGACACAAAACTGCGGGGAGAAGTGGACACGCCGGAGGGCAGGGAACAGCTGCAAGCAGACCTGGACAGGTTGGACATATGGGTGGAAAACAACAGAATGCAATTCAACAAGGAGAAATGCAAAATGCTGCACCTAGGGAGGAAAAATGTCCAGCATACCTACTGCCTAGGAAATGACCTGCTTGGTGGCACGGAAGCGGAAAGGGATCTTGGAGTCTTAGTGGATTCCAAGATGAACATGAGTCAGCAGTGTGACGAAGCCATCAGAAAAGCTAATGGCACTTTATCGTGCATCAGCAGATGCATGACGAACAGATCCAAGGAGGTGATACTTCCCCTCTATCGGGCACTGGTCAGACCGCAGTTGGAGTACTGCGTGCAATTCTGGGCACCACACTTCAAGAGGGATGTGGATAACCTGGAGAGGGTCCAGAGAAGGGCCACTCATATGGTTAAGGGCTTGCAGGCCAAGCCCTATGAGGAGAGACTGGGGCACCTGGACCTCTTCAGCCTCCGCAAGAGAAGGTTGAGAGGCGACCTTGTAGCTGCCTATAAGTTCATCACGGGGACACAGAAGGGAATCGGTGAGGTTTTATTCACCAAGGCGCCCCTGGTGGTTACAAGAAATAATGGCCACAAGCTAGCAGAGAGCAGATTTAGACTGGACATTAGGAAGAACTTCTTCACAGTTCGAGTGGCCAAGGTCTGGAATGGACTCCCAAGGGAGGTGGTGCTCTCCCCTACCCTGGGGGTCTTCAAGAGGAGGTTAGATAAGCATCTGGTTGGGGTCATCTAGACCCAGCACTCTTTCCTGCCTAAGCAGGTGGTCGGACTCGATGATCTATTGAGGTCCCTTCTGACCCTAGCATCTATGAATCTATAACACACTAGGAGAGGCAGAGCATCGTTAAGTTCCTCTACTCTTATGCTTCAGAATTGGGACCCAGCTGCCTTGCACTGGGGACTGTACAGATGCAAGGCATGGTCATGTGTCTCAGAAGAGCTCACAATCTAAAATGACAAGTGACATGTGAGAGATGGAGGGGGGGCAGGGGAGAGAGAGAGAGAGAATCAGATATGCCTGTAAAATTTTATTTTGCTTTTATGATTAAATATAAAATATAAATACCAACTAAATCTGTTTGCCCCTCCAGCCATCATAGTTGGCTGCTTTTTATAGCAATTGTGGAAGAGGTGGGACTTGAAAGATGTGAAAGAGAGGATACTGAGCTCACGCACCAGATGTAATTCATCGGAGCTCAGCAGAAGCCAGCATGTTTGGAATGGATGCCAGGAATCCTGACACTTGTTCTAACTGCTGCTCTTCCTCCCAGCCCGTGCTTCATCACCCCATCCCAGAACTCCAAGGTCTTTTCATAGAGTTATGCTGAAGACATTGCTTATGTGAACTTTTGAGCAATCCTGTATGGGCTTGGAACAGACAAACTTCTAAAGTTTATGACTATGATAATAAAGCTTCAAAATAGAGATTGGCCAGATCTCTGGGCTCCATACAGGTGAGACATAGGTAGCCATGTTAGTCTAAAGTCAAGTAGAAGGTGCAAGGTAGATTTGCACCTTACAGACTAACCAGAGTAGATATGTAATATAGCACTCCATATAACTGGACTGTATAAGTCATTCTGACAAATGCTTTTCCTAGAGATTTCCAGTGCTCCCTGTATCTAGTAAGGTTGGTAATCCTACCAAAGCAGTCTTTTGCCTGAAGTCCCAGTAGCTCTATGTCAGTAATAGCCAGAAGTGCACAAAGAACTATGAAATGGAAGCGTCCTAAACTTTTTCTTACTAGAAAAACAGTACCTCCTGTTACTCGCTTCTTTCTGATAGACGTTTATGCATACTAAGTGTTTAACAAGGTTCAGGGAGGAGAGAGACAGGAGTGGGGGCTTTTTTGGTGATTTTTCTTTTCGTTTAACCCAAGCTAGATCTATTCTTGAGGCCTGAAACAGGGCCCAGATTTCTATCATCCATCTTCTCTATACCAGGATCTCCTTTTTCTTCTCTGAAGATGCTTGCTGCCACTGGCTCTACAATGACCAATGAAAGACCAATATGCTAATTTAGGTAGGAACTAAGGGTTAGGAAAATGGCACCTGAATGATGCTTGCAGGATGAGCCCCTGTTGTAAGTTTATCTGTGCACTCATACTAAACAAAGACTGTAAAGTCTTCTACAGATGTTTCTTTGTCATCTCCCAAATATCAGAGAAGCTCAGAATTGAGTTAATGATGGGATCGGTCCATTGCTCCTTCCAGCTGCTACCTCCAGGGAAAATGAAATATTTTTCTCTTACCTGGCTATATTACATGAGAATAATTTTTTGTTGTAATTCATTAACCTGAGTTTCTAATAGTAGAAAAGGCCTTCTGAACTTGTTCAATAGAAAAGTTAACAACCCGTTTGTTATAGTCCTAACCATCGATCATGTAGCCTTGGTTATTAACTTCAGACAAGGACCAGTTTCTGGCAATAATTCGGGACATAAACAATGGCCAGGCCTCAGACCTGAGAAAGGGATTAATTATATTCATCTCAAAGAAAGGAGCTGCCTGTGGATAGTGTCCAGACACTGTTATCAACTTGCTGCTTTAGGACAAGGGAGTTCATGGCATCTGCAACAATTCAAAACAGGCCCTACTGAGAAAGGTACATGAATGCCGTGGGAAGAAACTTGATAAAAACTTCTAAGCCAGGGGCAGGCAAAGTTCGGACCGCGAGCCAGATCTGGCTGGCAGTGGATTCCATTTCCCAGCGCCCCTGCCTGTGTGGCTGGAGCCAGTTTCCGTGGAGACCCCAGCAGCAGCCAAGCTGTGATAGCATGGGGCTGGGGTTTCCATGTAGACAGGCCTCAGCAGTGCTGGCAGGAAGCAGCAGCGCCAGCCTCTGTGCTGCAGACAGGAGCAGGGTGGACTCAGCTGCCACCACCTGTGCATGGCAGGCGGCTGTGGTGCCACTTGGAGGGGTGGCTGTTGGGAGCTACAGGAATTTTGAGGTGGCTATAGCTCCCTTGCCCCGCCCTCCCCCAGTGCCATCCCTGCTGGCAGGGTGCACGGCAGGGTGGGCAGCTGCTCTGGAGCCAGGCTGGGATCTTGTGGCAATGACAGTATGGTCCAGAGCTGGGGCAGAGCCACAATCTGCAGCCTGTACACTCCAGACAGATATGAAGGCAGTGGCTTGTGGCTCTGCCCTGGCTCCGGACAACACTGTTACCACCGTAAGGAGCTGGGACACAGCCGCGATCCACTTACTGCACGCCCCTGAGTGGGGCATGCAGGCTGCAGATTGTGGCTCTGCTTTGGCTCTGGACCATGCTGTCACCACTGCAAGATCCCAGCCTGGCTGCAGAGCAGCTCCGCACCTTACCATGCACCTGCTATCACAGCACAGCCGCTGCTGGGGTCTCCATGGAAACCTGCCCCAGCCACGCGGGCAGGGGCTGCTGGGAAATGGAGTCCGGCTGCTAGCCGGGTCTACCATTTTGCCCACCCCTGGCCCAAGCAGATAGCTGAAGAGTTCAGATAGGAATCCTGGCCCAGCTTTTTGGTTCAGTCCATTATGGAAGTGGGTAAGCCATAATCCAACCTGCTGTAGGGTTTGAGGATGCTAGGATCTGAAGATTGGCAGTCACATCTGTCTCTAGTCTCCTGTGGATTTTCCTAGCATTTGGTGCCAGCCATTCAAAATTGGACCCCCAAGTTCTGCTGGCTGAATTGGTGATCACAGACACAGATGTGTTACTGCAGGATCTTTTGTGAAGGTAGCCACATGCCTGTGCCAAGTGTGTGAAGACTCATTCACCCATGTAGAACGATCCCGAGATGGCTTCTTATGGACTGCTGTGGTCTACAGTCTGTCCCTAGGAAAAAATTCCAAGGTCTGTTGTGGGTTGAACAAGGTAGAGGGTGTGTTTTGCCTTGTTTTGCTTTTTTAAATAAAAAGGTTCAGGTATTGATTCCATTTGAAATTCCTACTGGGCACAGGATGTGCATGAGGTCTTCAGGCAGTAACAGATCCTTACATCAGTGAAGGGCCTGTTGGAACTAGAAGATAACTTGCTAGGATTTCGGATGCTTGCATTGGTTTCTGATTAGATCAGTGTTCCCACATACGTCTGTTAGGGAAGAATATGAAGAAAGTAAAAGGTGCAAATGAGAGTCTCTAATGGCTCCTGTGTTCAGGGTGAAGCACTGCATGCTGGGACCTGTATTTTCTGAAGGCTGTACTTTAGCCTAAGAACAAGGGCAGCAGGCTGTATTTGGGTCACCAGCTGAGCCTGACATCCTAATGTGAAGCTAAAGAGGTGGCTTTCAAGCAGATCCTGCCATTCCATACAGTGGGATATGGAAGCACCCTCAGTGATTCTAAATAGATCAACCATTCAATTCCCCTAGTTACAATTTATTCCACAACTTCAGGTTGTGGAAAAGGGAGGTGTGCAAGGGCAGGACACAAGTGGTTTATTTTCCTTCGTTTTACAACAACAAAAATACCTCTGTGCTAGACTGGGCCACATCAGGAAATTAAGACCTAAAAGCCAAGTGTAGTTATTGAACAGAGTTTTCTTCAGGCCTCTTGCTCTGCCAGGAACCTCAGCTGGTGTTTTTGAATTTGTTTACAAAGACAATCAGATATCAAAGGCAGCCAGAGATCAGTCTACAACTGAGGAAGGTAGAGTGGTTCTTTTGAATGTAAATTTGAGTCACTAAAGCTCCCACTTACCCACTATGAAGAGCATCAAGCGTACCCTACTGCAGGAGTGTCAAATTCACCTGGGATCCTGGGTTTTGGATCCAGACTGTGAGGCTCCTTGCAGGCCTGGGTGCAAGGGATCTGGGGGCTCAGGGTCCAGCAGCAGTGCAAGGGCATCAGGGGTGCAGGTGGTACAGGGTCTTGCAGCAGCACAGGGTCTGGATTGGCAGAGTCTGGTGGGAGCGGGGACAGCAAGGGCAGTGTAGACTCTGGTAGGGACAGCAGAAACTTGGGGTCCAGTGATGGCAATCCAAACTCACCACCAGGGGCCATGCCCAGTGGGGTCCGAGTCCCCTCCTGTGGCCCAGTGTGCCAGACTGAATCCACCCTGCAGGCCATATTTTTGACACCTTCGCCCTATTGCATGCTTTAGTTCATGTCAGCAGCACTGGACATTTTACATTCATGGCACAAATTGCAGAACTTAAGCCACGCATGTTGTACTCTGATGTGCCTGTCCAGCTAAGGATATGGCTGAGAGCAGCTGTCATTAGCCAGAGGTGTGCCCGTGGATGAAGTTCCAGCAGCTGGAAGGCGCATGCCCAACCATCATTCTGAACCCACATAGGTTCTCCCAACAGCTGTATAGAGACCCATGACTTTGCCTTGTATTTTTGTTGTTGTTGTTTTGTATTTTCCCTGGTTCCTTGTTTAGCTCAAGCATAGAGATATAAAATGTCCAGTATCAGATTTTAGAGATTTAAGACCAGATTTTCAGAGATGCCTGGCACCAAAACTCCACTTGAAGTCAATGGGACTGCAGGCTGTTAGCATCTCTGGAGATAAGTCCAGCAATAGTTATTGTTGCTCACTGTCATTTCCTTGCCATTGACTGAAGTTTCAAAGAAAGTTCTACAAACTCGCATTCTCTTCTCCACCAGTAATTTTGACCTCCTCCTTCCCCTTGCCCTCAGCTTCCTGAACATGACTGCTTTATTTGTCTCCTCTGTGCTACTAATGAACTATGTCTGCACATTTCTGTAGAACTGATAATTAATTTGTGCTCCCTCTAGTGCCTGGCTGGCTTTGTAGGTCCTATCTATTTATTTCTCATTTCTCAGCTGACATGTATTTCAAAGAAAATACTGAATACTGAAGATAAAGTGGGTGGTATTGGCTATGTGTGCTGTGAGGTATGCAGTGGGCACACAAGGAAATGGTATACCTTTGAGCAGGCCACCCTTCAGGAATTAAGTGGATGTGTTTGGACAGTGATGATGTCAGCTTCAGTTTTGACATTCAAATGTCAGTTCATGCTTTACACAGGCTGTACAGTCTACAAAGGCTGATTAATCTAATCTTCCCTGCAGGAGCATAGCTTAGTAAAGCTAATAGGGTGTTCCTGGTTTTGTTCACTGTAGTTGAGTAAGGGTTTGAAGTGATGATTTGTGGAGACCTCCGCATAATTATCTGCCAACATAGGTGACTGAACTGCATGACCAAATGCCCCTTCCCATCCTCCTTTCTTAGTGAAGCTCTCATAGTTGAGTGTTCACCCCTTTATGCCAGGAAAAACATTCCAGCTCTTATCATTGAGTATGTGTTTCTCAGATTCTTGCCACAGACAGAAGGATTTATTGCAGTCTATAGACTGAGTTACCTAACAGAAGCGCAAGCTGTCAGAAGGGTCTTGTTTGATTCACCTTCTCCCATTGCCTGGAGGTGTGTGCTGGAGGATGAAACACATCAGCAAACTAGGACTTCAGGGAACTCAGAAGCAAAGTGGGGAGATCAGGAAGCTCTTAGCCCCCAGGGCACTGTAGAACTATTTCATAGTTGGCCATTATTCTCCAGGCAACTACCAGAAATGCCCAAAGCTAGTTTCAAGAGTAATTCAAAAACCAGCCAGCCAAGACGTACGGGGGGCTTCTCCACTCTTTAGCTCCTTGGTCACAATGGGCTCCTACAGACATGCAGGGAGCCGGTTCCAATGCACTGGCAGTTCGATTAATTGAGTCTGCTGGAGCACGGAAATTACTGTGCTCCAGCAGCCTCCCATGTTATGTATATCAGTGTCCCCGTGCTGAAAAATGATGGCAGGGCGCTTTGAACTAAAGCTTGTTTGATAAGCTTTAGTTCAAAGTACCCTGCTGCCATTTTTCAGCGCCAGAGACACTGATACACGTGACATTCGGGTGCTTTTCATTAGCACAGCACACTAATTAAGCACCCCCCTGTGCTGCCCGGGACACATGTAAAAATGTCCTTTATTGCCTGTTTGGTGGGAATGGAATAACAAAAGAACAGTATATTAGTTTAGACCTCAAGAATGGGGATTGAGAAGTACATCTGTCTTCAGAGGAAGGTGGAGGGTGTTAGTTCTGCTGTGTCAGTTATTCAGATGCGTCCCATACAGTGTGGTGAAGGTAGACCTATTGCAACTGATAAGCAGCCTCAAATATCACAGAAGTGACAACTCCAGCATCTCTGCAGCCCAGATTACTGAAGGAACCGGGAATGCAGCTCAGTAGACTCTTTAAGGGGCAATACTGAAACCTCCCACAAAGTACAGGAGGATCAGCATGGGAGAAACATTCATTCTGATGGCATTCTGTCCATTCTCCTGTGCTCCCGTAGATTCACTTGACCTGCCCACTACGCAGAAAAGATTTTTAACAAATTAGGTGAGCCTTATGATCCTCACCCTAGAAAATTTAGGGAACTGGCAGAACCTCAGAGCCTCTACCAGTTCTCTGCGAACTCATGGAGGACAGGTGAAGTTCCAAAAGACTGTAAAAGGGCAGACCTAGTGTCTGTTTAAAAAGAGAGGAGTATTTATCCTGCTTTCTCTAACAAATAAGAATGTATCTATTTGTTATCACCCTGAAGATAATGAGGGGTTTAGTAACAGCTAATGTAGATTTGTAAAGAACAAGTTACATCTAACCAACCTAATTTCCTTCTAGGACAGAGTAAGAAGCATTATGGTGAGACAGAAACAGTAGACATGACATTTGTACTTCAGTGGGACTTTTTACAGTGCCCCTTATGGTGACATCTTCTTAAGCAAGCCTTGAAACAGTGTCTATAGCAGTGATTCTCAATCAGGGTAACATGAGATCCTTTTAAGGGTGTTGCACAATATGATTACTGTTAGATGTGAAAACGCCTATACATGATTCGTAAAATAAACCCAGAGATTTCAAATAGGAATCCATAACATCAAAGGTATTGTGAGCTTTTGTGGGTTTTGAGTTCTTTAAAATAGAGGAATCGCTCTATTCTTCCATAGTCAAAAGGTCTAATAAAAGATATCACATCTACTCAAAGAACCTTGCCTGCCTATGTCCTTAGACCAACACAGCTACAACCAAAAACCCATAAAGCTAAAAATTGGCATTTTCAGAAGGTGCTTTAAGTCTAATGAGGTGCGTCTTGAGTCTTAAAAAGTCAGGAGCCACTGATCTAAAAGAAATACAATAAACTGTTTACATAACTAACTGAAAACCTTATTTGGAGTAGCTACCCATGGTTCAATTTCTCAAACTGAAAGGATGTATGAAGTATGGATCTACAGAAATCTGTCCTGGGCCCAGTACTATTCAATATTTTCATGAATGACTGGGGTGATGGGATGGAGTGTGCACTTACTACATTTGCAGACACTACTGCACTTGGAGGGGTTGCACTTTAAAGGAGAGCATTAGAACTCAGAATGATCTTGACAAATTGGAGAAATGGTCTGAAATAAAATAGAATGAAATTCAACCACAGCAAGTGCAGAGTACTGCACTTAGGTAGGTAGGAATAATCAGCTGAACAAATACAAATTGAAGAATGCCTGGCTAGGCAGCAGTTCTGAAGCGAAGGACGTTGGGTTATAGTAGGTCACCAACTGAGCGTGAGTCAACAGTGTCATACGGTTGTGAAAAAAGCCAACGCTGTACTTGGATGTATAAACGGGAGGCTTGTATAAGGCACAAGAAGTAATCCTTCCATTCTGGTCAGCACTGGTTAAAGGCTTAGCTTGAATATTGTGATTTGGTTTTGGACAACAAGTTTCCAGAAAGATGTGGACCAATTTGATCTACAAAAGCTAGAAAGTGTGACTTGTGAGGCAGGACTGAAAGTGTGACTTGTGAGGAAGGACTGAAAGAATTGTGGCTGCTTAGTTTCCAAAAAACCCAAGCAGAGACATAATAATATGTGTTAAAAAAAAAGTGAATGAAAAGAGGAAGATACGACAAGAAGTAAGAGGCTTAAATTGCAACAGGCGAGATTTAGATCAGACATAAGAAAAAGCTTTCTAACTAAGGGTAGTTAAGCACCAAAGTATATTTCCTAGAGCAGCTGTAAAATCTCCAGTACCTGGAGCTTTCTAAGAACAGGTCAGAAACATCCATCAGAAATGGCTTGGAGCTGATGCTGCCTTGGGGCAGAGGGCTAGGCTAGACAACCTCTAGAGGTACCTCTTTCCCTGTTTTCCTAATGCATGTATTTTTTGTCCACATAGGTCAACAGTAGAGAATAACCTTAGGACCTCTGGTTGTGCAGGCAGGATTTGTTCTGCCACGTGAACAAAGGAACCACGTCCCTTCAAGGAGGCGGTAGCGGGGTTCTAGATCTACCTGCTAGAACAGGAGTGGGCAAAATGGCCAATCTGGCCAGCAGCCGGACTCCATTTCCCAGCAGCCCCTGCCCTCATGGCTTGTGCCATGAAGACCGCAGCCGCACCTGCATGGGAAAGCTCAGGCTGGGGTTGTCATGGAGACCAGCCTCAGCCACGCCAGCATTGCACATGGCAGAGCAGTTCAGGGGGCTGCTCCGGAGCCACTGGGAACTTGGGATGGGGGCAGCAGGGGATCGTGGCTTGCCCCGGCTCCTTGGTCTGGAGCCGGGGCAGAGCCACTATCCCCTGCTTGTGTGCCCCTACCTGGAATGTGCAGGCTACAGATCGTGGCTCTGCTCTGGCTCCAGAACAAGCTGCCCCCATCCCAAGTTCCCAGCGGCACCGGAGCAGCCCCCTGCACTGCTCTGCCATGTGCACTGCCAGCTGAGGCTGGTCTCCTTGGCAACCCTAGCCTGAGCTTCCCCATGCAGGTGCAGCTGGGGTCTCCATGGACACCGGCACAAGCCATGCAGGCAGGAGCAGCTCGGAAATCCAACCAACCAGATCTGGCCTGCGGGCCGGACCTTGCCCGTCCCTATGCTAGGAGGTGACACAGGGCTGCTCTGTGTTAGCGTGGGTTACAGAAGTCTCTTCATTTTCCACTTTTTCCAAAAGACAGCAGGTATGTCTACACAGCAAAGATGAAGTGTGCTTTGTAGCATGTTGGGTAGGGACCTACTTAAATCACGGTTTCGCAATTTTCACAGAAACCACGAAAAACGACAGTTGCCGTGGAAAATGGCATTGGCTGTAATTTTCCCAGGAAATCAACCCCCCCAAAACACACCTTAATAAAAATAAAATGCTAGCCCCCCAGCAGGAGCCAGTGGTCCTCACTGCCGCTGAGACCTGGTTTTGTAGCCTGCCCAGGATGGGGAAAGGCGCTGGCTGGCGGGACAGCACAAAGAGCAGCAGCCAAGATGGCAGCTGCCCCCTTGCGGCTCTCTACTAGTCAGTGCCAAAAAGTGGGGTCTACAAAGGGCAACCAGCAGCCAATATGACAGCTGCCCCTCATCCCTCCTCCCCCTGGGGCCTCTGCGCCAATTAGGGCCACTGCAAAATGACCACGAAATTGGCTCTTCAGGCCATGACCAAGCCACAAAAGTTGCTTTCTCTTGCTGCAAATTAGGTAGGTCCCTAATGATAAGTCTACCTGTGGGAGCTATAATCTAACCCAAAAAGGCAAGTGACAGCTGTACACAAGCTCACAGGAGACCCCAGGTACATTGTCAGCTAGCTACCCCATACGGTCCCACCTTTACTGCTGCTGTTACAGTGCTGGTTAGATAAAAGCTATGGTCACACCTGGCTTGCAGTCACACTTCTGTTTGCTGCGTGGGTGCATATCCTTGGTAGCAAAGTGACTAGACCATGGCCTGCTTATATTAGGGTTGTTGATCCTAACTGCCTGAGATATCCTTGTAGACAGTCTTAAATATATTGACTGTGTGTGAAATAGTTAATGAAAGTTACCTCTGCAAAGGTGTGAAGACTTGTTCAATAGTGTGGGTTTTGAAGGACACGGAAATATTTGCAGCAGCCCGTGGAAGCACCGAGATTACAACTCTGTCTCCGATTCTGCAGTTTGATGCGCCTTCTTACTCAAAGTCGGACGGCTTACCACCACTGCCCCTCCTGCTCTTTGTTTCTTCCTAATTCTTTGTAAGAATTAACAACACAGAGATAGGAGGAGGAATCGCAGCCAGTGTGAGACTGAGGGGGCTGGAGCCTGCAGGGATAGAGGCTTAACAGAGCCGGCCTTAGTGTAAAACCCACCAGGCAGCAGTAGAGCATGAAAGAAAAGTCCTTTCTTACATAAGCTTGGATTATGTTATTTACTCTCCATTGTTTGTAAAGCCCTCATAGAAGCATGAAAATGACCTTTATTTCTCTACAGATTTTTGTCCTTTTCCATTTTACAAATATTGATTATTTTTCTCCTGTGTCTTTATTGGAGCAGAATTAAAAGGACTGTTTAACAAGAGCCTCTAACTCATTTAGGGTCTTTTCACGCCAGATACCGTCACTACCTGCTGAAAGCCGGTCTGAGAACAGAGTGGAATTACTGCATCAGGACCAGCAGGGTGGGGAGCACGAAACAGTGAAGTTAGCATTGATCCTACAAGCAGTGGGGTTTTTAAAAAAAAAAAAAAATTCTTTTACAGATCAGCCAATGTTGTTGGAAAGGGAAATGCCATTCTGAATATGAAAGCTCTCCCCATCATGAAAGTTTATGGCCACAGACTCATCGAGCCCTAATATTGCTGTGGGATTTGTTCTGGCAGTATGAATGTAGAATGTTTCAATCATAAGTATTTCAGTTACAAGAAAAAGATAATTTTTTTGCTATGTCTTAGTTGGTCTGATAAAAGGGATCATCTCTGAACCAAGAGTTCTAGAGTTTTGCATTTCAACCTAAGTATTACGATTTACCCCAAATTCCAGTTCAGTTCAGGCCACGATGTGCTAGGCACTGTATGTTTGGATAGGAAGAGATGCAAAGTGCTTACAGTCCTAAATCTCCCAGTCACAGTGGTGGAACACCAATAGAAAGATAAGTACGGTAGTCTGGATTTCCGATGGTGTTTTGCATGCCTTTTCTTCCAGGTGTTAAAACACAGGCCTTCAATGATTCAAAAGCTAATAGCTGAGGGCAAAGAGGACACGTGGTGTCCAGCCAGGCTAGGTTTGAGGGCTGTTTTCAATGCTTTTACCACTTGTGAGAGTGAACAGTGAAGTCCGGCTGATACCTGTCAGTGTGTCCTCTGACCTGACATAGGTCACAATTATTGTGGCCTGTACTAGAAACTGAGATTGGCGTAGGAGGGTGAGCGCCATTGGAAATGGCTGCCACTCAAATTTCTCCAGGGCAGCTTTAAATCAAGTCCTTTTGGGAATGTCTCTCTAGAGTGTAACCAGTAATATGGCATATGGTAGGTGCTGAATGACCTACCCAGCTAGCAATACAAGTACTGCATCCATTATACATTGAGAAAGGAGGAATGCTTTCCTGCTGGAGGCTGTTTTAGAAATGCCATGTCAGAATTTCCTTCCTCCTGATGCTAATTCATGAAGAGAGGATGCCAGATGCATTTCTGCCAGAGGACCCTCATGTGGGTCCATCTATTTGTACAGCCGGTACCATGTTGTGGGAAATGTTTGTATTTGGACGTCTCTCAAGACAAATATGCCAGGGCATTGTGCAAACAGAGAGAGGGAAGGCTTCCTCAGAGTTTACAATCTGTTTAGATAAGTAAGAGGAAGGGAGATGGGGGGAGTAAGAACAGAGGTGATGTGACTTTCCCCAGGACCTACAGGGGGTGAACGTTAGAGCAAAGAACAGAATTAAAACCAGGAACATCTTTAGCAGGAAAAAGCTGATGTTGTGGACAAGCGCCCCAGAGTGCAAGTTCAGCATCCCTTCCAGTAGATGGTGCTGGCTTTCCCCTAACACAGTTCCAATTTGTACTGCACACTGAACATTAACTGTGCTAAACCCTGAGCCTACCCTCAGCTCAGGGATATAGTTGAGGCCCCTCTTTTCTACAAAAGAAAATATGTTATGATCATGTCCTGCAAACCTTCAGTGCAGATGGGTCTACAGTGCTTAGTAGGGTGGAAGTGGAAGGAAAATAATAAATCAGGAATCAAATAGAAGGGAGAATCTCCCAATATACACTTGACCCAGAACAATAAAGACCTAGGTAAAGGCTAGCCTGACAATTCTGTACAGTGAGCAGCTAACGCTAGGCAAAACGTCGTTTTCCCAGCCCATGTGAAAATTTTTGAGATATCAGAAGCTGTCTTCTTTTGTATCAGGATGCATTTGCTTTCACTTGAAAGCAGACACCCAGAACAGCCAATTTCGCAGTCATTAGGATGTGAAAAAGCAGGTTCCAGGTACCTTTTTCAGGGAATTGTTAATACAAAGTGGACCAACTCCCACAGGAGAAGATGAGAAAGGTTTGCCTAAGATCCAGTAGCCTTGTGGTTAGGATTCTCACTAGGAATGTGACTCTGGTTTGTATTGGGCACAGCAGGGACTTGAACCTCTCTTTCCTACGTCCCAAGTGAACATTTTAGGCATGAATCATAGAATAGAATAATAGAAAATTAGGGTTGGAAGGGACCTCAGGAGGTCACCTAGTCCAGCCTTAGGCACCAGCATACTGGCCGGCTGGTGATGGGACTCTTTCTGGTTTTGAATGGACTGGATTCCCACCCTGGACTGGAGGGTGTTTTCCTGATGAGAAACGGTGTGTTTCTGCAGTTTGCATTTCAGTGAACTGACACCTCCCAGCGCCGCCCCTCCATCTTAAAAATAATATCAGTTTGTAGTCAGAAATTCCCAACTAACTCTGAAAGCAGAAACCAAATGCAGTGCACATCCTCACTCTTTCAGAGTTTACAGTGCTTATCCCCCAAGGCTCAGCTCAGGAAAACAAGCCACTCCATATCACTGTTCATTTACCCTCCTGAACTCTGTCTATCAACACTTTGAGGTAGATGCTGCAGCAGCTAATAATGCTGCCAGGGCATGAGCAGGGAACAATTAAAGCTCATTGTGCCAGTGAAGAGACTTGTGGCAAACTAGGCTGCAGAGACAGCTGCCCCCATTTCATTCACTCCCAAGCAGATGCGTGGCAGTGAGAGGCAAGCATGTCTTCATGATTGCAGACCCCATGAGTTAACATTTAAGGGGGGGGCAACCATCTTGGTGTAAAGTGGCAGCATTCATTGCAGAGCAACTACAGTTGTGGGGGTGTCACAGCAGCTGAGGTTGTAAATGAGCTTCTATCCGGCCACAGCCTGGAACTAGTGGGCATTACAGGTAACTGTCTGTTTGGATTACTTTTGAATTAGCAACCCCTTCTTTTCAACCCAGCTAGCCCCTTCCTCTTCTCCCCAAAACTTAGGACCACATCGAAAACACTGCTCTGTTTGTGAATGGCTCCATGAGTCATTCCCTGAGTCAACACCATTCCCTTAGTCTGGGCCTGGGCTGGCACTGGTGTCCTCAAAAAGAAAGATCCCATGTCTTGCTCCTGGTAGGGTAACCATATGTCCCGGATTGGCTGGGAGAGACCCAGATTTAAGAGGCCGGGCCCAATTAAAACAAGTGTCCTGAGTGCAGGGCAGGGAGGCAGAGCAGCAGAAGCTGTAAAAAAGGAAGCCCTAGCAGGCAGCAGATTTGCTCTAATAGGTTATCGTGATTAGTGGAATAACCATTAAAAAGGGGCTTGTTTAACATCTGTAAAAACCATGGGTCATTAACAGACCATTGACTCCTTAGCTGCCTGAATAGTAACACTAGTGGTGCCCTGCCCCCACCTCTGCCTGCAGCAGGGGGGTGGGGGAGTGGCTGTGTCCTGAATTTCACATTGTCCCAGATTTCACATTGTCCCATATGGTCACCTGAGCTCCTGGACACATCCCTCTCTTGCCCTGGGGCTGTTCTTGTAGGTCATCAGGAAAGAACAATACCAATCCACTTTTAAAGAGAAGGTTTCTCTTTGCCATCCTACCATCTGCCAATAGTTGTTGAGAAAAAGAATGACCCCAGGGTCCAGGCCATGGGTTTTGTTGTCACAAACAATATCCAAACCAAAATGCAAAGCTTTGCCACGGCAGCTTTGAAAATTGTTATGTGGTGCACCCATCACCATCCTAGCACACATTGTATGCTCTATACAGTACCTGTTTTGAGTATTGGGTCAGAAAGCGTAGCTTTGTCTGGAGTCCCAGTGGAATACAGTCTCTGCTCTGTACAGAAATCAGTAGAGATTGTCAGAGGCCCTGGCTGTGGATGAGAGTCTGTTGTGATTGGGTGCTGACCTCAAAGCAGAGAATCAGCATATATACGAGAGTGCATTTTATTCCTCTCTCTTTTTTTTCCCTTCCCCTCTGTATTGACATGGGGTGAGGTGAAGCTGAAGAAACCCTTGAAAAAGCCAGGTCACTGATGGCAAGGAAAGCAGCTTGACAGATGGAGAGCTTTCAGAAACAGCGGGGGCTGCAGCAGCGGGCTCCAGAGAATAGTGTCTCCCCATGCTCTGGCTGTGTGTCTGTCGGCGATTATATTGTGTAGTTTCATCTCTGCTGTCTGTCTCTCTCTTAATCTGGGCTCCTCTGCACCATCAAAACGCTTAGCTTGCTCTGTTGTCTGAGAGGCTAATTTGCACTGAAAATCCGATGCTTATCTTACATGACAGCTTACAATGGGGGTTATTGCAGTCCTGAAGTTGAGCTAACCAGAGAAGGCAAAGGAGCTTTAGATGGGTTGAATGGGGTGAGGAATGGACTCTGAGCCTGACATATCCTCATCTCCAGTCCCTTGTGTTTGGTGACGGTGGGTCCTGTAACACCTTTTAGGAACCAGAAATAGTCCAAGCTGAGTTGTTGTTTCATGGTGCTGGTTCTGCTCAGTCAGGGGGAAACAACAGGGAAGTGATTTAGAGCTTGGATGTGCTGGTGAAGTGGCTTTCATTTTATAAAGGGTCAGGTCCCCTTCTTTGTTTTTTGCTGTTGAGCACCATCAGAGGGTCAGAGCCCAAATGCAGGCAGCAGCTTCAGCTTTAGTGCTCCCCATTTTGGGGATTCCTAGAGCAGCGTTTCTCAACCTGTGGGTCACAAGAATATATGAAAGGGTCACAAAAAACGTAAAAAATGGAAAAACACAGGAAACCATGGCCTTTCTGTTGCAGGTTGGCAGAGTTCCAGCCTGCCAGGGGCTGCTTTCACCTCCCCACCCCCCCCCATCCCAAACCCCCTCGGATCCCGCACATGGTGGGTGGGTGTGGGGGGGGGGAGAGCGCGTCAAGACTGGCCACTGGTTTACAGATGGGTACACAAAAGGTTTCATAGTTTCATAGTTGTTAGGGTCGGAAGGGACCTGAGATCATCAAGTCTGACCCCCTGCCGTGGCAGGAAAAAGTACTGGGGTCAAATGACCCCAGCAAGGTGTTCGTCTAACCTCCTCTTAAAGACCCCCAGGGTAGGAGCCAGCACTACTTCACTCTGAAGTTGGTTCCAGATCCTAGCCACCCTGACAGTGAAGTAGCGCCTCCTGATGTCTAGACTGAATCTACCCTCTGCCAGCTTGTAACTGTTATTTCTAGTCACTCCTGGTAGTGCTCGGGGGAACAGGGACTCCCCCAATGCCTGCTGGTCCCCTCTGACTAGTTTGTAACAGGCCACTAGATCCCCCCTCAGGCTTCTCTTGTGGAGGCTGAACAGGTTCAGGTCCCGTAGCCTCTCCTCGTAGGGCCTGCCCTGCTGGCCCCTGATCATGTTGAGAACCACTGTCCTAGCGCACACCACAGCATTGTTGATTCAGTGCCTAACACAATTAGAAGGCTCCCTTGTCCTTGACTTAATTTCTTAATGCTTCTTGACACTTTCTCCAACGCATTCTAACTCTGCAGGCAGAGCAGCATCTCTCCCCATCTCATCTGCATTTGCCTTCTTCCCTCTGGGTCTCTGGGTGATCCACCTACAGGCATCAGTATCTCATTTAATGTATTTGGCTCAAGTGTTGATTGGAACTGTGGACAGGGTCCCAAAGCTTCCCACAGCAGGGCTCCATCACCGAACCATGAGCATGCAGACTCCTAGCGAGTGCTTAGAGCCCTGTCAGTCTGCACTGTGACTCTCTAACAGGACCAAGAGTTGGTGGGTTCCCCTCCATGTTTAAGGAAGGTATTGCACTTTGGGGGGAGGATACACTGCAGGGAGGAAAAGACTCTAGTGACTCTGTCCTGCCAGGGAGAATAAGACTTTTGAATCTAAAAATAGGACCAAACCAAGCTTCTACTCCGCCCTCCAAGTGGTCCTGATTGGCAGTGTGGTTGGTTTACTGGGCTTCCTGTTTAGTCCATCTCTGCTCTTGCAGTCTTGGTAAGAAGCCAAGCACCAACATTCCCATAAGTAGAGACTGTTCTTCACAGCGGAGGAAGTGAGTTAAAACTACAGAAGATATTCAGAGTCCCAGAGCTTATTCAGTGCTGCTTCATAGAAACTCATTGTTTGACATTCTACCCTGACATCCTACCGTGTAGGGCAGGGCAGAGCTATCCAGCTTCTAAAGCATCCAGGAGTCACATACTGTGTGGGCCCACAGGCTTCCTGAGCTGCACGCTGTGTGGGTGCCCTCCCCCTGTGTTGCACCAGGCCATGCAGGTGCCCCCACCACTGTACTGCACCACTGTGGACTCCCCCAGCTGGGTGGGAGCCCAAGGAAGCACAAATTAACTCCATGCAAACTATATGCAGGGCATGAGTTGGGAGCCCTTGGGGGTAGGAAATCTTCTGTAGGACAGGAAGAATTTGAACCACCTGGCCCATACCAGAAATTCAGCAGGAACACTGGTCACACCCAATATTGCAGACCAGGTTGGTCAGCTCAGCATGGGAACATCCAGAGCTTATTCAGACCTGTCATCTGATAACCCCCAGCAAACACCCTGTCTCAAGATTTAGCTGCAGGTTACTGATGATCCTCCTAAGCAGCCTGCGTGATACCAAGGAATGCTCCTTGGACACTATCTGAACCAAGGAGGCCCCAGTTTACTCAACGTACCTGACCAGGGCGGAGACTACAAAGATACTCCTTTTGCTGTTTGCATGCAAAAGAGCTGGAGCTGTGTTCCTCCTCCCGGAGTGACAGTGGGGCAGCCTGTTAGTCATCCATCTGATGGGATGCAGCTGTGCTTATCATACACAGTACATTTCAGACCTGCACAGTGAGGTATAAATCCTCCCTTCCTCTGTATGTATACTGGGGAAGCCAATTCTTCCAGGGGTAAAATATATCCTTTGCTGGTGCTGGGCACTGTTGGCATGTTGCTTCTTAAAGCATGTTTCCCAGCAGCACTTAAGATTGCTGTTGTGCTGCACAGAAAAGACGGTTTTGGCTCCAGAGAGCTCGCAGTCTACACTTATGGCAACAAGGATCAGGTGGATAAAGAAAACAGTGATGGAGGTGTTGGGAAGGGGAGCAAAACAGCAGTAATAGGTTTTGCATAGTAGATATGGCTTTGACAGCTCCCATCAGCCATGGTGTACAACATCACACGGCCTTGCTGTGCTGTTAGCTATTCAATATGCTTTCTGAAGCTCCCAAGTCGTTTGCTTGCTAGTAGAAGAGATCCACTGACTGAATCAATATTGGCTGTAATCTGCGTGAAAAATGAAAATGGGTGGAGATATCAAAAGGGAGTTTTCCAGATGGATTCTTCTGTTGACTGGAATATTATTAGCATTCAAAGAGGAGCATAGCTCACTGGTTTGGCTACGTGAGTAAACAAACCGGGGGGCTCCCTTTAAGAGGAGCAGTGGTCATTAGAGCTGAGAGGAGGGCAAAAGTGAGCACAAGTTGCAGCATGAAATCTGTGAATCCCTAGGACCCAAGGGAAGAAACTATAGCCATCTTGCAGCCCGTGTTTAAATTATAGTAAGCTGTTCTCCACTCACTGGGATAATTGCCTGTAACATTCAAGTGTCAGTGGCCCATTCACCCAGTGCACTCCAGGGATGTGGCTGGGAACAAGATGCTGCATCTCAGTGGGAATTCCATTACTGAGTTGCTTTGAGAGGTTTTTTGGTGAAATATATTCCAGGCTCAGTTCCTTTGCATGTTCCAGAGAACGTAGAAGTGCTAAGAGATCTCACTGAGCTCCTGGAAGTATCTGCCTTCACAGCGATTACAGAATCTTTGCAGTGCTCTTTGCCAAGTGACGTACTAGTTCTGACAGGACTACTGGCCTGGGATCTGTGCAGGCATGTCATTATGCCATGTTGCTTGTAGACTTTCAACAGCTTACTGTTCATCTCCATGGTTTCCTCACTTCCCAGATCATGGGGAGCATGTCCCCATTAAAAACTCAGCTACTGAATTAAAATGGGTTCATGGGTCAGCACTGGGTTAGAAAGGACTACTGTCTCAATACTTCGGTATTCCCAATAGAAGTTTCCTCTCCTGCCCACCATGATTCCTTTGCTGTTTTCATGAGATTGGTTGTAGTATTGCTCCTGTATAGAACTAGCAGCAAATGAGAAACCACAGTACCTAAAATATCTCACCCTACTACAAAGAACAGTTGATTCTTTGCAGCAGATGCAAGGTGAGGGGACAGCGTACAAGACAACATCAGAGATGAAAAATTAGGACACCACAAGTAGAAGGTGGCGACCAGCCATCTCCCCAGCAAATGGTGAACGCGGCACCAGGCTATGCATTCAGGACAAGTCTCTGCCAGAATTGGGAAGTGTGATTGCAGCATGGGTGGGCATACCCATGCCAGCTTTCACCCAGCTAGGATACATAATAATAGCAGTGAAGGTATGGTGACATTGCCTTCAGCACCAGCTAGCAACCTGAGCATCACGCTGGGGTCCCCAGCTGAAGGGCATGCTATTATATCTTTACTGTAGTGTTTTTCTGTGCTAGCTTAAGTCAAGCCATTGAGGGTATACTTGTTTATGCCACAGTCACACTGCCAATTCCAATGTATACCTACTCTAACTTCTGAGTGTCCATAGGCCCACTAGAATTTCACCCTTTTCAGCTCTTGTAGTTTTGGTATCCCATGCTAGCAATCTCTAATATGTGACATAGTAGTAAACAGTGTGCCTTGCCAGCATTAGATGGTAGTAAACAGTGTGCCTTGCCAGCATTAGATAGGGTGGAAGAAGGAGAGGGCTTACATATCTAGGTAATGGGGAATACCTTCAATCAGGTCACAAATATTTCATGGTACATAATGGAGCTTGACTGATCCCTTCTGTAGCACATGGGCAATTACCCAGCACACATAAAGCTTCCTGAAATGTACAGGGCTATGAGCTAGGTACAGTCTCTTTACTGGTTGCTCCAGAGACCTAAGGAGAGCATCCCCAAGGCATTCTAAGAAGATGAAAACCTTGGGAGAGGAGAAGCTTAGTGGGGTGTGCCTGTCTCTTCCCACTGTGCCGGATGGCAAAGAGTTAATGCTTCTAATTTCTTCCCTATTGTCTCTCTCTCTCCTCCCTTCTCCCTGCAGACTCCAGCAAGGACCATCCTCAGCAACAGGCTGGAGTGATCTGGAGAGTGACAGGAGGCCTGTTCAGCATTACCCGGGGAGCTGTGGGTGCCACATTAGGAGGAGTTGCCTGGGTTGGCAGCAAGAGCCTGGAACTCACCAAAACAGCTGTGAGCAGTGTCCCTGCTGCTGGTGTTGGACTGGTAAAGGGCAGCGTCTCAGTAGTGACCAGTGGCATGGGAGCCGTGGGCAGTGCAGTTGCCAGCAAAGTCCCTTTCACTGCAAAGAAGAAGGACAAGGCTGACTAGCCACGATTGCAGCTTCCTTCTGAAAAATCAACTTGTCCATATGCTTCCCCCCCACCCACAGCACCTCTTCAGATTGGAAATGGCCACCTCAGGGAGGGGATAAGTACCAGTGCAGACTCCAGCTGCAGCCTGCTCAGCACCACCTGCCTGGCTCAAAGTTCACAGAGACACTGCAAATGCCTTTCACTCCCATCACCTACTGGGAACCATCTCTATTCCGAGGGCTTTAAAGATGCAGTTGTCTCTACCTTGAAATTTCCTTCTCCCCTTCTTGCTCTCCTGAGTACTAAAAGGGTTGGAGTAAGCACTGGGCTCCATCTCTCTGGAGACAGTGGGTGGGTGGGAAAAACTGTGTCCTAGCATTGACAGCACACATGTTCCTGATGGTCCTTTCATTTTATTTTAGTTGGATTCAGCCTCAGTTGGGGAAGCAGTCTCTGTAATAGTCCAGTTCCTTGGCTCTGAGAAATTCTTAGGGATCTGCCTTCAGGCAGGGGAGGAGGAAATCTGTCATGAAGAAAATCCCAAGAATATGAAGGTGATATACCCTAAATAGGGAAAGGCTCCCTCCTCCCCTGCTGGCAAAATCAAGAGGACGACTGAGATCCTTTGTTAATAGGCCACAGTCCTCAGGTTGGCTCTCCCAGCCATGCACTCAGGCTAAATGTGTCCTTTAAAGATGGAACCCTGAGCCCCAACCAGAAGTCCTGGTGATGCCACACAAGCACGTTGTATGCTTCATACCATAAAACCTTGGGGCAGATTTCCTTGTTCAAGGGTGGCTGTGATGGAGGAGCAAATCTGTTTGCTATTTGAGAGTGGAAGAAGGGAGAACGTAGGTCACCTTAGTTCATGGTGGGAAATGACTGGCACCAATGCAGTGTTATTACAGAGATACTGGGCCCCTGTAACTCCAAGAGGCAGCACTGCCAGGCTATGGAGTGCTGCTTCCATCATAAGGAGGTAGTAATGTTCTTCTCACTGGGAAGACAAGCTTAGCCCCCATGCAAGTAAGTTCAGCCCCATTGGAGTTTCCCCCTGTGTGCATGTTCTCAGCCAGGTAAATGCAGCAGGGTCACTTTGACTCTAAGCCTGACTCATGCTACCACTGCTCAGACATTGTTCTACACTGTGGTGAAGCATGTTCCTCCATCTTGTCTGAGTACTGCAGTGAGCCGTAGTCTAGGACGTCACTTTTGCCAGGGCTTAGCAGCTCAAGGGCAGCTCCCTACACTGCACTGGCACCATTGTGAGCCCACCAATTTGCTTTAGAAAGTGATTTCCCTATGCGAGTGCACTCAAATGGGTGATCCTGTTGCGAGCACCTCCTGTAACCCACTGCTTGTGGAGATCCAGCCTGCCCCAGGTGAATAAGCATGTTGCATTGAAGAAAAATCACCCTGAGCTCTTTAGCTCAGAAAAAGCCCAGAAACTCATATTAAGCCTGGAGTTGCCTCTCCATCCTGAACCCACCACAAAGTGCTCCAGGAGTCGCACGATCTCTTATGTGCATGCACACGCACACACATGTCCCCTGGAAGCCCTAGAATTAATGGGATGAAGAAGACCCCAGGTTCCAACATTAATTTTGCCTTTCCTGGCTTCTGTCAGGTTGTTAACCTAGATTGTTAGAGGTTGGGTGTATAGAAAAATGAAGCAGTGTTTGTGCTGTATTTTATAAATATGCCTGTATGTTAGTGTGCGTGTCTGTAATCTGCCAGTCCACAGGCATGTTCTCAGCCAGGTAAATGCAACTGTACCACTGCAGCAGAGGAGTTTATATATTCACCTTTGGCACTTCTAGCATATAGGTTTTTATATAGGGACACTGTCAAAATAAAAATCATGTTGTGGAAGACAGTTTTTCCCAAGTTGCCTAACCATTTCGTTTATTAAAACCAAAAGAATGTATAAAAAATATCTCCTTTTCTCCCATCTGTGCTGTTTGTTCCAGTTTTGCCCTTTATTTTGAAGAATGAAGCCAGCCTAGTTTGTTTGTTCTCTCTTTCTGTTCCTAGTCTGTTCCACTTCATGGTTTTCTGCAGTTGTGATGTCAGTGGGTTTGGGTCTCTGATGTCAGGGAATATTTAAATACAGGGGCAAGAAACCTTTTCACTGATTTTGTTTTTTCTTGGACTCATGAACCTTTTTCAATTTTGACTGTTTCTGAAAACCACTTTTTGGCCTGATTTGAGTTGACCAGGTTCCTTCACTAGCCAAGCTGAGTTTCGTGGTCTCTCTCCGTCACCCTTGCTGGGAAATGGACCTTGCTATTTGCAGTGGCAAAGAATTTGCTGATCGTTGCAGTATGTAGCTCTTTGTAGAATGAAAATGGCTTGACCTGCTGCTTTGTTTTTAAAGAGGAAACTGCTTTGCTGGTGCTTTTTTCTGCCGGCCTGACTGACACAGACATGTTAGGTTTGTCTCTGAAGACAGCAACTTCAGAGAGATCAGACTTCAATCTGTGCATCTGTACCCTGCTGGAATATTCTTCAGCAATCAGCAAGGCCCTGGGAAGTTTTACTCAGCTCTTCCCATCTACCAAGCAGTCTGTGCACCCTCATTCATCACCCTTCCCTGGGTGCATCTTGATTTTTTCCTTGTTCTTCTAAATCCTGCCCTGACCCTGCAGCTAATAAATGTCCATCATTAGCTAAGCTGTCAGCATCTCTCTCCTGTTTGATACATTTGCTGGGCAAAGTAGATGAATGGCCATCTGGTGCCTCCCAAACCCTAGGTCAGGAGGAGACAGATAACATAGAGACTTCCCTTCTCCAGTTTCCACAAAGGGACTGATGGAGAGCAAATCAGGAAATTTTATCTGAACTCTCACACCCGCCAGCCCCTTGCTGTCAGTTCTCCTTGGCAATGGAAGGACTTTGTACTACCAGCTCCTTCTCAAGACCCCATTTCCCAGAACCACACGTGGAATAGTAGAGCACAAGGGGGTGAACAAAATGAAAGCATTTCTTGAGCCCATTCTGTTCTTAGTACCACTACACTGACACTAGGGGCCCCTTGTAACATTAGGGGCTCCTTTCAAGACCTTTCCCTGAGTTCTTCTTTCCTGTCTTCACCATCCGTATGTTACTTTTTCGTCAGATGAAGACTAAATGGAAGAAAACTCTTGATCAGCTCAGGAATGGCCCTTGTGTGATAGCTTCAGAAGGAGAGAATAGGGGTGAAGAAATGGTCAAGATTTCTGTTCTGACAGCCCAGCTTATATAGAGCTTGGGGCCTGTAGCAGCAAGTGGGGAGTATGCAAGCAAGAATAGTGGGTGAGCTCGCTGTAAACATGGCTTGGATCAAGTCCCCCAAGCCTCTTCACCATTACCAGGCTGTACATAAACTTGAAGAATGGAAGCACCATCTGGGAAATGTCTAGGGCCCCTTTAAAGTACTGATCCCAGTCAATTGAACAAGACAGTACTGCTGTAGTTGGCACCTGCTAGTAAGGAATGGTGGAGTAGGAAGCATGGAGGACAAAGGGATAATGGAGCTAATGCAACTGGGCAGGAAGATACTGGGGAACGTCCTAAGCTGGGGCACAGCTAAGGCTCTTCTTAGTGGGGTTCAGAAGGCACCTCCCTTGCACTGAACATCCATTTTTCATGACAACTTGTAACATTGCCTAGATGAGCCAATGCTGGCCATCACACACTGTTTTTGCACTGATTATATCACGCTGGTATTAGCCTCTAAATCAGCAATGAGCTGTCCCCTGTCTGCCCCTCCATGCAAAACCCCTGTCAGACTAAAGCAAAGAGCTAGTTAGCATTTCCAGTCAAAGGGCGATGGTCAGGCTGATGTAAGGGAGCTTCTTGACGGTCCATTTTTTTCATGTAGATACTGTAACCTAGAAGTGATGACTTCTCTGCTCTGTGCAAGGTGTTCAGCTGGTGAAGAGGGCAGCATTGCAAAATGGGGGGGATGAACCCCTAGCAATTCCTCATCCTTCCTCATCCACTCTTCCTGCCTTAATATCGTCTCCATCTTGTTCTTTTTCTTATTTCATTTTCCCTTCCTCCCCAGGTGAAATTCTCATTAGGAAGTCATCTGGGTGGCTCTGAAAGCAGGGAAATGAGAGTATGACCCCATATCCTCTGCTCTGACTGTTTCTCTGGTGAGGGAAAGAGGACAAAGCCCCGGGAGTGTTTCCTCAGTTGTGATCCATTTCAGTTAGTTTGCTATAAAAAAATATCTCTGAGTATATTTTCTCTGTATTCTCTCTCTAAAATGCTCCTCATGTCATGGGTCACATATGTGTCTCTGTCATCCCAAAGCAGTTCTTATAAAACACGGGATGTATGCAAATGTGGAAATGAGGGGAGGATGGGGTGCCCACCTTTCTTCTCCATGTATTTGGCTGAGAAGCTCTCTGCCCTCTAAATACAGCAGCTCCAAGGCAATCCACCCACTCTAAACAACTCTTCAAGCCCCCAGCCCAGGGCTCCTAGTGGCATTAGAGATGGTGCAGTAAGCTTAGGAGGATACTTCTGTTCTTTATCATTTCAATGTAAGCAGTTTGTTTCCAGGTTTGGAGTTTTTTGTTTGCATTGTGTTTCTGGCAATATTCTGCATCTCTGTATTTTAAGTACAGTAAAATTTGAGGATAAAACTCTCTGTTGTGTCAGTCCTTGTCTCTGGGGAGTAAGGAGAAGGGGGATAGAACAAAATACTGTTAAAAGGATGCAGAATAATTCAATGGAAAATCAGATGTCACCTCCAGGCCTCACCAAGCCCATTCCAGTCAGGGCTGCATCTCTGTCCTTGCTTATACTAAGACATGGTTTTCAAGTTGCCGAATGTGTCACTGTGCTCCTAACAAAAAGCAAACAAGCCAACTGCCCTTCTCTCCTTTTGGTCTCCTCTATCCATGTGAAAGTTAGCAAGTTCCATTGTGGCCCATGCCAACCTGGGCACTGCCCTCACCATGGTTTTCTCATAGCCATAGGGTCGTGCTCCCCTGTCTACTTGAGAGCAGCCCTCCAACTGTTGGGAGCCAGGCAATGGACCCATTCGGTAATTGTCTGTTGAGCCATAGGGAGCGCAGCCTGAACAGCACTGTAGTAATTCAGCCTATTGTGCTTGTGCTCAGGTTTGAGTTTGTGATGAAGAGGCACTGAATCCACCACAAATGGGCAGTGAATTTGCTGAAGTTACTGGTCTGCTCAGTGCTGGGACTGGTGCATCACTGGGTCCCTCTGGCTCAGTGCCCCATCTTGCACCTGCCACCATGTTTCACACTAGGATGCAGTCCCAGCTCCATAAAGGAAATGAAATTGGGATGATTTCAAGTGACACTAGAGCAGGATGCAAACATAGCCGTGGTAGGGGAACTGACAGCATTAAGATATGGCTGAACTAGCAAAGTTGTGATAAGCAAGGGGCAGACTAAAGCTTCAGGAAAATTTAAAATGAGCTTTAGGTGGAGAATGAAGGGAGAATAACAGGCTGGCTCCAGCAGGGGCCCAAGCTCCTTGGCTAGCTGTGGCTTCCCCCATTTATCATTTCTCTGCCCTGCATAAAACACATCAGTCCAGACAATAAAAGCAGTTGCTAACGAGGCCATTACCAGGTAATGTTCAGAGTGAAATGCTCAATCTGAAAGCATCAACAAAAGAATCCATTTACTTCAGTAAGTAGTAATGGGCCAATCAAGCCATTTATTTACTTTCAAATAGCATCTTCTAAAGGCAGGCTGCCATTTTCCTGCCAACTGCTGCTTTGGAGAATAACGTGTTTATTAGTGATGCACTTGGCCCAGAACACCTCTGTGGTCCAACACTGGGTGTGCTGCCTTGTCTCTGTGGGTGCTCAGCATGTCATCTGCTAGGGTTGGGGTGACCAACATGCGTCTTATGGGCTTGGTGAAACATGAGGTTCCCTCATCTTTTTCAGGGAGGTTCAACCTCTGAAGGTGGTACATCCCAGGGCATCAGCATCCGGTGCTGGGGTCTGAGAGCAGTTGCAATCTCTGGGCTGCCAGCAGAGCTATGGTAGTGATTGCTGCAGGTGTTTCCATTCTGCCTCACTGAGCCACTCACTGCAGCTAGCACAGATGATTTATAAGGTGCTTCTCCTGTCTCTGCAAACGCCAAGGAGCGACCACTAGACTCATCTTTCTGCTGACCTTTTATGGCCACTTCCAGTTAAAATAGGTTTCTATTTTTCAAGTGAGGCCAGTTTGCAAAATGCCATGAGCAAGATGAGCTCAGACTTGTGGCAGATGCTCCTGCACTTCCAAAGGTCTTTAAAGGACAGTTTAACTGAGAATCATGCAGCCTCCCACCCACCTCCCTTCTCTTTAACCCCTGTCCTCCTCCTTTTGGCTTTTGTAAGTGTAGCAAGCAGGCAGTTTCTACTAGGTCTTCAGCTGGTTTTGTGCACAGTCATTACAGCTCCCAAGCTCAAATCCACTTCCTATTGAAATCAGTCATTAACCAAATGGAAGGCATATCCCCTAAGACACACCTCCCCCTTATGCCAAGAGAACCCCTGTTCCCTGGAGTCCATCTTCCACTGGAGCTCTTCTTCAGGTGGGTCCCTGCCTGCTCCCTGGAGAGGAAGCAGAGCGAGGGAGCCCTAACAGACAGCGCTAACCCAGGAAAACTGGTTTCAGGATCTTTGTTCTTCTCTTGACCTGCTGGGTGAATCACTTCAGCACTCTGTGTCCCTGTTTCCTCAAACACCCTTTATCTGTCTTATTTCAACTACAGGTTGTCCAGGACAGGGGGTGTCTCTTGTTCTGCATTAGTGAAATGCCAAGCACAGTGAAGCATTGATCCCAGCTGGGACTCCCCAACTTACTGTTAGACAAATTATTAATGCTAGTATTTTTACCTAGACTCACTAACACCTGCTGGCCAGCAGTGAGGGAGTCAGAACCAAGAGTCTAAAAAGAGTATCTCCAGTGCCTTGGCCAGCTGTCCTGCTGATTGGATTGATACTTGGGCTAGCCCCTTCCCACAGTGCGGTAGCCAGGCTGCTGGCCTTTCCTAGTGGGCCTCTTGTTAGTGCTCAAGCCAAGAGCCTCCAGGCCAGTAGACAACATGGGATTGTTGCTGTTGTAACTGAACTAGCTGCATTTTCACATGCTTTGCAGCCAGCAATGAATTCTGAAGTTCCATTCCTTCCCCCAGCTCTGAATGACTCTCCAGGACTAGACCAGGCCTCCCTCAGCCTGCGTGGCCTAGCACTTCTTTATGTGTCTCCTGCCATCATTCCTCCAGCCCAGCCCTACATTCCAGAGGGGACACACTACCAGAGCTATTGTGGGTCAACCCTTCTCTATCGGTGCCATTAAATCTTAATCGTGTTTCTGTCCATCTGTTGCCTCTGAGGAGCTCCTCCAGTCAAAGTTCACCTCCAAGTCAGTTTTATTGCACTCTTTTATTTACAGAAAACACAGAAATAAAGCATTAATTTTGTTTCTTTTTGCCAAACCGCCCAATCAACTTCTTTTGGCTCAAAGAAATATCACAGGTGTTACCAAACAACCATGGATCAACGATCGACTGACTGCCCAGCCCGATAACATGACTTAAACAAACAGACATATCGAAACAAGATCAAAAACGAGGTTATTCCACATTCAGCTAAAAGTATAACCTGCTTATAATCAGGAGGCAAAGGGAATTATTCTTGAAGTGACAACACCATTCATAAATTATATATATATATATATATATATATATATATATATATAGATTTATCTCTTACATTGTAAAAGTAAACAGTGCAAAAGTACAGTACCCCAGGTACCCTTCGGTTTGGAAAGCTTGAAGGATGTTTTTATACAGTGTGTGTGTGTGTGTGTGTGTGTTTTGTAAACATTATTACCCATCCACAGTTTTAGCTCTTGCTCTGAGACCCAATTCCTTTGCGTCCAAAGCACATTGGTGAGAGGTGACAGCTTCTTCACTGTAACTCCATTGAGATTCCCATTCAAGATTTAGTGCAAATTTTGGAGAGAAAAAGGGGGTTTGGGTGGGGAACAAATTAAAATAAAATAAGGCAACAGTTAGATATTAAAAATAGAGCACAAGCCCCCAATGGCTGTGTTACGAGAAGGGCAGGAAGTCCCTGTCTTCCACGAGGCTGATGGAAAGGTTTTTCAGCTCTTCCTCAGACCCCGCCATTTTGTAACCGAGCTGCGCTAGCACCTGCTGGCAGGCGTTCTGCGTAAACTCCACAATCTCATAGGAGAGGCGGAACCGCCATTTCTCCGCTGTTGCTGCTGAATTTCGGACGGTCCCATACTTGTGTTTGGCCGAGGACTTGTCTCCTCGCGTGTTGTTCTGTATCCATCTCTCAACGTTGCTGTCCATGGGGATGCCCAGGAAGTCATAAATCTCCTCAGTCTTTTTCATAGGGTTTCGGGCCAGGTCTTCATATCTCACTAGCATGTACTTTCCTTTGAGCCAAGGGGGCCTGTTTAGCCCCGTGGAAACAGAGTTCAGGAAGTCTTCGCAGACTGTGGTGAGCTGAGTCACATCCAGGTTGTATGGCTTCCTGCCAGTGCCATCCCAGATCCTCCACAGCCTGTAGGTGTCCCGGAAGGTCTCACTCCTGGAAGCCAAGATACCCCTGGGATCTCTCACCAACTGTATGACCTTCAGGTTTAGTCTAGGGTCCTCCACCAAGGCCCTGAGGTCACTGACCTCTGGCACACGCACTGTTTTGATGGCCACATGCCCGTGCTCTTTGCAAGACTCTGTGGCCAATGTCAGGTTCAAGGTGCCACATTTTTTTACACAGTCCCCTTCCTCCAGGTGGAGGTCGATGGGCCCCAGAGATTCGCAAACCGGAGGAGAGCACAGGGCCTTGCTGGCCCCTCTGCGGAAGAGCCGGTCTGTCGTGTGGTTCACTGGTTGGGGTTTGATGTAGTTCTCCAGGAAGTAGAGGTCACAGTCATAAAGGCTCCTCAGCAGGTCTCTGCTGGCACCCAGCATGACCCGCCTGTCAGTGGTGCTCTTGCTCTGTGTCAGCTTTGGGATCAGGGTGTACTGGACATGGTACAGGGGCTCAAATAAATAGAAGACATCAAAGTGCTGGTTAAACAGCTGTCCAACAAAAGAAGAGCCACTCCTGGTGGTGGCCAGGATAAGGACGTGCGTCTTCCTGGAGAGGTTGTAAGTGAAGGTGGGGTTCTCGTCACATAGCCTGTCGGCTGAATCAGTCTCCTGGCTCAGGCTGCAGTTCACTGGGTTGGGGATAGGACAGCTGTGGAAGGATTTGGCAGTGAAAGTTCGGATAGCTGTGTACTGGATAGCAATGGATGCCAAAGCTAGTAGGAGGACAGCCTTCCAGGAACATTGCATGGCTGGTCACCTTCATGGAGCTTCTTCTCAGGTTGTCTTAGTAGCTGCAACACAGAAAAGAGGTTAGCAGTAGAGAAGTAAACTTTGCCCATGATGACCCTAGTATTCCTTGTCCTGAATGTAATTGGTTTTATAGTCAGGATGGTCTATGCAAGAAGCAAGGGATAAAACAATGGCTTGTGTTTAATTCCATACGTAAAAGAAACTTAGATCAGGAGGGCTGAAAATTAGAAGTGAAGAGAAGTTATCAGTAGTAACGGCAAAGCAAGAGAAGTTTAGTTGAATAGATGACCTAATTATATAAAAGAACAAGACCATTCAGAAGGGAAAGGAGCCTACCTATGGAAAGGTACCTATGGAGTACAGAGAGCTTAGAGAGGACATCTATGTTTAGTCTATGGTGTTATGAGTTTTGTCCCTGGGCCCACTGTCTGAAGGTGTTTTGTAGTTTTCCTTTTGAGTATAAGGACTATGAGGTCAGAAATGGTGTAATTCTTCTGTGAGAAGATTTCTTTTACATGAGAAGTTTTGTATTTATTTTCTTTGAAAAATGGAGTTACACAGAAGCCAATGTTTTATCTGACATGCACCATAGGCCATTTCTGTTTCTTTCCCAGACCTGAGGAAGGGCACTTTGTACCAAAAGCTTGTCTAACATCTCTCCTAACTGTACAGTTGGTTCAATAAAAGATATCACTAAAAACCCTTGTACTGAATGGATGCCGGATTGTGAAATGACAGTTCAGATAAGACAGTGAGTGGTTGAGTAAAGTCAATATTCATCATAGCTGCATGGGTCAGCGATACGGTCCCATACTGCACGCCTCCCAACCCCACACCAACCCAGGAAGCTGGATCCTTCCTGGAGGAAAGTAATGGAAAAAATGTATGACTCGCACCTCACTCCATGCCTTGCACTCAACAGAGACCAGGGAAGACGGTGGATCCAAGTGCCCCTGACCCACACTGTGTATACACCTCTGTACAGAGACAGTTCAGGAAAGTTCACAGCAGCTGCACAAACTCATGGAGTCTGATAAGCGTTGACTGTGAGCTTTGCCAGGTCTGTGAGTCACTTGTTACCCCATCAATCATTCCCTTTCACTTGAACACCCAGTCCCCAGCAAAAGTGGCAAGAATGGGTTGAGAGAGCCTGCCAAGTAAAGCCTGGAGACACAGAGAGCCCTGCCAGCTGGCAGTGCAGTGAGATGACCAGTCAGGCCAGTGAGTGCCTGCTTAGAGTAAGAGAGATTGCAGCTCCCTCCTTTCCCTGTCTCAGAGTTGCAATAGCCCCCCTTGTAGCACCACAGCCCAAGCTGGGTTAGGAAACTTGAGTCACAACATGCAGCCCGGTTTCCAAGGACTTCAACCACCTGGATATGCCTGAAACTGTGAGGTACATATGAGCAGTCACACACATCTGGAGCTTCCTCTTTTTAGGGGGACAGCATCATAGACTGAACATGAGGCACTTTGCTATTAGGTGGCAGAGGTCCCACAGCTGAGCTTTACCAACCATTACCAATGGCAGCCTCATCCCAGAGACAGCAGCTCATAGAAATGATTAGAAATCAGGATCCGGGCTAATCTAGGTACTAAACTAGGTGACGTCCACATAGCTGTGGGCTCCAGTACAGACCTGATAAAAAGGGATATTCACCAGGAAGGCATGTGGGTGGGAGACAGGGGAAGGGATGTTTATTTTCCGACTCCTAAGGCCAGTGCCCTAAATACAGCAAACAACAACACTGACAGCCTGTGCATCCTGGAGACCAGGGACATTCCCACACTGCTGTCTCCCCACCACTGCTTCCCAAAAGCTAAGCTTTGGGAGCTAGGATCAGAGACAAGCAGCAATTTGTTCCAACACCCTCAGCACTCCAGTGCTGAACTGAACTGAATTAAAAATGAATGTTCATAACAGCAGCTCTTAGAAAGACCTGTCACTCCTTCACTGCCTGCAAGCATGGACTTGGGTCTCTTCCTGGAAGTAGATCCCAATAGGAGTACAGCCCTGTATGGATTAGGTCACAGGGAATGCAGCAACATTTGAATGAAGGGAGGGAGCAGGGGGCTTTCAGTCTTTGGAGAAGACAAGTGTTCTTAACCCCAAAATATTGGGAGACAGAATGAGAACCAACCTCACCGTAGCTCTGAAATTCTGAGCAGCCATTCAAAAATGGGGGCATCCCTACGCTGTCATGGCAGGAGCTTTCTAGGTGGACTTCCTCCATACTACAGCAGCCTTTTCCTCTAGGCTGTCCTGAATATGTGTCTTCTGGGGAAGCTTATGTCAGAGGCAGGCTGGACAGCAAGAGGTGTGATGCATCCAGAGATAAACTTTAAATTTGCAGAGGAAAGCCTAGAAAACCTGGTCAGTGAGGACTGGAGGCGATGCCCTGGAATCAGGTACCAAAGGCAGTGCAGACACAAAGTGCCAGGGAGGGAGAGGATGGCACAAGGGCCATCCCAGAAAGAAGCAGGGGGTTAAGCGAAGGGGGAGACATAAAAAGTCTAAAGCAGCAAAATCCTCTTCCCAAGAGGGTGTGGTGTCTGGGTGCTTTGCACTGTCCCAAGTGATGATGCCTCTTAATGCTGGAGGGAATTTAAAAGCAATTAACACAGCTATTGAATAATTCAATATTTTAATGAGCTGTGTAGTATAGGCCCTTTTCTTCCCTGCCTGTGGGCTGACCCTGTGCAAGACTACTCCACACTGACATGTCTGGGCTCAGCACCTTTCACTCCAGGTCCCATGAAAAACACAACTCTGGGCACTCAATTCCCATGTTGGTCTGTGATTGGTGTGGGGGGCACCCCGTCCAGCAGCTGCAACAGTTCTCCTATATGCCACCGTCTCCTGTGAGCAGCCTGTCATGAAGGGTCCAAGCAGCAGGTTGCTTTTTTGCTGCCTGCAGGATACTGTGCTCATTTGTTTGCTGGTAGAGCAGGTAAAGTGGAGACAGCTGCGATGCAACTGATCCTTCTTGTGAGTGTCTGTGAACTGGGCTCACATGCCTGGGGGGGGGGCATCTGGTCTCTGAGTGCGCAGATGGGAGAGGGCAAAGCACAAGACTACTGTGTGTGAGAGGCACCACAGCACAGCCTTTGGGCCAGTTTTTTTCCATAGATTAAGGCCTCTATAGGTGGCCATGTATGTTGAGGTGCAACCATGCATAAGCATTTGGACATGGGTCTTTGTGTCCATGGCTGCCAAGTGCATGCATGCCCTGTCCTACCTGTCATGCAGTCAGTTTCTCCATCTTCCCTATGGGGGGGGAATTTTGCCTGCCCCCACCCCTGGGTACAGTAACCTAACCATTTCCCCCCACCTGGGATTAGCTGTGAAGCTTAGAAAGTCTCCATCTCGATCCTTTTCTCAGCATCGTTTCCTGCAAGATTTCTTTTTCTCCCAGTCTTATGCATACACTTAGGCACAAGCAAAGACCTGGACCTCTCTGCATTTGTCCCAGATCTCCAGGAGTGTATGCGTCTCTTCATGCTCACATGTGTCTCTGCAAGCTTTCAGCCACAGCTGTGCATGTAAGCTTTGTATACTACCTTGCTGCCCTTGCATGTGTGCAGGTAGGTCAGCAGTATAACATTGCAATGATGGCTTCTGGAGGAGAACCGTAAGCAGACAAGCCTGTAGACATGTACGTGTGTGTGCATACATGTGTATGTCACTACTGATCTATCCATGTGTTTGCATAACCATCAGTGAAAGGCCACGGGAACTCAGGTCTAGTAAGAGTGACGACAACAAACTTCAGGCAACTCCAATTTAACGTAGCCAGATATCTTCCTATCACTCCACCACATTCCTGTGTTCCTGGGGAGCTTTCCCTCAGCCACTTCCTCTCTTTCTTCTGTCCCACATGCTTGCACTATGATGCCTACTAACAACTCTGAGAACTCCCTGAATTAATCCAGTGCTCTCCCATGCAGAGCACGGAGGCCCATTTCATAACCACCTCCCTTCTGCACACCGGTCACTAAGACCCAAGACAATTTGCTTCTCCAGCATGAGTGAGAGGAGCAGCAAAGGGAAGGGCGTAGGAGGCGGTTTCCGGAGCTGTAACCATCTCGGCTCAACAGAGCCTTCTCAGGGAGCTGGACTGATCAGGGCAGCTTTAGTATGCAGGGCCTGTTCAACCACAAAGCCTCTGTGGCTTTAGCATATTAAAATTCCTGACAGGCCTGGAGACACACAAAGTTCCTGGTGCTTTTCCCCTGGAGAGGTTCCTGTGGTTGGCAGTGTGTGGCACGCTCGTCACTGTGCTATGCTTGGCTCTCAGGAAAGGCTTAGTGTCACCTAGTTAGTGACACAGGGACCAGGAAGGGCTATTTTCCTAGGCCTGGAGGCCAGTTTGAAACCTCCAGTGTTTTTATTTAACCATTACTGCTGATCCCAGGAGGACATACGAGTCCCAGGCAGTTTTCCTGGGTGTTGCATGACTTGGGGTCTTTCACAGCCAGGCTAAACCCACCTCAGACTGACCCAATGCTTTTTCCCTCCAGTGGCTCTTCAGTAGCCCCTGGGAGAGAACAGCTGGTAGGTTACAGTTCAGCCTGCAGTGGGCATGTGTCCACATCCCAAACCCTAGTTCTGCAGTTGCCCCATCTGTGGCAATGTGAGTAGAGAAGTCAAAGACTGAGTGGAACCTGGGACATGAGCTCCTTTCCCTCACTCTGAAGTGATCCCCTCCGTGACATGGCTGAGACCCACTGATAGATAGGGTCTCCCCTCATCCAGGCTGAACCCAGCCTGAAACTAAGCAAGAGGATCGGGTCAGAACTGGCACCTTTTGTTAGCAATAAATGTATACCAAAGCTTTATCTGAGTAAAGGGTTTTATTTTTCTCCTTGGCTGTTGCCTGCCAGCAACATGCTGGGCACCTAGGGGACAAGGGGATACAGAGTATGGCCATACACACTGGCCCACTTTCTATACGCCAGCCTTGCCATTTCAGCAAAAGGGACGGAAATTGCTCTTCAGGACCTGGCACCAGCACATCTATTATCTATTCTAGATGCCCCACAGCTTCTCTCACACTTCTTTTTCTTTCTCCCTTTTTCTAGGATCCCCCCTATGTCTTTTTCTTGCTTCCTACAAGGCATCTTATCAAAGCCTACTGGTTGTCCCCCTTCCCACGCATATTCTCCCATTGCTCAGTTCTGATCCCTGAGGCTCCATGTTCACAACTGGGAGCTGCAGAGGGACAATCCCACTTCATGTTCGACCCTGCCTGCAAGTGTCTTTGTGCACGCACTCCCTCTCCACCATCCCACGCAAATGGCTTCTGTGTCAAACAGCTGTACGGAGCTGCAGTTTTCTAGATGTAATTTCCAAGCAGAGAACTTGCTCTCCTGCCCTCTCGTGGCTGCCAGCCACTCTGCAGCCTTATGAAAGGCTCAGAACTTTCTTCTCTTGCTCCTAGCGCTGGACTGGGACAGGTGTGGCTCATGGAAAGCAAGGGACTTACAGTGCTGGCTACAGCCAGACAGAATGAGGCCAGGGATTAGGTAAGATTCCTGGTCCTAGTTTCTGCCAAGGAGTCTGTAATGCCTGGCAGCACACACTGCTGCTCCATTTTTGGGTTCTTGACATAGCCCCGCTGACTCCCCCTCACTCCTGACCCACAACCTCCCCAACCCCTCCCTGTTTCAAGTATTTATACACAAGTGAGACTGAAAGCCTCAGTCTTGGGTCTGCCTCTCTCCTACCTGCTCCATACCCCTGTCCTGGAAGCTGTCACCCCCTTCACCTCTGCCTAGTAAAGGCTGAAAGGAGCTGCCGGGAGAGATGTCCTGACACCCAGATGCCTGGTTTGAAGGACAGGCAACATGAAGCACTTTCTCCTCTTTCCCTATGCCAGTGCCCTCCTGCCTCCCAGAATCAGTGCTTGTGCCACAGCTTCTCCTAACAGGCCAAACTAGTGGGAGGCAACTCTCTGCCAGCACTGAGTTCAGTGCAGTTTCTGCTCAACCATGGAGGCAGAGGAAAGTCAGCCATGGTCAGTTCAGTGTAGCTGTCACCAGCTGTGCAGCTGTAAGGCCTGGGCTCTAACTGATACTGGGGGTCCCTTCAGCAGGGACTCCTCATCTAGCAGTCATCATCTAAGGACTTTCATGGGCTTCCCAGCTCTCCTGGTAAAGGGATCCACCACCTGACTCTACATTTCTTGCTTAACCAGAGCAAGTGGCAGGAAGGCCAATAACCTCTGGAGGCAGCCAAGCAAGTCTGTACTGCAGCTGCTCCAGGAACAGAGGTAGGATAGTAGGCAGCGACTGAGGAAAGGCGGGCATTGACCAGGCGCAGCTAAGGACTCTTACCCCCTTCAAACAGCTTGGTCAGCCTCAGATTGAGATCTCTCCCGGCCCCACAACATGGCTATTTAAGCTGTCTGCATTAGAGGAGTTGCTGACAAGAGTGGGTGTCATTTCCTCTCAGGCTTTTCATTGCTGCCTTTAGCCCAGACAGAGTGGTTACAGCCAGGCTGATGTAACCAACTTCTCTAACAGGGAGGAGGTGTACACACATGCCACTGAGACACACTTTGCTCAAATGAATACATGCATATGCATGCATTATGGCCAGAATTTCAGGAGGACTTAAGCCCTTACACCTGGAGCTAGATTTTCAAATTGTTTGGCTCTTATTTGGGCACCAAAATCCAAAAGAGGTCAGCCTACAAAACCCTGCCCTCATTGAAAACCTGCCTAATCACGTTGCGATGGGAACTGGTGGAAGCCAACCTCTTCAGATCTGTTCTATGTTTATTGCCTGAACAGAGGCTGAGCTCCTTGGAAAGTCATGCCTCAGCTGAGGGTTGAGAGAACTAGAAAACCCAGCCTGGAGCTCTGTTGGATACCTGGCCCCACACATGTCCCTGCACTAGGCTTTTTGGTCCACTCTCTACACTAGGTTGTCTTACAGTTGCTACCACCAGATCAGCTCTACCCACAGTGGGACACTTCAAGCACAGTAGACTAATTCTACTGTGCATTAGCACATTAGCACAGGTTTTGCTTGCCATGCTAATGCTCGGTAGAATTAGTCTACTGCACATTAGCATAACCAAAAAAATGTGCACTACAGCTAATGCACAGTATCACCAATTACAGCACATTAAGGTTCAGGTACTAAAATGAATGTGCAGTAATTATGGTGCATTAATGAACATGTGTATGCACCCAGTGACAGCTCTAATATAGGCTATGGAAAGCAGCTGCCAGTACCAACACCCTGTATCCTCTGGGCCTGCTCTGGGCAGAGTAAGGTGGCACAGTGATACACATTAGCAATAACACTGGTGACAAATGTCTAGTGGTCAAAGCCATTGCCAAGGGCAAACCCTTGCCCAGGCCTGGGAGTCCAGGCTATAACCACATCTGCCCACTGTGAGCTCTCCAGCCATGAAATATGCAGCTTTCCTGGATTTTCAGGGGCCCATACCCCTACCTCCCACCCCACCTGACTCCTCTGAAGTGACATGCTGCTGAGCCCCTGCTCTACTCACTCTGTCTCAACACCAGTCTCTTTCCAATGGAAGGAATGGGCTTGCTTCGGAACTGGCTGATACTGGAGGAGGGTTTCCACAGGTTAGGCAGATATCAAGGTCCACCCTGTGGCAGCAGATAACTGGAGAGGGGATTACAGAGTATTGCCCTCACTAGCTGGGCCTGCCCTACCCCACATCTCTCCCCCACTTGGCTTACTATAAATTAGTCTCCATGCATCTAGAAGCTCTGGGCATGCAGCAAGCCTGAAGACTGCCTTGACTCAATATGCCAGGCAGGGAATGAGTGGCCTTGCATCTCCCTTCCCCAGCAGGAGGTCCTGAACCCTCCCCTCCCTTGTTCTCCTTGCTGCATGGTCCTAATCCTCTGATCTCCATCACTACTGTCAGGGTGATCCTGAGCACTTCCTTGACCTCCATTTCACAGCTGTCACCAGGCTTAAGCTGCCCATGATCACATTGGGTCCATGCTACCCCCAGAACACAGTGTACCAGCCAATGAAATGGCTCCAACCATTGCAGGAGCCACCTGGCACTGGGATATGAGCACTGCCAACCTCAGAAGCAGTTGCCCAGAGGGAAGGCAGATCCACCAGCCCTTCCCCATCTATGCATAAGACAGTGAGTCAGGGCAGCGAAGACATCCTAGCGGAAGGCAGGCATGGGTGCACAAATGCGTAGCCTCATCTCCCACAGCCAGCAGAGCTGCTCCTACTGACAGGGCAGGCAAGGCAGCCCAGGAGCATCAGAGGGCTGAGAACCATGAATTAACCTTGGCAGTATTGGTGAGTCACCCTCAAACAGAGAAGCAAGTGCGGCTGGACACAGCAAAGCAAAGGCCTCCAAGGGAGTCTCTGTGCTGGGGAGCCTCACTACTGGGCTTCTCCTAACAGGTTTGATGGGACTGACCTGCTTTAAGACCTCTGTAACAGGAGCACAGAGCTCTCTGCTGGGATCATGGCTGGTCCAAGGAGTGAAGCAAGTTGGACTTAATCAGTGGGAAACACAGGATGCTGCAGTGGTCAGGATCAGTGAGCCAGCAGTGGATATCCTCCCCTCTGAACCGGGGCTGGGCTCAACAGCCCAGCATGCCCCAGGCAGTGTCATCAAATCTCTTGTAGTCACTGAACTCTAAAACAGTGGTGCTCAGCCTTTCTGATGTAGGGGCTAGATGAGTGTGATACAGACAGTCCACAGGCCAGATCTGGAACATGGGGCCAGGTGTGCAGGCCGGTTCTGGGGCACAGGCTGACCCCATGCACCAGATCCAGCCCAGAGCAAACCCCATGTGCCGGGGATGGGGCCATTTGCTGGGTCCAGTCCCACATGCTGGGTCAGCTGTAGACTGATCCCAGGCACCAGTCCAATCCAGCATGTAAAGCCAAGTCATCCAGCCCATGGAGTGCCCCATGGGCCTAAAAATTCAGCCACAAGGGAGTGGTGGCAGCATAATTGCTGTGGTGCTCCCAGAACCGTAGCAATGAATGCTTCTGCCACTCCTTGATGCCAAATTGCCAGATCCAAGGGAAGCCCCACGGTTCTGAGTGACTGACTCAGCTCCGCCAACCATCCTTGGAGCACCACTGTTTTAGACCGGGGTGGCCAACCTGTGGCATGCAGCAGATCAGGGAGGGATCAGGCAGTATAGAAGCATACAGGGCAGAAAGCAGATTAACAGATTAGCTAGGGGAAGGGGATCCTAGTGGCACTCGGGGAGGTGTGTGGCTAAGTTGTGGCACACCTGCTGATAAAGTTGGCCCCCACTGTTCTAGACCATCTCCCTCTTCCTCCCCCTCCATCCTTGCAATGTCCTGCTCAATTACCAGTGCCGGTGACATCTTTCTGCTACTCTAGCTCGCTCCCCACCCCCCCACCCCAACCCACACACCTTAGTTTTGACTGTGAGATTCTTGTTCCCTACCCTACGCTGTTGTGTTGTGCAGCTGCTTTGCTCCTCCCCAGAAGTGGCTGCATCTGACACATGTGAAGTACTTTCTCTCTCTCCAAGCTATATAGTGTTCTGTATCCCTTCAGGGTGGCAAGTGCAGCTGCTGTTACTACTGCTGGGTAGGAATTACAGAGGCTCCTTTTAATGATTAAGCTTCCTCTTTGCTTCCTCTTCCTTGGTCTGCCTCTGTCCCCGCTCTCCTTCTCCTCTCAATAAAGTTCAGGCTCTTGGCACAGACAGCCAGATATGGATGGGCCAGACTCCCTCAGCAGCTCCAGACTTGCACCACAGGAAATTCTCCAGTGCTTTATTGTGGTCCCTGGGATACTGGTGACAATAGACCTATGACGGAAGTGAGAAACTAACTGACAGGGCAAGGGGTGGGGAGCCAGGGACAGGAGGTTACGTGGTTAGGACAAAGCCAGAGGCAACAGAGGTGCCGGATCACATCAGGCACAACCTAGCCAAGACCTGAAGGAAAAGGCAGCAACCTCACAGAAGCTGCTGCCTCCTGCTGCTGCTGCAGCGTAGGGAAGGAGCAAAGCAGAAGCCCCTCAGACCTGTCTGGGGAAGCCCTGAGCCTCTCCCCCTGCAGTGGGGCTGGCTGGGGGCTGGCTCCTGTCTGCCTCTGTGCACTCCCCTAACTAGACATACCCTCTGCCCCTAAAACTGATTACAGTGAACAAGCCTGTTTCCATGGAAACCATACAGTGACTCAGGACTTTGGGACCAGCTCTAAACCTGCTGGTGAATATGAAATGCTCGGGGAGATTCAGAGTCCGGGAACCTGAGCATGAAAAATGGATCAGCAGACGGACCGAGGGGCTGACACCCACATATGCACAGGCATGCACCGAGGGATGCTCAGCCATATCCAACCCACTTTGGGAGTTGTACGTCAAACTCCCTCCCCTGACAACAGCTTTACTGCAGCACTGGGGAGTCATTGCTGCAGCGTGTTTATCGGGGTCACACACACACCCAAAAAAATCCAGCTTCCCCCACCCCCCAGACCTCATCTGCACCTAGGCACAGGTGAAACACCCACACACACCAACCATGATGCAGAAGTTTCAAACTCTTACCAAATCTTATCCCCGCTGCCCTGCCTCTTGCCTTCCAAAGAATAATCCTTCATTAATGCTTTCTTTGCCACCACACCTTCCATCCACAGAGCCCCAAGTGCTAGCCAAAATTGGGCTTTATTATTACTATCCCTCTCTTTGCAGAGAGGGGAAAATGCAGCACAATAAGCTGAACAGTGGCTCCTTGCAGGATGCTGTAGCTAACTGCCCAGCCAGACTCTTGCTTATCAGCACTGCTGCTTTAGGAGTTCCCAGCCCAGACAGAAATTAAGTTGTAGGATTGCACGACAAACCCCACTGGGGACCAGTTGGTTCTGGCTCTGCTGCTTTTTGGCCCCCCTCTGACTGAAACAAGACTTTGTTTCTTAAAACCAAATGCTGAGGCCATTCAGGAAAGGGAGATTGGGTCCCTTGACAGGATTTAACAATGAGCGTTAGACTCAGCCACAGTGGCTTAGTCATGTATGAGCCTGTGTAAATCCACTGGGCTATTAGGGCATGATGCAGCCTACTTAGGACAGGGCTGTTAGTATCTCCCTCTGCAGGCTGTGCTTCATGCTGCTCTACAGAAGGAAGGGAGGGGGCAAAAACTAAGGAAAAACAACATTAAAATAATAGGAAGGTGCTGTGTCTTCCTATTCCTTATCGACAGCAGACACCCACCTCTGGGCACTGCAGGGAACTCCCAAAACATGTAGGATCTGCACCAGTTATCACACCTAGCAACACAGAAAAGCCTGTCAAGACTGAAATAGGGCCAGGACAGGTTCCTACTTCGCCCTGCAATATCATTCCCTCTTCTGGAGCAGCCATATCCCTACATGACTAAACAATCATGGGTTCAAGTCCCAGCAGTATGAGCATACTCTTTACTTTCCTGAAAGAGTAAAGCAAGCACCATACCGTTCCCTTGGTTTGGGCCCTTCAGGTGGGATCTGAAAAATGAAGCTCCAGCCTGTCCTGCAGGAAAGTGCCCCAGGTACAAATCAGAGGCTCTGCAGCTGTGTCCTTGCCCCGAACGCTCCTACTTCTATGTAGCATATCCCCCACCCACCTCCCTGCCCCTTCTCCCCTAGAGATGGCTCCATTTCAGTGGGGTGGTAGGAGCCTTTGCAGTGAAAGGTGCTGTCAAACCAGCCAGCAGGACTATGCGCTCCTCTGCTTGCTCATCCTTCTAGGGCACTGGGTGGTTTCCCATCATGAGCTTTTAAAGCCACATTTCATTTTGGGAGCTTGGCACCAGCTTTCTGAGCTAATGAATCACTGGTAACTAACCCCAGCCCAAACCAGCCCAAATGTTTTACTGTCCCACCCATCAACCTGGGCCTGTTTACCCCTCTTCCTCTGTGCAGCAGCAGCTGCCTTCAAGTACGGAGCAACCTGGCTATGCCTGGTACAGTTTCTCCCAGCCTCCATCTTCCTCCAAACTGTCCTTCAGCCCCTCATACCGCTTCACATCCCCTCAGCAACCAGCTCCCCTAAAAATAACGGGCTAGGAGGCTCTTGTCCCTCTGAAAGCTCACTGTCACCTTCCTCAACCAAACCCCTCTTGGCAGTGCACCGTGTAGTTGGCTACTTCAACCTCCCAAACCTTGAAGCGCGCAGCGTTCCTGGGGGGGACTCTCCATGCTGAAATGTGCTTCCGTTTACATTCAGGTGGATGCTGGCAAGAGCTCCTCTCCACCCCTCTACCAAGGTGCCCACTGGCACCCAGCTACCTCAGGTCTCTCAGCCCAGAATGATGCCGATCAACGCCCAGCCCAACTCCACAAGTGGACCAGACCCAGAGGGCTCCTTGCGGGCTCCCGCCAGCGTGTGGGGAACACTTCGGTGGTTCCAGGCGACGCTCGCGAAACAAAGCAAGTTTTTGCCCGTTCTTGTGCCTAGCGCACGGCTTGGACAAGGGGGACGCAAAGCCCGTGTGCCACGGCCTCCCCGCCGTCAGGACTGCGGGTGGACGTGCCAAGGCCGTGCCACTCCCGGGCGGCTCCTGAGGCCGAAGCCCGAGAGTGGCTGCCCTGTGCCTGGAGGGCTGGGCACCGGGAACGGTCCAGCCTTGGCGCCGAAGGGGCTGGAAAGTTGTGGCTGGGGAGGGGGCCCAAGGGCAGGCCGTGGGGGCAGAAGAGCTGGCAGGGGAGGCAGGGGCGCTTTCCCCTCGGCCCTGCCCGGCCACAGCCCAGCCTGCTGCAGGGGCACGGCCCCGTGGGGGGACGGGCTGCCAGGCGGGCACGATCCCCCAGGGGCAGCCAAGCCCTGGAGCCCCGCGCTGCCCCAGTGGGTGCCCAGCGCCCCCGTGGGAAGCGGGGCACGTCCCCCCAGCGCCCGGCCCCGCTCCGGTACCTGGCGGGATCCCCCCGCGTGTCAGGGGGCGCGGGCGGCCGCCGGCTCCGCGCTCCAGCCGCAGGCTCCGTCTGTCCCGGCGCTCGGCGGCAGCATCCTCCGCCCGGCCCGGCCCGGCCCGGCCCGGCCCGGGGTCCCTGCTGCAGCACCCGCGCTCGGGGGCCCCGCTCCGCTCCGCTCCGCGCCGCGCAGCCCGGCGGCCGAGGGCTCCGCGCCGGGGCTCTGCCTGCCGCCGCCCGGGCACAGCGGCCCGGCTCCGCCGCCGCCGGCGAGCGCTCCCCGGGCAGCCGCGCGCTCTTCGCTCCCCTCCTTCCTTCCTTCCTTCCTTCCCCGCAGCGCGGCTGGAGCTGCCGCGGCACCCGCCGAAGCAGGCGGCTCGGCTCCCCTGGCCCAGCCCCAGCCGCCTGGCTCCCCCCGCGCTAGGGTTAGGGGCCAGCTGAAGGTGAAGCCGCCTCCTCCCGCGCCTCAGTGGGGGCTGGAGCCGGAGCCGGAGCCGGAGCCGGAGCCTTCCGGCCCCGGGGGAGATTCAGCCGCCTTGGACCTGGGCATTGTCCGCTGCGCTCTGCCCGAGCCGCGCACAACTTTTCCGCTTCCAGATGACAGTCTTGCCTTCATCTTAAAGGGCCCCAACAGCGCTGAAGGGCTCCCTTTATACAGCTCTTTCATTTGCTTCCCCCCCCCCCGCAGCAGGGAATTAAAATCATGAAAGCCCCTCCTCAGAGGGTGGGTGTGGGGAAGGGGAATCGGCTTTGCCCTGCTGCTAGCAGAGGTTGTGAGCCAAGCCAGTCTGGGCAGCGACTTCAGGATGCAAACAGACCTCTCTTGCAGGCTCAGGAGAGAAACGCCAGGCTGAACTGACTGCTGGACAAATTCCAGTCCCAGCTCCTGGCCCCCGGGGTGAAATTATTCCTCCACTCCACTGACCTCCCTCCTGCTGCGTTTCTGCCTACCTGGTGCAGTCTAGTTTAAGGGTGTGTGGGTGGCAAGAGGGTGGTTTTACCTTCTGTTGATGAGGAACATGAGGATTTCCATGGGTTGGCCTTCAGGGCCAGTTGGGTGACTCCTGTGTTCATAGCTGCTCCTTACCCTCCAACTTAAAGTGTAAATATTTTTAAATAAAATAGCAGCCGGGAGGATGCCATCATGACAGCCTGGGGAACTAGAGTGAGAGTCTGGGAAGGGAATGCAGGCAAAGGTAGGGAACTTCTGAAAGCTACTATAAACCTTATGATAGTTTTTACAGTTGAATCATAGAAAGTTAGGGTTGGAAGGGACCTCAGGAGGTCATCGAGTCCAACTCCCTGCATCAAGTAGCTGATGGTTCATTTCAAAGTGTCCCAACAAAACTTCCTAAAATAGATGATTGGTTTTCTTCCAGCCAGGCTGAGTGTTTTCCTTTTTGTCATGTATTCAAATGCGGAGCTGCTTTTTTTTTTTCCTTCGTGCCTAAGCGTACATTGTCAGACCAGGCCTCCTGTGAAACAGCGGCTTCCAATGAAACACCACTTGTGGGCATCCCTAGTTTATGTATCCCGCCTTATTTAGTATACATTTAGTAGAGTCATCCAGGTCGTTACATAAGAATCCAAAGAAGTGCCTTTAATGGTAATTGTCAAAATACTCAACTTGTAAGCAAGCTGAGATTTGCCAGGAGCTGTTTTTCCAGCTCAGGGATTTCCAAATCTTCAGGTCAAAATGTCCCAAAATGTAACAAACGGTTCATGGTATGGGAAGGTTAACAGGAAGCTCAGGAAGGTTAGCAACATGGTAACCCGAGTATGAGAAACAGAAGAGGCCAAGTCCATCCGCAGGAATTATATCTCCCTGCACCCACCCCTCTCCTACCCCAAATCAGCCTCCTGAAAATGTTGGCACCCCAACTGCACTCTGAGATGCTCTAGGACTACAATGAGGAAGTCAAGACTCCCAGACTCTTAATTCAAGTCCTACAGAGCAGAATTTGGGAATATCAGAGCTTTCACCTTAATCTTTGATATTTGAGGATCTAGGCTCCAATTTCAGGAATAGCTGGGTCTTACCTCTGCACTCAGAAATTCTCGTATCTTTGGTTTCCAGTTTTGAAATCCCACACCAATACTACTCTGTGTAATTTAATGTCAGAACATTTTGGAAGAGGACTGTGTCCTCACTCCTGCAGTGCCTGGATTCCCATTGCCCACTTTGTGGGATTTTATTGTTTATTTCCTTAGGCATGGTGTGATTGCTACATTTTAACATCACTCCTCTTTGCATAGCAGCAGCTGCTAATGCCACTCATTTATCATGTATTACACCATCTGCAGCTGGACTGATAGATCCTTGTTTGATTTAGGATGTGCCCACCTCTCACTCTACTCCTCTCCCCATTGTCTCTTATAGGAGACATTTAGGAGATAACCCCAGGAGGGTTAGGATTCCAAAACCATCTTCCATGAACTTCACCCTGGCACCTGGGAGCACCAGCATTCTGGTTACTTCTGGAAACAGGAACATAACATAGAGAGAAACCCCTTGGCACTCTATTTTGTCAGATAAAAATACTCTGTCTGGGGCCAGAGGAAGGTGCAGTACTAGCTGGAACTCTGCAACCCCCAACCACTCCCCTCTCCGGATTTCTGGACTGCGTCAGTGCTGACTCAGATCCCAGTAACCTTTTGCACTATGCAGATACCTGAGAAAGAGAAGATGCCAGCCTTTCCTAGGAGACCTAAAGAGCCAACACAGCTAGTTAATATACACCGTGCAATGGAGAGAAACTATCTTTCCACAGTGTTTCATTAGAGATCCCAGTCTCTCCATCTTCTTCTCACATCTCTATATCATATTTGACCATTTTTTACACACGCTTGTGTGCTTGTTTATTGTATTGTGCTTGTGCTTGTTTATTGTATTTTGCAAGATCTTTCATTGTACACGTGCCTTCGAGCAGCGGGCAGTGCAGCAGGTGTTGCATGGTCTGAGGTCCTGTGCCTCAGTCACAGGTGGTTGAACCAATGGGATAGCCCCACTTCTTCATTAGTTCCTTGGAGCGCCCAACTCCAGTACACAGGCGGTTCACACCTCACCACCGTTGCCATGGCTCGTCAGCCCCTGGTGGTAAGAATTCAGCACCTGGAAGGTGTATTTTTTCACTGCCAAATATTTTCGTCAGCCTCTGGTTCCACATCTGTAGTCATTAGGGCTGTCTGAAGCTTCGGGTGCTGATTCGATTTGGAGGAGATTTGGCTCTATTCGGTGGCTGAATTTCCGAATCTGAATCAAATCAGACCAATTAAAAGGTCCGAATCGATTCAATGCTCTCCAAATCAATTTGGAAAAGATTCAGAGAGCGTTGGCGATTCAGGCAGTCTTGCTTGCTGCCTCAGGGAGCTGGACCCGGACTCCGTGCTGGTAAGTAGGGGGCAGGGGGGGGGGCTAGAGGAGGGGGGAGGAGACCATGGGGGGACCCCTGCCAGGCCCCATCCCCTGCCTGCTGCCTTAGCTCCCCTGAGCGCCCTCAACCCCTTCCTGCTTTCCTGGCCCTGCTGTGGCTGCCCCACCTGCCCCAGCTCCTAGACCTTTAAAAAGAAAATCCCCAACTCACCAGCTGCTGCAGCAGCCTCAGGGCTTCTGGGGGCTTGTGACAGAGCCCTCCCACACAGCATGGGGCAGGGCATCAGAGATCACCCTCCTGCCTGGCAGGAGCCAGTGAGTGCAGGTCTTTTTTTTTTTAAAGATCTGGGAGCTGGGGTGGGCAGGGCAGCCATGGGGGGCTAGGAGAGCAAGGACACAGAGCCCCCCATGCAGCACAGGGCAGTGGGGGGCATCGGGGATTGCCCCCCGCCTGGCAGCAACTGGTGAGTCAGAGCTTTTTTTTTTTTTGCGCTTTTTTTTTAAAGAACCAGGAGCTGGGAGAGCAGACGGGGCGGCCACTGAGCGCATGAGGGGGATTGGGCCGATTTGGAGATTCATCCAATTCGGCTGTGGCTGAATCTCTGCATCAGATTCAGCTGAATCGATTTGGGGCAGTGATTCAAATCACCAAATCAAATCACTGTCCCCTGAATCAGCCGAATCCAAAGCAAATACTGGCCACTTCACACACTAGCAGTCGTGTCTCCTTGGGTGTGGCATCGAGAAGCTGGGTGCTGGTGAGGGAAGCTCCTGTGTGACTTCAGATGTTTGTGTGCTGAGGGATGGTCATACAGCAAGTGTCTCACATCTTCAGTTTGTCTCTCCATAAAGTTGCAACAAATCTTCTCTAAGCCCAGTTTTGATCTTCCACCCCTTCTAAACTGAAATGAAAACAAGCCACCTGACATTACACAGGGACAGACTTATGCTAAGGTACAACTTCTTTTCTGAAAGTCTGAAGCAAAACAGAGAAGGTATTTGAAAGAATGTCTCATTTTTAAAACCTCAGTCTTATTTCTTCAACCTATTTTCTACTTTTTAGTGTATTGTATGTCATTTTGTCCTAGTAACTCCCAATTTGGTTAGTAATTAGTCTCAGCCAGGACTGATACTTTCCACTTATTTGGAAAAGTTTTGTGGGAAAATGTTATTAAGGATGTTTTCCTTAACATTCCCACTACTCGCTCTAGCATGATGTTAACGTACGCTCTGTAGGAACACAATAGCCCTTCAGTTATGCCTAGGTCACATAGCAAGTCATGCCACGTACTGGAAGATGAGGTTCAGTTATGCCAAATCAGTCACATTAAGGACTGTGGATGGAGATTGCAAAAACAAGGCAATACCTTCCCAGGTTATCTCGATATATAGCATATGGCAAGTAGACCTCTCTGTGCATCTTGCTCACCTCTTCTGTTCAGGGGTCAACACAGCCAAACATCTGTATGTGTTCCCAACACAGCCACAATGGCCCCATGTGTCAGCTGTGTTCACAGCAAGCATCTCCTTTGATGAGTGAGAAGTAAACTAGGGCTGTGCAAAACTTTGGGTGCTGATTCAATTTGGAGGAGATTTGGCCCAATTCAGTGGCCGAATCTCCAAACCCGAATCAAATCAAGGGACCAATTAAAAGGTTTGAATCTATTCAAATCTCTCCAAATCTTTGGAAAAGATTTGGAGAGCTTCGATGATTCGGGCAGTACCCAGTGACTGCAGCAAGGAGCTGGACCCGAACTTCGACCTGGTAAGTAGCGGGGGAAGGGACCATGGGGGGACCCCTGCCAGCCCCCATCCCCTCCCTTCTCCCCCAGCCCCCCTCATGGCTGCCCCACCCGCCCCAGCTCTCAGCCCTTTAAAGAAAAGCCCTGGTGCTTACTGGGTGCTGCTGGGCGGGGGCTGATCCCTGCTGCCCTCCACTGCCCCATGCTGCCTGGGGGGCTCTGCACAAGCCCCCTAACACCCCCCCCTGCTCCCCCAGCTCCCCCCTCCCACAGCTGCCCAACCCGCCGTGGCTCCAGTCCTTTAAAAACAAAAATGGAGAAAAGCCCTGGGACTCACTGCTCCTGCAGCGGCCTCGGGGCTTTGGGGGCTTGTGCACAGCCCCCCATGTGGTGCAGGGCAGTGGGGGGCAGGGGGGATCACCCCCCCCAGCAGGAACAGTGAGTTCAGGGGTTTTCTCGGGGTTTTTTTCTTAAAAGGCCAGAGCCACAGTGGGCGGAGCATCCATGTGGGCCTGGGGGAGCAGGACAGGGTCAGGGTGCTTGTGCGGAGCCCCCCACGCAGCATGGGGCAGTGGGGGGCAGTGGGGATTGCCTCCCACCCAGCAGCACCTGCTGAGTCAGTGCTTTTTTTTCCCAAAGTTCTGTGATCTGGCGCAGGCAGGGCAGCCATTGCGGGGCTGGGAGAGCGGGTGAGGGATGGGGCTGATTTGGAGATTTGGCCGAATCGATTTGGGACAGTGATTCGAATCACCAAATCGAATCACTGTCCCCCGAATTGGCCAAATCCGAAGTGAATACTAGCCGCTTCGCACAGACCTAAAGTAAATTAGTTCCCCGAATCATTAGAATCAGAGAACTGATAGGGACCTTGGAATCATCTCCTCCAACATCTTAAACAATTACAGGATGTGCTGTTCCAAAAACCATCTCACCCAGACAGACAACCTTGCAGACTCTTCTCCAACAAAAGGAGATTCCATAATTTGTGTAGGACCATCTCTGGTTCCTGATCAATCCATGACAATATCACGTCTATCTACATAGCATAGCTGAATCATACAAACCTAGAGTGGGTCTAGGATAAACCCATATTGCATAGTCCTATTTATTTGTATTTCATCTGTATTTCACAGACCTACAAGAGATCTATGTATCAGTGACATCCTCTCACTATATAGTAATACATATTCTTGATGTACAATGACCTGTGAAGAGTAACTAGGAGCTGGCTTCCAGCTGGCCTGTGGCCATGTCATAGCTCTGCTTGCATTTTGGACCAAGGCATGAAAAGTGCAGGAACCAAAAAGATTTCAAGGTGGTAGGATTTCAAGGTGCCTTGCTGGGCATAAACCAGACCAGGAACAAGTGTCAGAAGAAAATTAATGCAGGGGCATAGGTTTTAGCCGTGTTGGTCTAAGGACATAGGCAGACAAGGTTCCTTGGGTGAATTTGATATCTTTTATTAGACCAACCCAAATAGTTGGAGAATAGTTAGTAAGCAAGCTTTCGGGTTCAAAAACCCTTTGTCAGGCTAAGGAAGCTTCAGCAGTTGCTGCGTGCTCTTCCTGGATGGAATGAAAAGTAAAGAAGCCAGGGGCTGGGCTGGGCTGGGGAGTCAGTTGCCAGGCAGATTATAATGAATCAAAAATCCAATGTCTATGTTTAGGTTGATGAAATGAAGCTCATAGGCTCGTCTCTGGGAAGTGTTGTGTAAGTTTCCCTTGAGGATCAGGACTGAGAGATTGGAGAGAGAGTGGCCCTCCTGTGAGAAATGTGCCCCCACCGGTAATTGGGTATTTCTGTCTTTGATGGATTTCCGGTGTGCATTTATTCTGGTGCGCAGTTGTTGTCTGGTCTCTCCTACATATCTTCCATCAGGGCATTTGGTGCATCGGATGAGGTATACTACATTCCTGGAGGTGCAGCTATAAGATCCTGGGATGCTGATGGCTCTGTTGTGGGGTGTAGTAATAGTGGGGGTGGTGGAGATGTCTTGGCAGGTTTTGCATTTCTTGTCCTGGCATGGTCTGGATCCTTTTGGTGTGTTCTGGCCTTGAGGAAGTTTGCTTCTGGTGATGAGGTTGGCAAGGTTCAGTGTTTGTTTGAAGGCTAGGATGGGTGGCTCTAGGAAGATCTTTTTAAGAATAGGGTCTCTTTCTAGTATGGGTTACAGTTGTTTGAGGATTTTTCGTTCGGGTTCGAGGGAGGGGTGATATGTCATAACCAGCGGTGTGAGATTTGTGGGGGGTTTTCTTCTGTACTGTAGCAGTTCTTCACGTGGTATCCGGGTGGCTCTTTCAAACGTGCGATCTACCTCTCTGGAGGAGTGTCCTTGCTGGGTGAAAGCCTTTTTAAGATTGGTGAGGTGGCAATCCTGGGTGTTCTCTTCAGTACGAATGCGGTGGTATCTGAGGGCTTGGCTGTATATCACAGCTTTTTTGGTGTGTTTCGGGTGATTGCTGGTTCTGTGCAGATATGTATGCTGGTCTGTGGGAGAAAATTAAGGGACTGAAGATGGCCAATGGCAACAAGAAAGGTCTGCAAGAATATTCCTATATTAGCCATTTATGAAGAAGTACAGATTATCCATTGCTTCCGTATGAGTCCATAGCACTTAATGGACACCACCAATGCCCTTCACAGCTGGTAAGTATTCAGGAAAGCCTCTCTGAGATTAGTGAGTGCCAGAGTATGGGTTCCAAGCCTGAGGAGTTCCAGATATCTTGTATCGGGTCTAAGCCCTCTGAGATCCTGAACACAGAATAACTCTCTTTAGCACCTACTGAAGGAAAAATAAGAAGCTCAGATAACCTCGCCATGAAGCTGCCTGCTTTTTTCATGAAGTGGTGTGGAGTTTGTGCGGGCCGGGGGCGAGCCGGGCCCGTCTTTGCGCACGCGGACTGTGGCCAGCAGCCCGGGCACGCGGGATTGGAGAAAACCGCGGGGCGGTATGGTACGCGCGAGCTAAAATTAGTTACAGAGGCGTAGTGGTTGATTGAAAAGATTATTTACTTACACCCAAGATGGTCGCGGTGTAGGCTGGACAGTTTTCCAGGTGCAGCTCTGCTTAAATCCTCGTTGGAGGACTCTGACAAACTCGGTTCTTTGGCCCCGGAGTGGTTTAGGCTCCGCGGGTTCGGCAATTCTTTCCTCACGGAGTGGCTGAATTTCCGTGGGTTTTGTTCGGTTCCCAGGTCCCCCGGAGCTGTTAAGACTCTGTGGGTTCGAAAATTGGGTATATAGGATAGGGATACGTCTAGGATTGCGCTCGGCGACGGGGAGAGGCTAGAGGCTGATCAGACCTCTGTTGCCTGCTTAAGAAAGGCGCGATGGGTCCGCAAGGGTCCACATCGCTTGGAGATCTTCACACAGCGCGAAATCTCCTCCTCCTGGAGAGTTCTCTTTCTCTCCAGTTTTCCTCTCTCTCCGGCTTGGGCAGAAGCTACCCAAGCCTTTTGTACGGCTATCAAGCCAATAGCTAGCCGCCACATATGCCTACATTTAGAACCGGCCAATAATGTGGCGTGAATCTAAATACAAATGGTGAGAACTCCTTTGCACCGTGCATCTCTGAGATGCAAAAGAAATGCACCATGCAAAGAAGCTGCAACTTGGCGGGAAATCCCCCGTTGCACCAGAGTTCTCTCCTGTAGCAGAGAACTCTACCGTGCAAGGAAACTAATTTTAGCGGGAACATAGTTTAGTGTTGCCGAAGCACACACAAACAACAAATCACAACTTAGGGTTGTGACAGAGTTCAACTCAGAACATAAAGGTGGAGACAGATGTGTCCATTCTTCCCTGCTCTTTGCAGAAAAAAATATAGTATGTTGCCATGGACACTAATAGGACAATTTTATTTGCCTGTCTGCAGAACCTTCTACATCACATCCTGAGTCCAGACTTCACTGTCAAGAGCCATATACAACTTCTGGGCAGATTTGTCAACCTACAGACTGGGAGAAGACCAACAAAGGATAATGTGTTCCAGAACTTCAAAGTGGCATTGGCCAGAAATATATCCACTACTGTGAGCTGGAGCTCAAACAACAAAACTACATGTGGCATCCTAATAGAGCAGGGGCAGGCAATTATTTTGGGCAGAGGGCTGTTTACTGAGTTTTGGCAAGCCATCAAGGGCCACAGGGTAGGCAGCCAGAGGCAGATAAATATTAATATTCTAAAATGTTTAGGGGCCCTGCAGGCCGTATAGAATGACCTGGCAGGTTGCATCTGGCCCATGGGCCGCATTTTGCCCACCCCTGTAATAGAGGGACAAGCGGGCCATGGTTGTTAACATTCTGTACAAGACATGCAAAAGGAGAACAAGAAATTCCAGACATGCTAGTAAATGCCCAAACTCCAAAATCATCTAATGTTGTTCCCTTTGCTATGCATGCTCTGTCTGCACCTGCTGTCTCCCTTCCACATTATGATGTGCTCCAGTTTACCAGGGAACCAGGGTGTTTAGGGCAGGCACATCAGCTATAGCAACTTGCCTTAATCTTTCCTCTTGCATTCCTCAGTTCAAAGAAGTGGGGAAGAGAACGAAGCTGCAAGTCTACTATCTCTGGGGTCCTTCACAGTATCCCAGGACTCTGACTTTCCTGCTTATGCTTTGAGAATAAAAGCATACTTTACACATACAAAGTTGGAGCGTTCTATTTTTTATTCACAGGTTTTACTCCTTTCATGTAAGACTTAACATTGGTCCACTGCACTGCTATATCACAAAAGCCCAGAAATTTTTGTTGGTTTAGAATACAGGGAATTAAGTGCAATGTGTTCAATAGCACAAACTTCATCTACCTGAAGATCATGAAGCACTCACTGTATTGCTGGTGGGTTCTCTTTTTCTGCTATGCTTTCCATTTGCAGGCTCTATACTGGTAATGGCAGAACCTGGATTCCTGGTGCATGGCATATTCTCATGGAGCCAAGGAAAGGCAGTTCTTGATGGGACCAGTTACACTCTGGCAGGAGTCCATGATAGAAAAAGAGATCAGGAAACAATTAGCCGAAAGAGATGGCTTCCATGGAAGCTGCTCACAAATATAAAAGCATTGCTAGGTAGCTTCTAGGACCCTGAAGAAATCTGTAGAAAAGGAATGGCCAAAGGAAACTTAGGATTCTCTAGGTGAGGATTATGGGAGTTTTAAGAGTTTAACCTTTTCTTCCAGAGGTCTGTGGGCAATAATCCACAGAGCACCACTCTCTGGGATGCACGGCAACAGGATATTGTTGTTAGCACACTGGAATGAAGTGTGGCTACAAGACACAACAGCCCACTCTCTAAACACACTGACTGCCATGTATGAGCACACTGACTCCTCTTTGCTACAGTCAAGGTGACGATGTTGAACTCAGCAAAAACAAGGTAACACTGTAGTGTATATAGGCTGTATCCCCTGGGGAGAGCCATGTAGAGAGAAGAATTCCAGGTGAGAAGGTACATCTAATACAGGGTAGGGAGTGGTTTGGTATGTTAGAGTGCATTGCCTGAGTGTGGTCAGGTGTTCTCCTGCTCCTTATGTTAAGTGCAAACCTAAAGACTATCAGTTTGAAAACCATATATTATAAATGTCTTTACTGCAGATATTAATAAGTCTGTAGATTTTTAAAATCAGAATTGTTTTAGGAATCCAGTTGACTTGTCCTTACAGATGCTCTTTGTTTACCTTGTGCATTTTTCTTAGCTTGTTCATTGAGAACCAGCAAATCCAAGCTTCCTGTTTGTAGTCAGCTTGCCTTTCAGATACTTAGGTGCTGCAGTGTCTGGGCTTCAAACTCAGCAGGGAAATGATTATTTGTGTTAAGGCAGTTGCTTTCAGGCTTTTTTTTTTTAAACAGTCATATGGAAAGATTTCTATTGATTTTAAGATTTATGAAAGCTAATTTTTACAAAACGTTACAAACTGGACCATGATTTGGTTTGAGAGAATCTCTGTGGAGATTCTGTGAGATAAGTGAATTCTGCAATTTCAAATTCACAATTGTTAGATAACATTAAGTTTGTTTTTTCCCTTAAGCAGCTAGTAGAATTAAGGGTCTAATAATTGCAATGGGAAGGCACTGGTAGTATCCTTGTCTCCCTGCTTTTTAGTGTGATACATGGTAGGATGTTTTTGATTTCGTTTTCATCAGGCATTGTGTAAGGATGGTGTGTGAAGTGTTGGAATGGACAACCCTTAGGACTCTTTGGATATATGGTTGCCTGCATGTGTGGAGGATGCTACTCAGAGCCTGGGAGGTGCCTCCTAGCCTTATGTTCCTATCTTCCAAAGATTTTTGCTTGGAAATATATATAGTGAAATAGAAACTGTGGTACTGGCATGATGTGAAGGTGACTGTCCTAAATGCTCAAAATTGAAGAGATGACAAAGTTAAGATTCTCCTAGCATTTTGGCCACGTTGCATTCTCTGTGTGTACAGTTAATGTAAGAAGCAATGTATTAAAACACACTGTTTTAAATAGAAAATACTGCCTGTGGACTTCAATGCCTCCCTCTGTTTTGGGGGGGCTTCAGAAATTCCATTGTTAGATTCTGCCCTGTGACAGTTGTAAACCAACATGAATGTCTTCACTTTTAAAGAGAAGTGGCCAAAGTCCACAGCCCCAGTATGCCTTTCCAGCAGCACCTAAGGGCCATGAAAGCCCCACAGCTAACTAGTACAGCATTCTCTGCAGCACCCTGCGCTATAGAGAGTCTGTGCTGCTGCATGTCCTGCATTTGAGAGGTCTTGGGCTGCTGGGACACACTACAAACAGCATAGGGGTGTGGGTTGGCTGTATGGTTAGACGAGCATGAGGCCTTGAGTCAGCTCTGAATCAGAAGCGCCGTATTTGCCCCACCATCCGTGTGTTCTGTGCTGCAATATGCAGTATGGAACTGGTATAGAGACATTTTAAACCCAGCAAGAGGGGGGCAGTAATTTACAGTTTGTAGGGCCCTGTACAGAAAGGATATGTTAAGCACTTACGAATGTCAGCAATGATTGTTTAAAGTGACAAAGGGTTTTGAATGATTCACTTTGTCAGCCTAGCCTGAGACATCTTCAAGGCATCTGATTTTTCAGAAAGTCCTAAGCAGCCTTTATTTGGCCCTCATGTCCACATCTTAACCAAAGACTTTTGCCTTGTAGTCCTTACGCACTTGAGAAGCATTTTCTGTGGTGTTAATAAGCAGCTCATGTTATCATCCCTTCTTTTAAGGATCATATAAACTTTTCAACAACAGGTCTTTTAATGTAGCTGAAGGATGTTAAATACTTAGGGAGGATGGGGGAGAGGCTTCTACTGCTTTTTCATTTCCTTTTTTCTTTTGTAAATAACTCAAAGAAATTAAAATTAAAAAACTTGTGTAGATATAGTATTAGGTTTGCTGTTTTAAACACTGCAAAAAATCAGAGATCTAAAAAAAATAACTAACTCAGCCACTCTCTTAGTAGTACCGGTAATTAATCTGTATAATAATATCCCAGTTGGTATTGGAGTTTGCTTTGCTAAATATTGTATAAATGTTTAGGAAGGCATAGTATTCACCTCCAAAATCTCATCTAGCCTATGTGAGGTCAATGTGTCTTTGTTCTCCTCTAATAAGTTGTCCACACAAGAGGATAAAGAGCCTACTACAGCTGCCAGCTGGAGAATTAATTCCTTTAGCTCAAGAGAAGGAAACTCATACTTTTAGTGTAGAAGGTCTTGCAATCAGCCTATTGGGTGTCATTCTAATTAGGGGTCAGTCTAATTAAAGATGACACATGACAAATCAGTGTAACAACAGAAGGAAATAAGTGGAGGATGAGGGTAATAATATTAATATTATGTTATTACATTGGCATGTGTGTAACTTCATGGCTCTAAATCAGTTAAAGATTTTTACCTTTTTGGAAAAGCAGTACAAAGTAGAGCTATCACAGATTTTTAAGGCCAAAAGGGACCATCATAATCATTTAATCTGATCTCCTGTCTATCATAGGCCATGTAATTTCCCTCATCAAACCCATAACTTGTGGCTGAACAAGATCTTGCTGTAAGTCTGGGGTGAGAATTTACCAATCCCGTAGGTGAACTGTTCCAATAGTTAATGATCCTTACTATTTAAAATGTATTCCTTGTTTTTAGTCTGAATTTGTCTAGCTTTTATTTCTGACCACTGAAACCCATTATGACTTTGCCTGTTGGATGAAAGCTAATGGCTGCAGTCCCTCAGTACGAGGATGACAGTCTTCCAATGAATAGGAAAGCCATCATTAAATCCATAGATGACTGAGGAGGCCAATCCAAGATCTGCACGTTCAACTGCAGATGTAGCAAATGGTTCCAGAAGGAAGGAGTTGACCCTGGTGATGTTGGGTCACAGCTCTTTTCCTTTGTCTCTCTCGTTCATCTGCCTCCTCAGTGAGGCAAATTTACTCAAAATGATTGATGCCTTTTTGTATATCATGGCGCTATCATGGTAATGATTCAGTGCTTGAGTCTCATAGGTATTGATGTTAATGTTGCATTTCTTCAGATTGTCCTTCAAGGTGTCTTTGAATCTCTTCTTTTGCCCATATCCAAAGCAGTGACCATCATTGAGTTGGGAGTATAGGACCTGTAGGGGAGCTGGTTAGCAGGTATCCTTATGATATGTCTTGTCCATCAGAGCTGGTGCCACATAAACATGGCTTCAATGCTGGTGGTGGTTGCTTGAGCCAGAATGCTGGCATTGTCCATCCAGTTGATATGGAGACTTTTCCAAGCACATCACTGATGGTAACATTCCAAGGCTTGCAGGCATTTCCAATACATATGTCATTCAAATTTCACACCCATACAACAGGATAGGGATTACAACAGCCTGGTAAATGAAAAGTTGGTGTGGGGCCTGATATTATGATCATTGAAGACATGATTTCAGAGTCATCCAAAGGCAGCAATGATAGATTTTATCTGGTGTTGAATAGCATTGTTTATGTTTATTTTTTTGGAAAACCGGGATACCCAGGTAGGCAAAATGCTCAGCATTCTCCAAGGATTGCTCTCTAATTGTTATATGTGGAGGAGTAGCTTGTTGGTTTTGAGTAGGTTGAATCAAAGAATCACAGAAAGTTAGGGTTGGAAGGGACCTCAGGAGGTCATCTAGTCCAACCTCCTGCTCAAGGTAGGACCATCCCCAACTAGATCATCCCAGCCAAAGATTTGTCTAGTGAGATTTGAAAACCTCCAAGGATAGAGCTTCTACCACCTCTCTGGGTAACCTGTTTCAATGTTTTACTACCCTCCTAGTGAAAAAAATTCTTCCTAATATCTAACTTGAACTTCCCTTGCTGCAACTTGAGACTGTTGCTCCTTGTTCTGTCATCTGCCACCGCTGAGAACAGCCTAGCTCCATCCTCTTTTGAACCCCCCTTCACGTACTTGAAAGCTGCTATTAAATCTCCCCTCAGTCTGCTTTTCTCTAGACTAAATAAGCCCAGTTCCCTTTGTCTTTCCTCATAAGTCATATCCCCTAGCCCCCTCACCATTTTTATTGCTCTGCGCTGGACTCTCTCCAATTTGTCCACATCCTTTCTGTAGTGGGAGGCCCAGACCTGAACACAGCACTCCAGATGTGGCCTCACCAGTGCTGAATAGAGGGGAATAATCACTTCCCTTGACCAGTGCAGCCCAGTATGCCATTAGCTTTCTTGGCAACAAGGGCACACTGCTGGCTTGTGTTCAGCTTATTGTCCACTGTAACCCCCAGGTCCTTTTCTGCAAAGCTGCTACCCAGGCAGTCAGCCCCCAGCCTGTACTGGTGCGTGGGATCTGTTGGTAAAGCATCTTGTTTTTTGTGAAGTTGACAGTGAGCCCAAGCATTTCATATGCTTCACAAAAGCAATCAAGAGTGACTTGGAGCTCTTCACACCACACAGTTATCAGTGTATTGAAAATCAGTAATGGAGGTGTTGATTTTCTTGGCTTTGAAACATAACCAGTTGATGTTAAAGAGATCTTTCCATCAATCATCTGTGTATTTATCATAGCTCTGACGATATGGATAGTGTGATGGTTCTGGGCACAAACTATGCTGTAGTTAACCAGATGCCAGGGATGAATCCTTGATGTCTTCTATGTGTTGCTTTGGTGGAATAAGGAGATTATGATGATAATATCACATGATAATATCTCCTGCTTGCTCAGGAGAATATTTCCATTTGAATTTACTTCCCCCATCCCTTCCTTTCCAAGTATTCTTTTCCATAGCTCAGAGTCCCTGCCCACTCTTACACTGAAATCACAAAGAAGAATTATATTATCTTCTTTTGGGACAGATCCTGGGACTTGGTTGAGTTTAGAATATAATTCTTCTTTTGTTTCATCATCTGCTTCAAGGGTCAGTGTATGACTGATGCACTGATGACTTCTACATGTTGTCTTTTGTTCAGCTGATGATGAAGGGTCGTGAGGGATGCTTGTTGATGCCACCTAGACATTCTGGCATCTGAATGACAATCTTGGTCTTAATAACAAAGCCAACACCACAAATGTCTTTGTCTTTTTCAGCTTTTCCTTTCCAAAAAAGGTGTAGCCACCATGGTCTGTGAGTTGCCCCTAGTCTTACTAAGCGCAGCGATGTCAACATCAGATCATTCAAGTTCTCTGGCTATGAGTGCTGTCCTTCACTCCAGTCAGTCACCATGAGGGTTATCCAGCAGGGTGCAGACATTCCAAGTTGCAAACTTCATTACTTGATTTGGACTGCAGATAGAGAGGCCCCATTGGATGCAGTTTTCCAGTCAGGTGAAATGAGACAGACTACATTTAGGGCATCTTTTCTATTCCCATTCCCATATGGGATGGACAGAGTGGATCATAAATAGGCCTGCTCCATCACAACAGTAGTTGCTAAATTGCACACCTGTTTCAGTTCCCAGTACAAAATGGCCATCATAATCATCACCTTCATGTAGGTGATTAGGAGCTTTTGGTAATCACTCATTGCCATAGGACTTACTATTAAAGGAAGATGTCTGTATGTGTTCCTTTTTAATGTGGGGATGCCATTGCCACTCAGTACTTCATAGAAAGGAAAACTTAATCCAACTGCAAGGAAAACCTAGATGACCAGAGGTTTCTATTCCACTTCAGTCTTCCTCAACCTTTGCAGCCTTTGTAAAATATTCTTTCTTCATCCACCTACTTTGCTGTTGAGGACTTATGTTTTTTATTTTTGGATTGCTATTAGTCTGTAAACCTTGCTCTTGACATTGCCATCATGGGTGACCCTACCAGGAATATAAAACTCCAGACAGCATTCTCTCAATGTCATTGGTAGCACAAAGGCCTCTCCACCATGTCAAGGCTGTGATGCTAAGAAGTGGATTAAAACACCTTCTACTATCAGCACTCTTTCCCATGTAGTCATTTATAGATCATGAATAAGAAACCTCTCTGGACCTTTTCTTTGGTAACCAAAAAAGACTGAGCTTCATTAGTCTTTTAAGGGAGATTCTCTAGACTTTGTGTTATTCTGGTAGCTCTTTCCTGTTTGTCAGCATTCTTTTTTGAAGTGTGAACACTGCAGCTGGACACAGCATTCAGTAATGATTTTACTATTGCCACGTTTGACAATTCCCTACTTATTTATACACACAGGGACCACCATTTTCTCTTAAATGCTTCATCACACTGTGAGCTCACATTCATTTGGTTATCTACCATGACCCTCATTTGTAGTCAGTGGCTTCCTCACCCTATGCCAAGTATTGTCTACGTAAATTGTAGTAGAGCAACACTTACAAGCATCCTGGGATCTGTTTTAGTTATCACAGGAATTCTGAATGAATCAACACAAAATCCAGATCAGAACTTCTCCAATTTAGTAGTCCCCAGAGTCCCTCTCTGAAAACTGCTCAGCCCACACCTTAAATCCTCTCTCCTCCAAGGGACATCCACACTTCCCTTCTGTGGTATTACAGATGGAATAACACAGGGGTTAGTTAGCAACGCCCACTTCATATGGTCATGGCAGGGAAATTACTGAGTCACAGAGCTGGGTATTGCAGGCAGAGATTACCAGCCTGTTATGCAGTCATTCAGCTTTTGCGCGCACACAGTATTTTTATTCTTGTTTTCATCTGAAACTGTGATATATGAAAGGAGGCATTTAATGCTATTAAATGTGATCCATAAATCATACAGGATAAATGCTTATAGCCAAGACAACCTTTTTATCTGGCCTTTACCTTTTATATTTCCCCAGCTCTTTTGAGGGTTCAAGATATAGTAGAAATTCTAATGTCAGTTTTGGTATTTTAATGCAAACTCTACAAGAATTGCATGTTGAAAAGGTGTTTATTTACTGAGCTGTTCAATGGTTTATTAGAGTGGAAAACGGAATTTGTACAAGTGACAAAAATATCTTGAGATTAAAAGTCCTGCTGTATAATGATGTGCATTTGAGACAAAATTGACCTCTGTGTGGGAGAGTGGAACAGGTTCTATGCTTAAGGTTTACTGGGTGGGGGTGCAATATGTTCAAAATACATATGCTAATATTATTAACACTTCAAAAACTTCTACAAATGACCTAAAGGAGTTTTTTTTCTTGGCTCTATTCCTGAGGATATTCCATAACTAGAAGTGAGTGTAATGTGTCTCATGTTTAGGAAGATAGGAATCTCTCCTTTCTAATGAAAAAGTCCAGGGTTTCTATTGGAATCGCTTGGACTGTAAGGGGCGGGGGCGAGAGAAATTGAAAGTTGTTTGTTCCCCCCTTAGCCTGAAGATCCCATGTGGCTAGTGAGAGGCACAATGGAGGAATCACATGTAAGAGGGTTACAGAGAATGTTTTCAGTATGACCCTGCTATTGTGTTTGCTTGACTTGGTGACTGGCCAGTGCCCTTTGAAGTATCTGTGGCAGTTGTGCTCACCGACTGGCATCAAAGCCTGGTTCTATAAGGGGCAGTCTCTTGGGGTTCTGGTTCTTCCCAAGTCTGAGCAGGGTCACATGCCTTTGCTTGGCTTCCCTTGAATACGGGCACAGACTGGATAGTTTTCCTCAAAGAAGCTCATCTACCACTTGCTAGGAACTGTGGCCCATGTAAAGAAGATAAAAGCCTCTTCAGTTCCATAAGACTGGAAAAGACTCCCACCCCCATTCCTTCCAGTCAGACTGATCCGTTTTTCATGTATAGGGGCAAATGGTGGTTCTTCCCTGGATATAGTCTATGTATGAATAGCTGAAGTCTCCCATTAATATTGCTTGTCCCATTTTAGCAGTTTCTGTAATCTCCACTCCAGGATAGGGTAAACTGGGCTCTTTAACCCTAGTCAGTAGTCAGTCCAGGATTGAAGCCCCAATAGACAGACAAACAGGTGATCTCCTTTCCTCTGGCAGGTCCTGCATCCAAGCTGGTTCCAAACACACTAGCACCTGCCTTTCCTATGAATTAAACCAACAAGGCTGAGAGGGGGACACTGGTGTGTGGGCAGGTCAGTGTTTCCATATACACTGCCCAGGCTTTTGTGCCCTAGAGAGGTCACTCCAGCTTTGCTTTATCTTTCAAGTGAGGATTACGTTCAGTGAGCTGATGTCTCACCTGGTGTAATTCTATTGTGTCACAAGTGTAACGTGAAAGACCCCATGAGGGGCCATGATGCCCCGTGGTGATCACCCTATTTCTCTTGTGCCTTCAGTCCTTTAGGCAGACATGGTTCTTTGGGTAAATCTGATATCTTTTATTAGACCAACTCAGATAGTTGGGAAAATTCTTCTTAGCAAGTTTTGTCTGGCTGATGAAGCATCTTCAGTTGGTATGCGCTCTTCCTGGGTGGAACGAATAGTAAAGAAGCCAGAGGCTGGTCTGTATGCAAGAAACCAGTCAGTGAAGATGTAAATTGAGGAGTCAGTGGGTGAGAGACAGGATGGTGGGGAGGGAGGGGAGTGAATGTAGCAAGTAAATAGTGGAGAGGTACCTGGGGAGTCAGATGTCAGGCAGGTTATAATGTGTCATAAATCCAATATCTATTTTTAGTCCATGATTTTTTTATCCAGGAGTTTGATGAAGTGAAGTTCATAGGCTCGTCTCTGAGAAGTGTTTTGTAAATTCCCTTTGAGGATTAGAAATGAGAGATTGGAGAGAGAGTGGTTTTCTTGTGAGAAATGTGTCCCCACCAGTAATTGGGTATTCTTGTCTTTGATAGATTTCTGGTGTGCTTTTATTCTGGTTCATTCAGTCCTTTAGGCAGGCAAGGTTCTTTGAGCAGATATGATATCTTTTATTAGACCAACTGAGTAGTTGGAAAAAAATTTTGGGCAAGGTTTCGGGCATAATCATCCTTCTTCAGGCATGGGAAGTCTCTGCTGTTTCAGTCCTTTAAGCACTCCTTTAGGCACTATTGGGACCTCCACCAACCCCTGATAGCCTCAAACCCAAACCACCAGTTAGAAAACAAACTGAAGGTCCGGCTCCTTCCTTAACAAATGCATCCCCATCTTGGAGCGACAGACATATGCTGTCTTTCTAACTCAGCCAGTCCCAAGTTGGACAATCCTAGGGTGACCACCTTTTCAAAAGGGAAAGGCAGGATACATGCCCGTCTTCCCTGCCCCCCAGGCTGGAGCAACGGGAGCCACAGCTCTGCACTACTACCACCCGCACTGTTGCTGGGTGGGCAGGGAGCACATTGCCATGGCAGTGTGGCCAGTATGTGGCCCCCGAGGGCAGGGCAGCAAGGCGGGGAGCCCCAAGCCTGGAGTGGGCAGCCCACATCTACCCCCACCTGGTGCACAAATCGGGGGGGAGGGGGCATGTGACTCCCATACCCTTCTGCCCCCTGGACGAGACATCTGTGGCTCCATCCTGCTCCCTGCCCCAGCCCCACACGCTGCCCTAGCTGGGCAGCACCTAGAGCCCGACTCCTTCCCTCACCACGGGGGGCTCAATCCACCCCCCCCATCCCCTTTATGCCCCCTCCCCACATAGATTTACCTGCAGGGAGCTGCTCTCTATATTGCCCAGCTCTTTGCCAGCCACATGCATGTGTGCTGGCGGGTGGGCACATGCACATGGTGCCCCCTGCATCTTGCTCCTGGCAGCCCCTTACAGGCTGGAATGCTGCCAGCCTGCAAGGAGAAACCTGCTGTTTCCCACAGATCCCTGCACAATGCTGCAAATCCAGGACAAATGCTGTCCCAGAGTCACGCAGCCCAGGACCGGGACTTGAGGTTCCCATTCCAGGACTGTCCTGCCCAATTAGGGATGGGTGATCAGTCACCCTAGGCAATCCCCAGCCAGCAGTAGAACTGGCTGGTCTATTTGGGCAAATGAAATCCACTTGGGCAACTCACCCCTGGGCATCCTTCTGCCCAGCTCCTGTCCAATACCCTACCAGTGTTCCTCTCCACTATCTATCTTTTCCTCCCTCCTCATGGGAGGACTCCATTCCTCTGCAGGGCTTCCTCCCAGGGCTGTGTGCCTATCACCTTCAGAAAAATGCTCCCCTGCCCCAGGTGATAGTCTTTCCAATTAAGGACTAATGGGGAGCTGGCTCTTATCTCACCTGCTCCTTGTGTAGCCCTTACAATGTGTCTGATCCTGTTTCCTAACTATGGCTCCCTGTTACAGCGAGGCAGGTACTGCTACTACTGATAGTTGGAATAGATTTTTGGTTGTAGCCGTGTTGGTCTATGGACATAGGCAGGCAGGGTTCTTTGGGTAGATGTGATATCTTTTATTAGACCAACTGCGTAGTTGGGAAAAAAAGTTCTTAGTAAGCTTTCAGGTGCAGTCACCCTTCATCAGGCATAGGGAGTCTCTGCTGGTCTGAGACTCCAAGAAATAGCATTTGCAGCCAGTAGAGCAATTTGGTGGGTTTGAAATCTACAGCCCACACTTTGCTGTGATACATGCAGAACTTTGTGTACCAAAGGGCACATTTATAATGTTCTTCCTCTGCATTAGCTTCATGGTAGAGTCCTCAAGACAATCACCCAGGCTCCATAGGAGTATTCAACATTAACATAGGGAAAGTTCAATCATTTGGGCTATGAAAATGTAGGAAGAAACTGAATGTGGTATATGCTCACGGTTCCTGAGCAGCAAGCTAAATCTACAGAAAGAAAGTGTTGTGTCAGTGAAAGTGTGCTCAGGACACTGTGTTTTGTTTTGCTCTAAATCTGCCTTTCTGGTTTGTGAGCAAAGATCTACACCAGCAGCATGTGTCACACCTCTCTCACCATGCACCTCTTTCCTCATAATGTGGGTGTTACCGCTTCTGCAGAACACAGAGTTAGGTATCATGAATTCACTTAGGAAGAAGGGGATGTATTTGTAGAGTCTTTCTCTTCATCTTAGGTAGGCTGAAGTTCAAAACCTCCACAAATTCTCTTTCAAAAACACTAGTGCACAAAGCAAGGGACAAGGTAGTTGCTTTATGCTTCTCCTGAGTAAGTGGCCAGAAGGAAAAAGAAACCATCAAGGCTTTAAATAAAGAGAGGAATCAGACTTGTCAGCTCAGGTCTTGAAAGATATATATATATCCAGTGTAATACTTTGTAGTAATGTTGGGTCCTAGGATGGGGTTCAAGGAAGGATTGGGGGGTACAGATTGCTTTGGTTAATAAGGCAGTAGCAATAAGTAGACATTTTGTTTAATCAGAAATAGAAATGGTGGAATTGATCCAGATCAGGCTCTGTGTGCATGTATGTACTGCTCACTAGTCCATGCAAGATTACAATAGGTAGGCTTGGCAATAGAAATGTGCCAACCGTATCTAATTCACTGGGCTGAGTGTTTATACCACACCCTTTCTCCACGGTATAGGTAAGCTGTATCCTCCAAGTATAGAACTGATGAGTGGTGATGCAAAGGAGGATGGGAGAACAGCAAGGAGCAAGCATACACTGTAAGAACCAATGACACCAGTTCCTAATCCCTGATCTGTCTCTGATTTCTAATTCGATTTCTCTTTAATGGGGTTTCTCAATGGTTTAATGGTGCAACAATCAAAAGCAAGAGAAGAGTGGCTGGATGGATCACGAAGGGGAAGCTTCTTGTCACTGCCAGCTGAGGCGCGGTGCTGAAACAAGCTTTACCAATCAGTCCTGTTCCCTCTCCAGCCTCAGCCCGAGCGAGTCCTGCGTGTGCCTTGTGTGCGTTTTAATCAAATATGGGTCTGAACCCTGCTATGCGTAGACTGACTCTCTTGTGTTGCCATGTGCACCTGTGCAAAGTGATTGCAAAATGCTACTAGCCAAATGTTCCACTCACTAATGTAAAGGGGCACAGTGGGCAAGATATCTCACCATAATTCCAGTAGCATGTCAAAGGCTGCCCCTGGTCCTCCTAGCTATAAATGACTAATTTGATCGCCTGGGCCAGTTGAATCAATCAGATATGATGTGATTGTGTGCCATTGTGTGCCATTGGCTACAGAAGCCCACGTGCCTTCTCCACTGAGCACTGCTATAGACAGACCAATGTTCTCAATAGACATACTTCTAGATTCAGGATGGCCAGGCATATAAAGTCAATGGATTAATGCAATAGGCAGAGTCAAAAGTGAAAAATAGGAATCTTGGCTCTCCATCCCCTGCTCTAACCAGTAGATACCCTAAGAGAGAATATTTACCAAGAAGGAAAATGACAGCTGTTGTAGAAAGCCAGGGCTCTCCTTGCAAATTCAGTTCTCTGACAGTCTTGCAATTCACAATAACATGCCATTACAAATGGAGTTTCAGATATACTCTTGTAGTCTTGGGGCCCCTCAAAGGAGTCACCGAGTGAAAACAGGCTCAGTTTTACTGTGTAGCAGGAAGAGAAAAGAGCTCTTTATGGGGTAATCCTGCCAGGAATCTGAGGCCTCTTAAAACCAGGCAGCAGGGAGTCACAGCCAGCATGCGTTGGGAAAATCCAAGAACAGGCTGAATGGCACTGTCAGGAATGAGCTCAACAAAAGGCAGCTGGCTTCCCAGGCTGAAAGCGCCATAGCTCTTTTTTACATTAGACAGGGCAAGAAGGGAATGGAAGTCCAGAGGAAGTGATTCTGAGTCTCTGTCTCTCAGTCATACATACTCTAGCACCTCTGTCTGGGCATGGCAGCAAAGGCTAGGGAAGGGTTTAGAGCATCATTGCTTGTTTCCATAGGAAAACAGAGCAACGGAATAACTCACATTCAGGAACAGAGTGTCCACACAAGGAGTTATTACAGGACTTGTTATAGCCACATTACTGTAGTTTTGCAGGTCAAGATCCTTGTGCAGTAAAGCCTTCTAATACACTTTCCTTCCTGCTGTTTTGCCAACAAGAAACCATATGACTGTAACAAACATGTTGTAGTCTTAGATTCATAGCCTCCATATACCCTGTTTTAAGCCCCAGCCTGCTTTGAGCATCCACAGTTTCCTCCCTGACCCCACAATTTGCCTTGGCCTTCCCCAGTCCTTCCTTCAGCTTCATCCTTGCCTGATCTCCCAAACACCTACCATGGCTCAGTGTGTCTGAGGAACCCCATTCAGTGCATCTGAGGAACAAGGAAACACTGATGATGACAAAGCTTTAAAGTTCTGAGTGCCAGGACCTGAGAGAGAAGACAGGCAGCCACCAGATGGGCACATGGTCTTTGCAAACTGCAGAGCAGTTGGGTGATAGGCCAAGGACAAAGGCCTAGATGGCAACTGTGAATTCACAGCCCTGGCAGGAACTAAGACCGAGCTGGTTCTGCAATGCCAGTGCCTTTATTCCCTCCAGGGCTGTTCCCCCTCACTTATGCCTTTACCTTCCTGGTATCCTCTTCCAAAGATATGGACAGATTTCTCTTTTGCCTGCTCCATTTCTTTTTTCCAAGTTCTGAACTTTTTCCAGCCACTGTCCCTTACTCTTAGAAGGGTCTGTGAGTGGTCACCAGCTCCTCATTGGTCTAACCCCCCTCCTGAAAGCCCTGCAGTTTCCAGTCACCATAGGCCCTCTTCTGTGCCTGTCTCTCCTGTGCCTCTGGGGCCTGGCATCTGGCATAGAGCTGTCTCCGCAGCTTGGTGTTCATTTTATTCACAACTGGTTACAGCTGTAAAGTCCAATTCTCTCTCGCTCACTGGCAGCATGTGTTATGCTGGAATTTTTAAATGAGTCGACCAACTCCTGACTCCTTATTGGGTATTGAATGGATCCCCACTTCAAGATCCAGCCAGAAAAAGACCTCCTAATTCCCAGACTTCCAGCAAGAGAGGTACAACCAGAGCCGTCCCTAGGGTACGGCAAATCGGGGCAACCACCCCAGGTCCTGCGCTTTGGGGGCACCCTGCAGAGCTGGGCAGAATGGCCAGAAGCACAGAGACCCTCCCCACCCCACCCCTTTGCGGGGGTACCATGGCCCCATGCAGTGGTAAGGCGGCCCCACGCAGGCTGATTTGCCCTGGGCCCTGCACCCCCTAGGGTCGGCTCTGGATACAACCTTAGGTCAGAGGGGCTAGGCCTGGAGAGAGATGGAGGCTGCAGCGACCCAAAGCAACAGCCTCTGTGCTGGCCAAAGGCACAAGCTGTGGCTCACAAGGGACTGCAGTAACCTCAGCAAGTAGAATAAAGGTTGGGAGCCTGCAGGAAGAGGTGGCTATGAAAGGGGGGCAACAACAACCTTATGTTATATGCCAGCCACTGAACTGCTCCTAGGAGCTGGGATGGCAAGAGCTGGCTTGAGCTCTGGTTGTGATAGTTTATAGTCATGGTGTCTGAGGTGTTTTATTTCTGGGCACTCCAGTGAAGGAGTCTGTTTTGTGTCAGTGTGTGCCACTGTTTCTGGGACTACACAGACTCGGACAAGCCTGCAAAACCACAGCAGCATGCTACAGCTGACCGCCACATGGGCAGAATAGAACTGGAGTCTCAGAGCTGTCCCCCAGCTTCGAGTGCAAACCTTTACAAAGTGTTGCGACACTAAATCCACGGCTAGCTTCCGTGTAACCCAACGGGGCTGAGGCCTCTTCTCAGGAAGGATACCTTTCCTGGCAGGTGGGGGGGGGACTCCCAATAGTGTCCTGTATTAGGGCTATTTTTTAACTCTGTTGGGGATTGTCTAAATCAGCACAAGTGCCAATTATTGACTCTCTTAAATAGACCCGCCTGTTTTCCCCACTGGTATAATGACTCTGGGGCAATAATGCCCCCTCTGGAGTCATCCTCAGTGGCCTTTGTCCAGGCCCTCCTGACACCTTGGTGATTTTTCCTTGGACGTTCCCATTCCTGCTTTCTTAGGGTTCTTGGGGATGACCACTCCTCTAACCAAGCAGAAACAAAAGAGAACAGAGCAAGGCCCACACTTTCTTGCCCCATTTGAAGAAGCAGAAGGGTCTAGGTGCTTATCCCATCACAGCAGCCCTGAGACCTAACAGAAAGGAGGGGCTGTGAGGGATCAAGCCAGAAGAAAGACCACCAGAAACAGAGCAATCAGTATCCTTGGGAGAGCCAAGAAATAATGTACCTAGCCTGTTCCCTGCCTGAGCGCTTCTTTCAGGGCTTTCCCTTCCTCTACAAAAATTGTTTCCTCAGACCATTAAAGACGAATGGAGCCTGAGATTGAATTGCAGGGTGAGGTGGTGGTAGGAGAGGGGGTACCAGGAGTTTTTTGCTTCCCTCTAGAGAGTCTGTTGTAAGACTCCTGCTTAACCTTTTTTATCCCCTGCACTGAATAAATCGAGATGGGAAAGCATAAAGCAAACCAGAGCATCAAATGGCTGTGATTCACGATGGAGGGAGAGCTCTCAGGGGTGCCTGCTTTCTGGATTACCGTAGAGGGGCAGAGGCTTAGGTACCTGGATAAAATCGATCTGGAGGATCTGTGTTAATGACTGCCTTGAATGTGCTGGGTAGGGGAAGCACATGGGGTAGAAGAAAGAGAGAGAGATGGGGGATGGAAAAACGGTAGAATAGGTGCAGAGGTTTCACCCCTCCCAGTCTCCTGGTGCTGGGCACAGCAGGTCAATTCTGGGCATGCATTAGATCAATTCAGATCCAAAGGAGTCCTCCTCCTGGCCCTGCCACAGACAGGGTTATAAACTAGCCTTTTCATAAGAGACCTCAGAGACCACAGCTGCCAACACCCCAGCACCAGGCAGACGGGTTCCTCGCTGTCTGCCCAGAGCATGTGGAGTGTGAGCTGTACAGCCTGGCCCTCTACCTAACCGCAAGGAGCAGGCTGCAGAGCCTGGTGTCAATGCTGCCCTGTGTCGAACCCTCCTCACTCACTCTCTCCAGCAAACAATGAGCTTATTCAGGGAGCGCTGGAGCCAACACAATGACACTCTTGGTCTGTCTGCCCAGCCTGTCAGTGGCCATGTGTGTGAGAACAGGCAGCTTGAAGTAAACAGGCCCTAAGAGTGGCAGAGGCCAGTGCAAAACAGAGGACGGGTGGGATCGATATAATCAGGAATAAAAGCAAATTCCCTGATGGGGTCACAACCCAGGGGAAACATCATACCCTGGCCACACTGCTCCCATGGGATAAAAGCTGGCCAGGCTTCCCTGCAGCAAAGGCCTCATCCAGCAAGGAGATGAGCAGTCCCAACTTTCTGAGTGCAATAGGAGATGAGGAGCACTCAGCGGTTGCAGGATCTGCCCATAAGTAAAGATGGGAGCAAAAAGGCCAAACAGATTTTAGCAGCTATGTGCTGCTGGTGAGGAGACACGTGTAGGGGAGGAGGGCTAGCAGGGGCCCTGTGAGCCTGGCATTAGGGGCTTTAGTAAAGCTGCATATGTGGAGTCCAGTACTGGACCATCTTCAGGTGCCGGAGGTTCAGTTTTGAGGTGCATCAGCTGACTACTTTGGAGGCATTCATGTAGTACCCAGCTGCTCTGTGTCAATACTCTCAGTACCTTATTTTTCTGAGACTTTAACCCCTGAATTACCTCCAAGATATGGAACAATTTAAGATACACCTTTTAAACATGGAGTCAGCAAAGTCCCAACCCTCTTTCTGGTCATTTCCTACTCCCATCCTCCTGTATCCTCCCTGTCTCTCTGGGCTAGGTCTCCTAGCCTGCAATACTGATTCTTTCTGGCCAGGATGCAGCTTTCTTTCCCTGTGTCACTTCTTTACTTAGTTGGCATCTCCAGGAACTGGATTTGTTCAGGGCATGGCAGATGAGCTCCTCTTATGTATGCCAAGTCAGTGCTGAGGCAGGTCTGACCAGTCTCTCAGGGGAGGAAGAACAAATGGCTGTGGGTCCTCCCAAGGCCAGGCAGAGTCCCCAGCAGAGGAGTCCAGAGTTTGGACTCCCAAGCTCCATGCACACACTTTCTTGGCTCATCTCACAGCTGGGACCACTCGTCAATATTCCCCAACTCTAGTTGGGGCCAGTTTCCACAGGTTTGCATTGATTTATTCTTCTAACAATGTACAAGGGCATGCACTGGCCAAAGCTCAGCAGAGATAAAAGGCACAACCCCTACCTGAAAAGCCTAAGGGCAGGATCAGACTTGACACAGCATTGGGGGAAACAAAGGGCAGTGACAGAGAAAGGACAGGAATTACCTGGGATGTTGGCCATAGCTAAGTCTGGGTGTTCTTGATGAGGTATGTTAATGCTTCTGCCAGTACTTGGAAAACCTTGAGGGTCCTGACTGGGAAGTCTTGCTCTTCCACTCAGTCATACCAATCACCAAATTTGAGGTCAGCAAGGAATTTTTCCATTAGGTCAGATTGGCACAGACTGTGAGGGGGTTTTACCCCTTCCTGTGTAGCATGCAGCGTAGTTCTTTTCCTAGGTGTCATAACCCAGTGGTTTTGGTGCCTCGGCACGGTGGAATTTTCCCGCCACATGAGAGCCTCTTGCAAAAGTAAAGGCTTTCTGTTGTTGCAGAAAACCCCCGGTGCGAGAGAGTTCCCGCCATTCGGATGTAAATTTGTGTCCCGCTATTGGTCAGTTCTAAATTATTCACACGTGGCGGCCGGTAATTGGCTTGCTGGCCGTTTAAAAATTAGCGCGACTTCTGCCCAAGTCGGAGAACTTTGAGCACGCTGCAGAGTGCTTCTGAAGAGATCTGACTCGTGGCTGAGCTAATCGATAGCCTGATCACCTATCGATTCGTCTCCCCGTCGCCGAGCGCAATCCCAGACGTATCCCTTTCCCTGCCGGCCCGATTTGTAGACGGACATGCTGGCCTGAGCCCTGCCAGCTGGAACAACTAACGTAGTTGTTCAGACGACTGGACCATTTTTCGTCGCAACAGCAAGCGACGTAAGTAAAGTTTTACAACCATAAAGCTTTCTCGGCCTCTCTATTCACCAGCACGCCCCGACAAACGAGTAATTATTGAATCACCTCGAGTCGGCTTTGGCCGTCTGAGACAGTAGGATATGAGCATACATTCCCTGCCTACTTTCCTGGCTGTCACTACAGTAGCAGGACACTGGTAGTGCCCTCATCTCCCCTACTTTTAGTCATGCCATGTTATAGGATGTTCTTGCTGTTTCAAGTGCTCTAACTTATAGTTGTGTAGGAGGGTTTGAAGTCATGATTTGGGGGTAATCCTTGTGCTAATGATTGCCTAAGTTCACAGAGGACTGGATTCAATGGCCCAGGAGGCCACTTCTGACTGCAAGTGTTTATGTCCATGTTCCTATGATAAATGATGCCCTAATTCAGTAATTTTCAATGGAGCAGGATGCTGTGTACACATGTGATATGAACCAGTAAGAGACTCCTTGAAGGCATCATGGTAGAGAAGGGGTTATTGGGAGGTATATGGAAGCAGAGGCCTTACAGACCAGCTAAGGGAGTGTCTTCCCTGTGGATGAAGGAGCAGGGAGGATTGAGGGAGAAGTAGATCAATGGAAAGTTGCAGCTGGGCTCACTGGCAGAGCAGAAGGGACAGGGACTGCCTGATGACAGAATTGCAGGGAAAGAGGCTTTGATCCTGAGAAGCATGAGTTTGATGCAGAAAGAGGGAGACAATGTGGGAAGGGATTCAGAGAGGAAAGCAGCTGAGAACAACAGGGAAAGAGCAGGATCTTGGTAGCAACATTTTGCATGGATCTGAAATAGGGGAGGTGGATAGGGCACAGGTGAGCAGTAAGAAAGGCTCTACCTCCTCAGGCAAGGGTTTCCCTTGCACTTGACTTTTGCTGTACAACACACTGGGGAGTTTTCAACCTGCGAGCAGGTTTCAGCTGACTTGCATCTCCCAGCATTGTCTCATTCCCTGCCCTGACTCCTGGTCTGTGACTCCTAACCTGACCTTGTCTCTTCATTTCCTGACACCACCTCCTGACCATAGTGTGTCTCTCAGCTCTATGACTCTGGCTCTGGACCTCAGCTTGTCTCCGGGTTTCCAGACTCCGGCTGTAGAACCTTGAATTTATGTTCGGACTATAGACCTTTGGCACCTGGTCTTGATCCGGTACTTCAGACCTGCATCTTGCTTCAGCCCCCAAGCTTAGCACCCTTGTTACTAATCTGACATCTGCCTGGCTTATGGCTACTCATGTACTGTATACGGCTCCAGCCACTAGGCTGAGCTACTCTAGCAGAGCAGGAGCAAAGTGCATCTTGGGAAGGTATCAGCTGCTGAGAGGACCGTAGCAGTGGGCAGAAAGTGTGGGCCTGCCTACATGTAGCTTCCACAGGCTGCTCAGCAGTGGCAAGAGAACTAGTCAGAGAGCTGGTGTCACTGCCTTGCCCCAGGGAACCTCTGGATGGAGGTCCAAGGTTTTGCTGTTGGAAGGGCCAGGCTTTAGAGTGATAATGGAGAAGGACGAGCCAGGATTTGGATGTGTGGAGCAATGGAGGCAGGCGGAGGAGTCAAATCAGAGCCCAAAGTAACAAGGAGGATAGTTGGCAGTGACATGGCATGGGGAAGGAAGAGCAGGAGTTCTTCTTCTGTCCATGTTCAGTTTGAGCTGATGATGAGATGGTGGGGAGTGGAGAGGGGCAGTTGAAGCAAAACGCCAAGTTGCAGAATCGGAGTCAGTGCAGAGAGATTTCTGTGCGAGTCTTCCATGTGGCCTTTGTAGCTGGAGCTCTGAGATAGGCTTACTTTGAGAGGATGAGGAAAGGGAAAAGGGAAAGGCCAAGGACAGAGCCTTGTAGGAGTGTGCTACTGCTCTGTGGCACAGAGCATCAGGGAATTAATCCTGTGATTAATTCTCTTGTTCTGGGGAGGAAGAAGCAGGCAGAGAGGGAAAGGACTTTCCCAGACTCCATGGTGCATCTGTGGCAGACAGGAAGAGAAACCAGGAGTCCTGATCCCTAACCCTGTGCCTTAGGCGGCATTCCCTTTGCTCTGCTCTTGGTTACCATATGGTTGTTTAACCCTAGAGAAAACTCCATGCAGCACTGAGCCTTCCAGTGTAAAACTGAGCCAGTTGCTTGATTATGTTTTCAATAAACATGTCTATTTTCGAAGTAAATAAGACCAGTACTGACCCCTGAACTAGGCATTTTCTGGAGGTCAGGACTGGGATCAAGGGGCCCAGTCCCTCCAGGCAGCCTATCACTAACTGCCCAGAAAGGCTGTCACACTCAGATACTCTATTTATTTGTATGGAATACAGCAACCAAATGACAGAACATCCTATAAACATCCTATAAACAATAGGATAACACTAGAAGGATAACACTAGAGTGGCAGTTTTAGATTTGATATCCATTGCAAGGCGTTGTCAGGAGCCTGGTGCAGGTCTTCAATGTAACCATTAAAGTGATAAATAGGACATTCCTCCATGATGTGTGCTATAGTTGGATTTCACCACACCTACACTTGGGGTTTTTAATAAAATTCCATTTATGTAGTAGGTAGTTACACCTACCATGTCCAGTATGAACCATGTTCAACGTTGTCCAGCTCCGCCTACATAAAGCAAAGCCTGGAGGTTTAGATGTGTGGTCTGTAATAAGAAGTTTGTTAAGGATGTCAATTGTGTTCCATTGGTGGGTCCATTGTTCCTTGATATCACAGTTATCATCACTCAAGCTCTTTTCCCACAGTCCAAAATAGCCTTGACTTATGCCTTGGCCTAAGCTATCAGGTGCAAAATGTTTATTACAGTACTGTTTAATATCTTGTTCAACCACAGGCTCAGAGTTTGCCTTGATGGTAAAAATAGCAGACCCAGATTCATCAACAATCGTTTACCACAGGGCTCTGTTCTGGCACCCATCCTTTTCAACTGGTACACCCATGATATTCCCCATGCAAAATCAAGAAAATGTATTTACTCTGACAATATTGTCATCCTAGCACAGGACTCCAGTTCTAGCTTTATTAAAACTATACTCAGTAATGATTTAGCAAAATTAGAAGATTATTTTAATGGATGGTATTTGAAGCCCAACCCTGACAAAACAGTTTATACCTTTTCTCATCTCACTAATGCCCAGGTGAGCGCCCAGCTAAGAATCAACTTTTGTGGAAAACCAGTCAACACTGAACCCAATCCCAAAATAGTTAGGAGTCCACCTTGACCACAGTCTCACCTATAGGCATCATCTACAATTAACTAAGAACAAACTTGTCACTCATAGTAACATTATCTCGAAACTGGCTGGTATGAGCTGGGGAAACAATGCTGAAGTTCTTCGTACATCGGTGCTGGCCCTTGTTTATTCAGCAGCTGAGTATTGTGCACCAGTTTGGGGTAGGAGCACCCATAGATGCCTGATTGACTTTCAACTTAATGAAACAATGAGACTCATAGCCGGTACTTGCAGATCCACTCCTGTTCCTTGGCTGTCTCTTTCATCTCATATCCTTCCTCCTGATCTCCGAAGTAAATAGGCTACTTTAAGAGTCTACACAAAACTGTTTACATTCAATTACTAGGGAATCCACATACAACACATTCACTCCGCTCCCATAACCAATAGGGGCTGGCTACGTGGGGATACAGTAGCAGGGGATCCCAATGGAGGAAAACTGGGAGACTGACAAGGCAAGAAGCTAAAAGTCCTGGTAGCTGCCTCCAAGAGCCAACTTCTGGCTCTGTGAGCACCAGCATGAGGCGAGACAATGTAAAAGGGGGAAATTTTGATGCTGGGGTATGCAGTAAGTCTCTGTGGAGACCCGTGATGCTTACAAGATGCTTGAGACTGCACATACTTTCCTTGCATACCCCATACCATGGTTTCATGGGAAATGCATAAGCCCTTATCCAATCCATTGGCTTTCCTTTGCCATCCTGAGTAGCTGTCAATTCCTTGTTTGCCCATGTTCACACAGGTTTTGGTGAAAAGATTGCTTCTTTCTAGTTCCTTTGTTGTGTCTGCTTTAGCCCCTAATTTGATGTCTCTCCTTACTTGACTTTTACAAATGCTGCTGCTTGCTACAATACATCCGTCATCTCTCCCATCACTTATTTTTCCTTGAAGATGCTCACTACACTAATAGTCACAAGCTCTTAGGTGAAGCAACGACTTTGCAACTTGAATGGATGGGTTTTGTGCTTGGAAATGCCTGCCAGGGAAAAACAAGAGTGGAACTGAACAGGAAACAGCCATTTGAGATGAATAATGAAGCACCAATATTGCAGTCCTTGGCAGTCCTCCCTATCCATGTGGTCCTATCGCTTCCAGCCCCAAAGTCACTTGATCCCTGGGTCACCCTCTCTCCACAGCCAGATGCTTTGCAGCACTCCTACCAATTTCATGTTGCCCCTGCAAAAGGATCTGAGAGCCAAAGGACTCCAATTAGTGGCAGAGTGAAGATTTGACAGGAGCACAAGGATTTGACAAAGCTGGGAGGTATCTCCTTGACTGGGACAACATGCAAGGCACTGATGATCAGGAGTGAGGGGCATCAGCAAAGCTTTGTGATGGGCCCAAGACTGCAGCAGCAAGAGGTGCCAGAGGTCAGGGTTTATATGCAGAGTCCAGGAGTGAAATAGCAGGCTGTGCTGCTAGTCAGGCCTAAGGTACATTAGTACCTTAGCAGAGGTGTTTCCATTTCAAGACTGGAGTAGCAGGGAGATGATGATAGAATTATGCATCACTGCCCAGAGTCGTCCTTAGTTTTAAGCAGTTGTTCATTTTCATGAGAGCTAAATTGACCCTAAAATTAAGGGATCCCTAGAGTGATTGATGACTATGGCAAGTGGGTGATGACAATTAGTGGTAGAGGAATCTATCCAGGTGGGTGGATGAAAAGCTCCTGACTGGAAGACTGAAAGAAACAGAAAGATAGAGAAACCACAGCAAAAGGCCCCTTTAACAAAAAGCTGTTTTGCTCATCTGGAGAGCTGAGGGGGAAGAGACAGAACGTCAATGTCATGGCAAGAATTCTCTCCGGGAAATCATAAAATCTGGGACATGTGTTGTGTCTGTGATATGATGGGGGTCCCAGCAGCCCAGGGGATGATGTACTTTCCCTTTCTGCTCCCTTCTGTTTCCAGGAGACATGAGCCAAGCGTGCATTCATTGGTCGGCCCTCTAGCGAGCTCAGAATTACAAGTAGTAACACCCAGCTCAGCCTTACCAGGGCTTCTCCTGGATATTACCTCTCTCAGTCACCCCAGGTTGTTGGCTGTGCTATCAGGGATGAATCTTGGCTCCTCTGAGACCAGTGCCTCCCATCTCCTGGAGGACACCAGGATCACTAGAATAAGGAGCTATTTTTATCTGTTTGGCTTGGCTCTCCACATTTTGGCCATCTTCTGAGAGATGGGGGGGGACACATAACACTCACTTCCAGCAGCTTATCTTGCTTCTCTTGCACCTTATTTTGGCTCCCCATTCTGCCTAATGCCCACTGATAGCTGGGTAGTCATCACAAGACAAAGTGATCTGGGATGGAGAGAGTCCATGGGCCCCACTCCAGCCATGGGACAATACGAAATGAAGATGGAGGAGGTCTTCTGTAGGTATAACTTAGAAAGAAGAACCCGGAGGGAAGGAGCAAAAGTATCATTTTCCCCCTTTTGAAACAGCCCCCCCAAGATAAATATTGGAGCACTTCTGGGTTGGTGTTAGCTTATACCTAGTTTACTTGACTAGCTATGCTTCTTCTGCTGAAGCCTTATAGATGAGATGAATCAAGAACTGCCATTCTGCAGGAAATTCTGATTAAAAAAAAAACTTTGTCCCAAATTACAATGAAAGTCAAAATACTGAAGTTTCCAATGACATGAAAATTATGAAAAAATCATTGTTTCCAGACCATCAACATTTTTTGTTTTGATAATGCCAAGTTATCCTGCTTCAATAAAAATCTTTTTATGGTTTCAGTAAGGTTAAAATTATGTTTTGATTCATTTCATCTAGTCTTATTAAAATATTAATTTAATATTACGTATAGATTCATAGATTCATAGATGTTAGGGTCGGAAGGGACCTCAACAGATCATCGAGTCCGACCCCCTGCATAGGCAGGAAAGAGTGCTGGGTCTAGATGACCCCAGCTAGATGCCTATCTAACCTCCTCTTGAAGACCCCCAGGGTAGGGGAGAGCACCACCTCCCTTGGGAGCCCGTTCCAGATTTTGACCACTCTAACTGTGAACAAGTTCCTCCTGATGTCCAGTCTAAATCCACTCTCTGCTAGCTTATGGCCATTGTTTCTTGTGACCCCCCAGGGGCGCCTTGGTGAGTACAGCCTCACCAATTCCCTTCTGCGCCCCCATGATGAATTTATAGGCAGCCACAAGGTTGCCTCTCAACCTTCTCTTTCGGAGGCTGAAGAGGTCCAGGTGCCCTAGTCTCTCCTCATAGGGCTTGGCCTGCAAGCCCTTAACCATACGAGTGGCCCTTCTCTGGACCCTCTCCAGGTTATCCACATCCCTCTTGAAGTGCAGTGCCCAAAACTGGACGCAGTATTCCAACTGCGGTCTGACCAGTGCCCGATAGAGGTGAATTATCACCTCCTTGGTTCTGTTTATTATTCATCTGCCGATGCACGATAAAGTGCTGTTAGCTTTTCTGATGGCTTCGTCACACTGCCAACTCATGTTCATCTTGGAGTCCACTAGGACTCCAAGATCCCTTTCTGCTTCCGTGCTACCAAGCAGGTCATTTCCTAGGCAGTAGGTATGCTGGACATTTTTCCTCCCCAGGTGCAGCACTTTGCATTTTTCCTTGTTAAATCGCATTCTATTGTTTTCTGCCCATTTGTCCAACCTGTCCAGGTCTGTCTGTAGTTGTTCCCTGTCCTTTGGTGTGTCCACTTCTCCCCACAGTTTTGTATCATCCGCAAACTTGGACAAAGTACACTTCACTCCCTCTTCCAAGTCGCTGATGAAGACATTGAAGAGTATCAGTCCAAGGACCGAGCCCTGCAGGACCCCACTGCCCACACCCTTCCAGGTTGATACCGACCCGTCTGCCACCACTCTCTGCGTATGACCTCTAGCCAATTTGCCACCCACCAGACTGTGTAATCATCCAAGTCACAGCCTCTTAACTTATTCACCAGTATGGGGTGGGATACCGTATCGAAGGCCTTCCTGAAGTCTAAGTAAAAGATGTCAACCCCTACTTCTGCGTCCAGGTGTTTTGCAACCTGGTCATAAAAAGAGACTAGATTAGTCAGGCATGATCTACCTGCTATGAACCTGTGCTGTTTTCCCCTCAGCATAATTTTTCCAGCTGGGCTCTCACATATATGAGCCTTAATAATCTTTTCAAAAACCTTTGCCAAGGATGGAGGTGAGATTGACTGGCCTATAGTTGCCTGGATCCTCCTTCCTCCCCTTCTTGAAAATAGGGACCACATTGGCCCTTTTCCAGTCCTCCAGGACCTGTCCCATGCGCCACGAGTGCTCAAATATTCTTGCCAGTGGTTGCGCAATGACATCAGCCAGTGCCTTCAGTACCCTCGGATGGAGCTCATCCGGGCCTGCCGACTTAAATGCATCCAGTCCTTCCTAGATTATTAGCTCTTTTACAGTATGTATATTCTATTTAAATGTCTGGTTTAATCTAAAAGTGAAAATAAAAGGATAGGCGAGGCAAAACATTCTTAAGTTTCTGAAATCCAATGTTTGGACTTCGTTGAAACTCAGTGAGGAAGGTGAACTAATTCAATGTGACTGTTTTTCTACTAGAATTTAATAGAATGTCCTTTGCAGAGGGTTTTTAAGAGGAAGCTGGATAAACACTGGACAGGCATGGTTTAGGACAGGGTTGTCCAACCAGCAGCCAGCAGGCCACATCCAGCCCCACAACCCCAAAGACTGAACCTGCAACCTTTGGGCTCCCAGTCTGGGCACTGATCCCCCCCCCATTGCTCTTCTGTTGCTCCTGCCTCAGCCTCCCCCTCCCTTCTCCAACTTCTGCTGCTTTCTCCCAACCCTGTGGGCAAGGCAGGTGAGCACAGCCCATGGGGCAGAGGGAGCTTGCAGCCTGTGGGACCACGGATCCCATCCAATGAAGTGGTGCTGATGTTGAGTAGAGGGTTGGGGGGAGGGGACAGGAGGCCACGACCATCATTCTCCATGTCTCAGGCACCATGAGGAGAGGAGGGCACCATACACTGCCCATGGGTCAGAGCAATTCTCTCAGTGCTTTGCAGTTCATATATGACCCCTGCCTCCCAACTCAAAGACTTGTAGGGGCTGGGGCCATCACCCATTATCTGATTACACTCATGTCAAGGTTTCACTGTAGGACTTGGTGCACCACCATTCAGAGAGGTGAAAAGGAACCAGGCTTGCATTACTGTTGCCATCTGGAATAAGCTCTGGACACAGCTCCTGGGAAAGGTTGAGAAGGTACTGGATACCTGGTGCTCCCTGGAATGAATTCTGGCTGCAGTTCCCAGGTGAAAGCCAATGAACTGGATTGTTGAGTAGAGCTCAGGTTCCCAGTGTGGTTGGTGAATGTGTGCATCATGTTGATGACTGTAAATCTGCCCACTGGCATAACCAACCTGATCACCCCTTCTTCCCTCCTGAAGCACAATCCTTTCCCCGTACACTGAAGCCCTCCAGAACCTTTGGACGTGCGCGAAGAGGAGGCCTAATCGCTTTGTCACCTTAGCTGGAGGAGCATAGTCTGCCTGAACAGTGGGGATGTATCCAAACACACATGCCATCTGCTCCAGCGAGATACAGCTTGTCTCTGCCTCCCCGCTCCCTCCTTTCCTCCCCATGTCTCTCTTCCTTTCTCCCTCTCCCCCAGCACTGCTGCCTGCTTGAGTGATTCTCTGAGAAGAGCGAACAAGCCAGGCACATTAAAAACTTAATGCAAAACTAATTTGTCAGCCGTAAACAAGTGGCAAAGGCTTTAGTGCATTTTCTGCCCATTTTATTCCATTCTCTAGGCGGAGGACAAGGGCCTCCCATCCTGGTGTAATGAGATCTGACTCGTTGGCATGGTGATAGGAATACAGTACAGAGATGGAGCTGAGACTGGGCATGCGAAGGAGTTGCTCCCACAGGGAAACTGCAAAAAGGGAACTGAAGGGGAAGCTGTGAAAGGGAGGGAGCCCCCCTTACAGCACGTGGGAAGAAAGCACAGAGGAGGGTCATGAAAGCAGCTGCTGCAGCTGTTTCTGGCCCCGATTCAGAGGATGATGGGAGCTTCCATAGAGATGCTGCCAGTGGGGAAAACCAGAGCAGAGTTAGGGCCACGAGTAGCCTGCAGAAAGGTCAGGGCTTATTTTGGAGATAGGAGACCTAAGTGTGGCTGTGTAACCAGACACCACATCGAGGTCTGCAAACCTTCAGGAAGAATAGGCTCTTTACGGGAGACCAGGTGCTCCCCACTGCCAAATGAGCTGGAGGTGACCAAGAGAGTTGCATCAGGAGACCTGATGTCTCCTGCTGCTATGAAGGGCCAAGTGCAACCGGAACAACTTTCCAAGGGCAGCCTGGTGCCTCTTACTGTGATGAGGAAGGGGTTGGGCATGCCCAGAGCAGTTTGGCTTGTGGTGCCCTGGCAGCACTTCAGGTCTTATTTGGGGGAAGAAAGCTGAACGGCAGCTGTGAGTTTGAGCAGAAAAGCTGTTAAACATTTTCCAATTCAGAGAAAGATTTGCTAGTGCTCTGCTGCAAAGATTTGCACAAGGGACTAATTATGGGTCTTGGGTGGGTTGAGAGTAAATGAGTGTCCCCATTCAGCTTCTTGGGGGAAGAAGGACACGGGATGATGGATTGTGGGACTCTGACTAGAAAGACGTGTTCCTTGCAGGGCCAAATACTTGTGTTTCCTTTGAGTTACACCCATGCCTTGAGTATCTAAGATCTGTAAGGTTTAGGGTTGAAAGCAAGGGCAGGATTTGTGTTCTGCAACATTCCTGGCCTGGTGGAGACAGGGGATTTGCACATCTGGATAGCAATATCTCAGTAAGCATTCATGCTACGTGCAATCTGCTTTGGGCACCTCTTCATCAGGCTGATAGAGACAGACTGGAGGGAGTTAATAGAAGAGAATGAGAAACTATTATGGGACTGGAAGGGTTTCCTTACTAGAGGAGATCAAACAAGCTAAATATGTCTGTCCTGGCTAGGCAGAGATGTGATAGAAGACTGCAGATTTTGGAAGCAGGTGAACTCCATTCACAGGGTTAGAGGATTCATCTAAGGCAATAGTTCTCAACCTTTTTAGACTCAAGAGACCCCTCATTAGACTTAAGGCACCCCTCAGAAAATACCAGCTCTTAGCTTTTACTCATTTCTTGAATAATAGAGCTCCTCTTCTGTTGCAAAGAACTGAGAGAGACCACAACAGGTCAGAATGTTTTTGACATTGTGGATTCCTATTCGAAATCTCTGGGTTTACTTTGTGAATTGTGTGCAGGTGTGTGAACACCTCACAGTGCTAGTATTACATGGCACCCTTAAAAGGATCTCATAGCATCCCAGGGTACCAGGGTACTTTGGTTGAGAATCGCTGATCCAGGGTGATTCCATAGGATCAAATTAGAGAAAGGATTTAAATCAAGGGAGGAAAATACAGGCTGAATCTCAGGAAAAGCTTGTTCATAGTTCTGTCTGAGAGTGAGAATAGTTTCCTGAGTGAGGGTGGAATGTTTTAATATTAGACTGGACAAAGTAAGAGAAAATATACCATAGGGAATAGTCCTGCTTCACTCTGGGGGAACAGGCTGGAAGGAACAGAATAGAGCTCTTCCATTGCTGACTTCTCTGAGTACTAGTCAAATCCAGATGAGCAGCAAGAACCCTAGGCAGATTTGCTCAGGGCAAGGGCTGGGGTTTGAAGTTCACAAACAATTGTTTGAAAAATGTCTCCATCTGTCTCTCCTTCCATCTGTGTGTCAATTTCAATAGCTTTATTGGTATGTCATGGCAGGAGAGTTGCCAAAGTTAATATATCAACTATCTATAGGGCGAGTTTCAAAATGGTAATGGGGTTTTAACAATGTGGTTATTATTATCCACCTCTCTAGCCCTCCATCTATCTAACTACCTATCATCTGACGTATTTACAGGGAGTCAATCACCAGAGTATCTAGACATGAAATACAGTCTCAGGAAAGGCATAAGAATTATTGCACTAAACTCGTCCTTGCCGTTTTAGGGTTTGACTGTTGCAACTGGAATTTTATCTTTCTGTTTTCCCTTCTCCCCTCCTCTGTATTATTGGGGACTGCTAAAACCTTGCCCCAGGTCAGTCAGAGTAACACCACCCTCATACCAATCCCAGCAACACCACCAGAAAGCACACCCCATCCAGTCACTCCTGCTTGGTGCACACCAGAACCCAGAAATGAGGCATTATCACCACCTGAAAGTGACCACAGGCTCTCTGGTTTCAGCATGCTCCTGGATGTGCTCTTAGGGCCTCTCTAAAGGCAGCTACATTGCTTCAATTTCTAGGTTTTGGTGGGCATGTCTACATAAGATGTTTACTGTGTCGTTGATTAATTAGCTGCACGGGGAACATCTTGGTGTCTACATGTGTGCCTCTACTAGGCTGGAGTAAACTAATTTACTCTGCAGCGAGATAGTATTTACAAGTCTTATCCAGCTGCAAAGTAAAAAACTCCACAGCAGCACATATGTAGATACTGAAGGGGCTGGCTGGGGCAGGAGGGTGTTGTAGTGCAGGGGCTGCCTGACAGCTAGCCCCTCACTGAAGTTCCCTCGTGCCCCAGCTGGGAGCAAACCCAGACTGACAAGCTGATCCCTGGGGTGCCCTGCCAGCTGGGGCTGCTCTGACCTGGCTCCATGTACAGTGCCTGAATAAACTGCAGAGCTTATTGCTCCGGAGTTAATTGCTCCTGGGCACACACTCAAATGGTGCACCTGGGAGCAATAAATTCTGGAGCAATAAGCTTTGCAGTTTATTCAGCTAGTTTAATAGCACATGTAGATGTTCCTGGTGGGTGTCATGAGAGCAAGTGGGCTATGTGGAAGTGGTGTGGACAAGCCACAAAGCACATTCTGCTGCCCTGCTCTGAGACGGTTTCCCTGACTGAAGGATATAGTGTCCAAGATGGCCAGTTCCCTAGAGGCTTTGGATATCTGTATTTCTCTCTGGGAGGCACAACAATCCGAGTAAAACAGTCTCTAAGGTAAACTATGTCCAAACTATTGAAAGCAGGGAGGTAAGATATAACCAGGGATCCTGGTTTTCTCTGTTTAAAAATCACAAATTCTATAATTAAACACCCCAATATCCACATTTTTTCTGTGATTAAAATGAAATACCACTCTCTCTCTCTCTCTCTCTCTATATATATATATGTATGTATGTGTGTGTATGTATATATATATATATATATATGTACATATGTATCAGTTGAACACAGTATTTTATTGATATATTTATAATTTTAAAACAATTTGGAAGCCTACCTGTGCCTCAACCACTATAATAAAACAAATTCTAAATACCAATACATTTTGGCATTTGAGTTTGGGTTTTTATTAGGGCCTTGTGACACGGCACCGTTTTGTTTTGACTTCCGTTTCAACGTTTTGACGGGACAGTGTTTCATTTCGAGTTTCGTTTTGTTTCAAAAGTGCTGTTCTATTTCGTTTTGTCGAAACTGTTTCACTGTTTCAATGCATAGGCTATAATGGAGAAGCACAAAACTGCTTATAACTTTGTCATTTCTTGGTAGATTTGAATGAAAACAGCAGGGATAGTAGCCCCTTCTGAGGGCAGAAAGACAGCCAAGTTTCAAGGAGATAGGTGCAGGGGGTTCTGGAAAACTGCACCTCAAGATGCTGACAGTAAAACTCGTGTCACGTGTGTGTGTTAGGGTGTGAAAACTGCAGGCATGTTAGCCCCTGCTGAGGCCATGAAGCCTGCCAGCTATCAAGGAGATAAGTGCAGGGGTTTCTGGGAAACTGCACCTGAAGCTGTTCAGAGCAAAACTCGTGACATGTGTGACTGTGTATGTGTTAAGGCACAGCTGTTTTTCCGTCCCTCCCCCAGAGCACTGGGATTGGAAGGGACCTCAGGGAAGGATGACAGTCGCTGGCTAGCTACACAGTCAATATCAGAGCAGTCCTTCCCGCTCCCTCTCCTAAGTTTCTGTTTCCCTGCAAGCAAGCCCAGCTTTGAAACTCGAAATGTTTCAAAACTTTTGAAACGTTTGGACTGCCCTTGTTTCGTTTCGAGGCTGTTTTGAAGCCTTTCGTTTCATTTTAATTTCACTGTTTTGAGCTTGAAAGGAGGTGAAACAGTGTCAAAACGAAACACCCGGTGAAATTTTGCACAGCCCTAGTTTTTATCACAGAAAATCAGAGCTCGCCCTGCCCCCTTCACTCACCAGGATGCAGATCCAGTTGCAGCTATCCCCCCTCCCTCCCCACACTGCTTTGTGGTGCAGCAGCCCTGATATGCTGGTGCTCTGCGCATGCCATTGCCCCTCACTCCCCACCCACAGGCCCTGCTAGTGCCCCTTACTCCCCACTCACCCCCCCACCCCTGCTGGTGCCCTGCACTCCCCACCCAGAGTCCATTCCCCCCCCCACCCCACTTGTGCCCCTCACTCCCTACCCTTTCCTCCTCTAAAAAAAAAATCTGTTTTTTCCTCTCTAAAATGAGAACATCTGCTTTTTACCATGTTTTCCATAGTGAATAGAAAACCGGGATCCATGGATATAACTGTAGCTCAAAAGTTTCACCCAGAAGCAAACAGGAAGCCAGTGGAAGGTCTAAAGTGCTGTTACAAGGACATTTTGGTGGTTAACCTCTCTGAGGAGACAGGTTACCATGTGTTATCCAGGCTATAGCTATCTTTTCCATCAAAGAAAGATATACGGCTATTCAGTCTTGAATGACAAGCTGTTAATCCTAGTCCACAGGAAACAGATGAAATGAGCTGGTGGTTTGAGGATTTAAGGGGGCATTTCCTGCTACAATCACTCCCGAGTTATTCAGAAGTCAGGGTGAATCCAAGCTATGCCTGTCTGGCGGTTGAGGGCCAGCCAGTCCATGGAGGGCATGGTGAAGTTCTTAGCTGTCTTATCAAAGTATTGTCCTCTCTCCACTGTCCTGTTCTAAGGCTGGCCTGGAGGCCTGTTGGTTGTTTTCTTCAACCCTGTCAAGTAGATGGCATCCTTCCATATTATACTTTCAAGGCTCCTCCAACAGCAAAGGGTGAGACAGTTTCATTCAAATAAAAGCCATGATTCTTTTGCTGTTTCTTGTTCCCTGAAATAATGAGCTACTTGAGTAGGAGACTTGCAGGCCTGAATGTCCTCTGTCTTTCCTTGTTTTCTTCTGCTTGATTTATTTGGCAGGGGAGTTGGAAGGATGTCTACAGCATGGGGCAAATCAATGTCACCTATGAAAGTTCAGCAATAATTTTCATCATTTAGGTATACATTGAGGTAGACATTGATATATATGAAAGATATCAAGTTATATGCATATTGAAATATGCACATTTGGGATTTAAATAAATATTGCACATATACCTAAAAGATATTAACATTCATGGTATAAAACTAAGATTCTCAAACAGTAGTTTATGGATCCCCAGTAGCCCATGAGGGCTAATGTTTTTTAAACTCATTAAGGGAAATAAGAATGATGGTCTATGAGGAATGTTGAGCACTAACTGTGGTTCATTGGTTCAAGAAGTTTGGGAACCACTTTTATTGGATATATGGATATATGTTAAATAAATAAACACACACACAATAAACATGAGTATTTTAAAGGTACTTTCATAACAGTATAGGTTATGTACGTTAGTATTACATGTGTGATTTATTTAAATAGATCTGTTTCCTATGGGCCGTAGTATGTGAACCATTTGCATAGGCACACGGGAATTTCATGTATAGTTTTTGGAAATATAAATTCTTTTTTTTTATTATTCTTATAAACGACTGGTCTCTGGTTAAAGGATGCTAAGGGGGACTGCATGATGGTGAGTGTTGGCATCCACATTATGGGCCAAATCCTTGGCCAATATGAACTGGATACCATCATTGAACACATGAAGATGTGGTCCTTTGTGCTTGAGGGGATGTTACTCCTGGCCTGTTTGCTGCCTTTCACTTAAAAGAGGAAGGATGGATGCCACTGCAGGATGCAAGGTTATACAACCCTCCACAGCAGCATTGCTGCCACAACACTATTATAGATTCTGTTATCATGGCAAACCATGAGGTGTGACTATCGGTTTTCATCACAGGTTCTCCCTGCTGGATTTTTTTATGCTGAACAGATCAGAGCAAACACTGCTCTAATTATTTCTTTATTGTACTTCTGTGGCAGGATGCCATGTTCTTATCTGCTTTCCCCCCAAAGGGGGTATATTCCTAACACAAAACCGTTCAAGTCAGAGGGGGGCTGTGTAGACTCAGAGATGCATGGTTTTGTCTTGGGCCATATACTGCTAACAGGTAATAGACCTTCTCCTTAAACTCATGTGATAAGGGACTCAGCTTTTAGAGCAGGAGGAGCTGATTCTCCCCCACTCTCCCTGATAACACCTGTAAAGTGCTACATAGCCTTGGGAGCCCCAGGTAGTTTTCAGATCACAGATCTACTGCATTAAAGGCACAGTGAATGGCACTGTTTATTATGAGAGTTGCCCAACAGGTTCCATTATAAACCCCTGTTCTGAAGTGTTTGTAATTCTGCTAAACTGTGACTATTCGGGCAGAATTTTTCTGTGTCAGGTTTCAGACTCAGACTACATTTTGGTATTGGAAAATTCACTCACACAGTGGCTGGAAAGCAGGGAGGAGCCATGGTGCTGGTGGCCCTGAGCAGGGGGGAGAGCAATGATTGCAACTAAGGTGGTGGCATGGGCAAGATCGGAAGCAGCCCACTCTTGAAGCTATGCTGTATGAAAGCCCCCTGGTCCCCTACTGCAAAATGTGGCTGAGCCCTGCTATAGCCCAGTTGATCTTTGAGTGGGGATATATAGTTGGATATAGAATGCAGAAGAATCGGAGCTCCCAGCTGCGGCAGTGGGAGGTTGGGAGTGCCCTGTACCTTGCATGATCAGGATGATAAATAAAATTTCCTTTCATCCTTGAAGACAACTCAAGCAGAGCAGGATTGGCTTAGAACATGAGCACAACAGTGAACGTGGCCACTGGTGCCCCAGTCTCAGGATGAGCCAAAGATAGCAGTGTGCTCATTCAGCATCCCCAGTGATGAGTGGCTTAGACCAGTGGTTCTCAACCTTTTTTGTACCAGGACCCATTTGTAAACATCAATGGCCAGTCCCAACCTGCTGCCCCACTGCCGCCAGACCCCACTGTGAGGGGCAGAGGGGTGTGTGGGGTATGGGGGACCCCAAGCAGCCCCTTGAAAGCTGGAACTCTGTTAGCCCGCAAGGGAAACCCCACAATTTCCCGTTTCCCTCCTTTAAAGAAGAATCCACAAAGTTTGTGGACCCCTTTTTTGAAGTTTGTTCGCGGCACCTTTCATATATTCTTGCAACCCACTTTTGGGTCACGACCCACAGGTTGAGAAATGTTGGCTTAGACTACCAGGTAACAGGATGATTTAAAAAAACAAATCTGCGGGCACAGGAACCCTTTCTGCACTATGGATAAATGGCCGCATGCTACTGCTAGCTGGGTGTTAGCCATGGAGCGAGCTGGACTGGACTCCATTGCAAGAGATGCCTGCTGGCCTGAGGGAGAAGAGCTGTTCACTGGATGAAGAGCTGTAACCATGCTCCCCTTTCCTTGGCATTCTCCCTCCACTCCCCCGCCACCCCAGCCCACCACCTTCTCCAGCCCCAGCAAGGAGTTGTGTCTGCTTGATGAGCAGGGTGAAAAGCTGCAGGTCCTCAGGCAGTCACTTGCTGTTTCACGGAAACCAAGACCCTCCTGGTTTGAACTGATCTTCTGTCCCCTGATACAGCTCTGAAGATCCCACCTTTCCTTGGAGGAGCATGAGCTGCTGCTTCTGGCTGGGACAGCACTCGCAATCAGCTGAAACGAGGCGGTCAAACTTCAGACTCACCCCCTGGCTTAGGGAGGCAGTGAGCAAGACATCATTAAGGCTACAGGGTCTTTGGAGCACCCAAGGGAACTGTTGATGTAACCCGTAGGAATTCTCACAGGGTCCCATGGGTCTTACTAAAATGAATGAGCTGTGCCTATAGATAGTGGCAGAATTTGAGGACAACCATCCTCCCTTCTGGTTAGGTTGGTGAATCCCTTTCCCCTGAGGTCTGAGGTCAGTTCTGGAATCACTTTCCATCCTTTCCACCTGCTTCCTGCCTCCTTTTATCGTGTCTGCAGTCTCATTCCCTCATCCAGAGACAGAGCCCCTTCTGCAGAGGTCTCCCTCCCAAGTGAGACACCTAAGCTATCACCTAGCACAGGAGCTTTGCCTCTTGCTTCCACCCTGCTCCTTGCTACCCATGGCCAGACCACAGGAGTACACCCCAGGCCTGGAAATCAGGAGTCATCGGACTTTACTCCCAGTTGTGTTGCCGACTCCCGCTGTGGAATCCTTCTCCCCGAGGCAGTTTGATCCTCTCCCCACTCCCCCAGTCTCTCCCTCAGGGATAATGGCTCCAGATGTACTTGTGAGGCTCTGTGAGGGGTTATTTCATGGCTCTGGGCAAATTTTTGGAGGCCCTTGGAGGGGAGGCAAACAGCAGAGGATTATCAGTCACCATCCGTACTGGTCTCCCCCTGCTCTGCTTGTCCTGACCCTGCAAGTCAGTCTACATCATGGGACCGTATCAAATAGCTTCCTGTAGTGTGGATCGGTGCTGTCTGTTTTGCTTCAATCCCACCGTGCAGTAATGTAATTGGGGTCTCCTGCACATTCCTCAGCTGCCAACCTGATCCTCCTTTAATGAATCCTTGCCACCTCTGACCCATGCTAGAGTCACAAGCTTGTACATGCAGGTCTGCCTCGGTCACAGGACCCTTCTACACCACAGCCACCCCTCCCCTACCAGTGTGAAGGACAGACCCTGTGATGAGACCTCTCTGCAATGTTAACTATGGGATTTTCTGATCCCATTTGCTTCATATTTGGGTGAAGCTTCTTGGCCTGGCTCTTTTAAATGTCCAAATGCAAATGTTCTAGGCTCCTGGATACCATGGTAACAGGCTTTGTGTAAAAGCAGAGAGAGCGCACGGTGCCACACAACATACAAACCACCACAATGCAACACGGGTGACTCACCAGAGCATGACTCACACAGCACGTCAACACCTCCACTTGTTGCACGAAACCCCTACTTGCCCGAGTCCCTCTGGACTCTATTATCAGCATGTTCCTATCAGAGGAGGAGCCAAGGCTTGCTGCCATTTATGGTTTGTATTACAGGACCACTTTGGAGCTGCAGCTCAGATTAGGGACTAGTTGTGCCAGGCACTGTACAGACATACAGTGAGAAACATTATATGCCCTCTAAACTGACAAAGTGTGGGTGGAGAGCCCAGGCCCTTGTGGTTCCCACTAGACCAGGCTCTGCACAGTCAGAGGATTTAGATATCCTGAACTTTGGAGAAGGGGAATGTCAGCTTTATGTGACCCATCAGGATTTGGGAAGGGGTAATCTCACTGGCAAACTGATTTTAGAGGGTCTGGCCTGTGATGGCTGTTAACCTCCCACTGTGTAGGGCCTGAGCCACCTTGGAGGCAGAGAGGCAGACTGGAGCTTGGTTCAAGGGGAGCCAGCTCTCTGCAACCACATGCTCTGCTCACGCGCAGCTCATCAAGGGGGATTGTTATGAGCTGGCCCTGCTACCAAGGGCTCCTCTATCCTGCTAAGCTACAAGCTGTGCAGGCAAGAGCTGTGAACAAGTCTCTCCAGCTCTCCTCAGGGATATTAGCAACCTTAGCCTAGTCAGAGTGGGGAGGATGAAGGACCGCATCTCATTCCCCAGTCACTGTATAATTTGAGTGCACACAGCACATTTAACAGGTCAGCTACATAAATAAGGCCAAGGGGGAGCTTCATTTGCTATCATTACCCATCCGCACGCTTTTGTTTATAAAGAGGGCCCACAGTAAATGCCACCTTTTAAGGTTTCACTTGAATTTAGAATGATAATGATCACGCACTATATTGGAAAAAAAGAGCTGCTCTCTGGACGGCACTTCTGGCCTCGGAGTCGCTCTCCTGCTTGCAAACTCTCCTATCTCCTCTAAGGCTGCTGAAGATGATAAAGCAGACCCTCCTTTTGCTGCCTTCCAGGGGGATAGAGAGGGGGAGAGAGAGAGAAAGACCATTCTGCCTGCTGCTGTCTACAGGACGCCTGCTGTTTTTATCATTTCTAACTAGCTCCGCACTAGGAGCGAGTGGGCGGTTCTTGTTCTTGCACTAATCCATGTTTTCCAACAGCCGCGACAGTATTCAAAGCTGCATGGAGGATAAACAAACAGTCCCCTGCCGCCTTCATCTTGCCACCATCTCAAGATGGGCTCCCTGCAATGCAGTGACATAGCTCTAGTGTGGCACAGGAACCCCAATATATGCCCTGCCCAAGGCTGCACTGGCACCCTGCCCAAGAGGCACACATAATTGGCATAAGGGGGACCAGACTTCAACTTTCACCCTCAGTTTCTGTAAGGATGGAGGTTTCCTGTCTGTTTGTAGATGGAGCAATGCATGCTGGGACCAACAGTTTCAGGGGGCCTCACCTCTATTAAAGATTCATTGTAGAACATTTTTGCAGAGAAATGTCACGACTGGGAGCAAACAGGCAATGGAAGCTGCTCAACATGAAATTTAATAACTCGGCTTAAACTAAAACAAACATAAAAGCTAAAGTGGGTCAAAGAGGCTTCAACTCAGTTCACTAACTGGTTAATTTGTTCCTACATTGCATTTGATCAAAATGAAATTGCAGGCCCCAGCTCTTACCCTTTCCTTTGATCTGCAGCAATTGCTGTAGGCACCTGTTACTGGGTGAGTCAATAACTAACTATAGAAAGCTGCCATGTATCTTATTAGAGTAAAATTGCAAATAGGAGAATGAGGGGACTGGGGGAAAGCCTAGGAAAGACTCACACGAATAAAAGGCAACTGCTGTAAGAAATGTTTTATTCAGCTAGGAGCATTTCAGCTGTTTCTCAGGGAGAATGGAATGAATCAGGTAATTCTGTCAGAGAGAAACGAGAGGACTTGAAGAGCAAGGCCCATGTAGGGAAGGAAACACCATCCTCAGGGCAGCCTTAGCATATTGTTTTTGGGACATTCTTTGATGTTCAGCAGAGGAGATTGCAAGCTAAACCCAAAGGTAATAAGAAAGCAGAAGCTACAGAGCACTTGCTGTTCCCCATGGAGTTGAGAAGGGCAAAAGCAGAGTGACGGGAAAGATGGCAGCCCATGGGTTCAAATGTCTCCTCAGAGTCCCAGGAGGGCTTGAGTTGAGGAGATTCAGTTCCAGGCCAGATTTAGCATTTTTTCACTAGAAATGCCCTGTTCTTGCAGTGACCACCAGGGTTCTGTCTTTGCTGAACAATGCCAGAGACCTGGCTCCCTCTGCTCCCTATACTGGGGGAGCCAGCTTATACACATAGAGGTTTACCCCTTCATGCACTTGATTGTATTTGTACTGGTGGGAGCCTAGAGGCACTGGGTTGACCCAACTACGTGGTTTGTGGTTTGGACCCAGTCTTCCTAAGTATCCTGTGCAGCAGACGGAGCCCACAGGGTCTGGTCCAGCCAGATACTGGGATTTAGCTGGAGATCTACAGGAAGAGAAAGGGCACTGGGCATACACATGGGGGGGTACTGTGAGCAAAATGGTAAAGCAGAATGCAGCCATAAGAGGGGTCGAGGAATCAAGTTTTCTGCAGTGTGCAGTGAGATGTAGCCAGCTGAGGAGGGGAGGAGCATGTAGGCTTAGGGAATGGAAGACCGTAGTTGCTGTTGTAAAAAATCAAAGTATTTTCACATACATGTGCCCTGGATCCCCAGCTCCGCTTGCCCCCCACCTTCCCCAACAGGCTTGTCAAGGCTGAAACATCCGTCTGCTTCTGCCATGTCAGCCCAATTAACCTTGCCTCAGGGCTGCAGGCAAGCTCTGAAGCGGGAACTCTCCAGGGCTCATAGTCAAGGGCACCCCGGCCTCAGCTGCTTTCCCTGCAAAAGCATGAAGAGGATCCAGACTTCCTTCTGCCCAAGAGGAGCAGAAGACGCCGTGAAGGTCAGCTTTGAAATGAACCGTTTAGTCATGTCTCCGCTTGTGGCAGTGAGGAGCCAGGCAAGGGAGGGGGAGCTCCCTACCTCCGAACTGCCCAGAACAGGCTTGCTTCTGTGTGCATGGGCACTAATGTCTGGCAAGGCATGGAAAACCAGTTGAGCAGAGCAGGATACTACCGAGCAGCCCAGGGGCCAGGTGTCAGAGGATAAGACTGGGGGCAAAGGCAAGCGATTCATCACTGACTCCTTTGCAAACTTAGGGGCTGTGAGCGGAGGCTCACTGCCCCACCAGTGGCCCCAGTAGGCTGCAAGGGCGCCCCCATGGGCGACTGGTGCCTCCTGAGTCAGGAGGGGTACTGGCTCCCCCAGCGGCCAGTCAGCGACTGAGGAGGGGCTGCCCGCAGCCGATCCCACCAACCTGCAAGTGGCAGTGGCGCACCGCTGGCACTTCTGGGTGCACCACTGATGCTTCCAGGTGAGCATGATCAGCTGCAGAGGGACCACGGAGATCACTTCTTCTGGTGGCCCCACTCCCCAGCCAGCGTTCTCAGTGGGGGCACCAGCGCTCTCACCTGCCCCCCCTGCCCAGGAACGCTGGCTGTCAGGGGGCGCACCAGTGCTCTCAGGGGATGCACGTACACCCCTATGCACCCCCTACACGTCGCTACTGAATGCCCCAGTAGGCTACCTTCATAGCATCCTGTGATAACACATGGCAGTTTTACTGCCCAGTGATGCAGATCACACCCGTGTTGGATCCACATGAATGGCCTGCCCGCTGTTGCAGTGCTGTGGGCATTTCCCGACTAGCTTGAGCCTGTCAATCTGGCCAGATTGGCAGAGTTTGGGCCTTTTCTCCATGCAAGGAGGAGGAGGGTCAGGCGCTCAGACATTGTTGGTTTATTTTGCAGGCGACGATGATAATTTTCCGCCTGCTGCACACTCTTTAATTAACAGCTCAGAGGATGTGGGGCGAGAGGCATAATGAGCACTCCGTTTGCATATCAAAAGGCAGCATCATTAATATCCCTGCACTTGCAAGAGCTCTCAGAATGCAGGAGGGTCGCAAGCAAAACACCCACGGCTCATATGAAAAGTCCCGACTCTGTATGCTTGCCATGGTCTGTGTATGTGGGAAAGGGATGGGATAAGATCTGCTGTGCTGGTGTACATGTATGCAGCCTGTGAGCACATGCATATTTGTAGCCAGTGCAAGTATGTGGATGGGTGTGTTGGAGGCAACAAGAGTGTATTTGGTAGCACAGGGGCTGTGAATAGTGTGTGTGCATTTGTGAGCAACGTGTATGCAGTGTGGATGTTACACATGTATTGGCATGCTGTGACTGCCTGTGTGCAAACAGCACACTATATATAAATCTGACTGAGACACTTGTTTTTACCCCAGCAATGTGACTGTTATTAAGACTAAATCTCCATCAATAGCACCTTGGAGCTAGGAGTCTCAACTCTGGGGCATTAAGGTACCCTGCCCTGGCAGCGTTGGCAGCAGAGCTCACTGTGCTATAGGATTAGTCTTGACTGAGCCTGTTCCCTCCCTTCCTCCTGACAGCCATTTTGCCTGTAGGCTGCTCTTCCACTGCTGCGGCAAATGAGTGCCTGTCTGGATGCGGACAGGTGTGGGGAGACATGGACAGGGACTGGTGGCTGCTGCACTGCAACTTTCCCTCTCGCTGTGGACAGCGGCAAACAGAAACATACCATCAGTGGATTTGTAAGAGTAAGCCTCCCTTGGATGGGAAAGCAAAAGGAGAAGTTCTCCAAGGATTTGGTTTAAGTGACCCTAATCTGGCAGCACCTTAGAGTAGCCTCTCTTCTGAACTCTCCCCCATGGGTGACTAACCTGCTTTCTGACATCTGTCACCCTTGAGGGCTCACAGTAAAGTAGCTGATTGTTCAGCTGATACTTAGGCTGCTCCTGATACTGTTTATTGTAAAACATGTGCACAGGGAGGCCCCTGCATATCTCTAGTTTGGCTGGGCACACTGCTGGAGGATAAAGGTTCTTTTGGTTCTGTCTCCTGGAAGGAGGGACTTAGGCACCCAGCTGGCAGTTTAGCCTACCCACTGATCTTAATTTTGACCTCTCTGTAACTAAGTATGAAACTTACTTGGTTGGGAGGAGTAGAATTTCCCAGGATACCTGCCAGGATGTCCTGGGCCTTTCCCAGTGAATCTGGCAGAATCACAGTACCCTGGCTATGGGCTGGGAATTTAATACCAACCAATGTAGCTCCCCACATTAGGATCCAACCTCAGCCAAAGGCTGAAGGCAGTCTGGCCAACTGACCAGGATTCACCTATGGCCCAACTGCTCTATTCCCCATGGGAGGTCTGAAGTGTAGGGATATTCTCCCCTGATGTTTCCCCTTCTCCTTGTAGCATCCTTTTGCTCTCCTCTCAGGGAAAGGAGCAGAGCAGCATTTTGTTTCCTGTGCTGCATAGCCCAGAGCACAAGGATCAGCAAGAAAAGTGGAAAGCTGTCCATAGGCTGTGTCCACAGAGGTCACACCATTCATGCACAGGGCAGCCAAGTCCCTTAGCTGTGCCCAAAGATGCTATGCCCTTAGCTATAAGCAGCCAGGTGGGGACTTTATTTTCATAGTTTGCCTGCCTTCTAGCAGAAGGAGAGGCCTGTTGCAATGGAAGAGCACCCTGGCAAAGGGGTGATCTCCCTCTCAGTGTAGAAAGTAGGTCAAATGAGCTAAATGGGGTACTTGAGATTCAACCAAGTAGCTAACTGAATCTGCTCTGGTCTGAGGCCTCCAGGCCTAGGTGGTAAATTCAATGGCTAATTAGGCTCCATCCTCAGTAGAGTATGAGGTGGACCAGAAAAGAGGATTAAAGCACAAACGTGGCCCTGCTATGGAAATCATCATGGTACACAGCTGTGAACAGGTTCTAGGCATCTGGTGATAATGTATATCTTGCAGCAAAGGAAATTGATAAAGTCAGGATACTGTATGGTCTGCTGACATAGAAATGATATAGTACACAGCATGAGCATGTAATCTAACACCTATGGCCAAGAACAATGTATGTGCATATCAAAAAATCAGTCACTTTGCCAAGGGAGCAGTGCCTACAGAAGTAGAGAGCAAAGCGTGTTGTGGAATTCCAGACTTGGAGATAAGAAGGTGGTGCAACCTCATGGGAGTGATAAGAGGACAATAGCCCTTGTATGGGGGGTCAGCATCTTTGATATGTGCTCCAGGTGGGACTCCTGATCAAATGCCTTGTGGAAATATTGATGCAACCTCACCCTGAGTCAATAAGAAACTCTTGCATATGGGATAAGCAGGCTGAGTGAGGGGGTAGAGGGCTGTAGGGGAGACTTCTCTGGACACAGTGAGGTTGTTAGGCTTAGTAGGGAGAAATCAAAGACTTCATTTTTGCAGGTATAGGGCTTTTTTTCCTCTGCATCTAAGCTAAGGGCTTAGGCTCCTCTTTGCTTACCATCTCCTTGGTGGTTGGAATTGAGAGGAAGTCCATGACACAAGCTGTTTCTTTTGTATTGCTACTGCTTCCTTTCAAATGCAGCCTGGGAAACTTCCCACAGATGGTCTCAGCAAGACAAGATGACTTCAACAAGATCAAAAGATGCAGGAGGGTCAGGCCTTTTAGAGCCTGATGCATCCTTCCCAGTCATGGTCTCAAGCAGATGTGCCCCACAAATCACTATAGCCAGCACTCAGCAGAGCAGCTGAAAAACTAAGAGATGTGATTTGGCAAAAAGGTGGGTAGCAACTGGGTTTTGTGCTCACTGACTAGCCATATTCAGAACTGTTTCTTTAGGATGCAGCCACCTTTGAAGCATGCTTACTAGATTTGTTCTGTTGCAGGGGCAGGGCTTTGCTGCCCTCACTTAAGAGCCAATAAAAGCTCTCAGGCTAAAGGACAGAAATCTGCTGTACTGGCCTTCCCATTTCCATCTAACTGCAGAGTTAAAGGAACCAGAGGCCAGATTCTGTGTGCAGATATGTCAGCTTTATGTCCGCTGAGAGGGACTGAAATATTAATCTGGAAGCAAAGCCAAGTGGGTTGCAAATTTATTGCCTGAAGTTACCTGGGCCCTTGGAGTTCATGACTCATGTTGCAAGTTGACAGGATAAATCAGTTCTGGGTATTTTTTATGAATTTATTAAAAGGCCAACCAAGCAAATGCACTCCCTAAGCAAGTACATTACTGAGCTAATTTACTACAATTTCACTAAGCTAATTAAAGATGGAACAATACAATAATCAAATTAAGATCATAATTAAGATTAAATCAATAGGTTCAATTTATCAAATCACCAAATTAATATAACAGGTAATCAAACCAAATTATGAGGTTGATATGAGGAGTTATACTGTGTCTGTCTTCTCTTGGGAGAATTTAAGGAGGAGACAGAGCCTTTCCAAGCTAAGGCTCCTGCCTGGGCTCTAGTCAATACTGTAGGTTAATGTAGGGAAGGTCAGAAAAAAAATGCAGAATGCGAATGTCCATAGCACCCAAAATCCCTTCTGGCCTCAGACCTTTGCCAAGGGAAGTTTCCTAAGGCAAGTTAAGTCCATTGGTTTGTCTTACAAATATTCTCGGTCAGGGATGGCTAACCTGTGGCATAGGTGGTACAAGTGGCATGGGCAGTCTCAACGTATGGCATCAGGAAGGGAACAGGCAGCACAGTGGCAGATAGGGCAGGGAGCAGAAAGCAGAGCATCAGATCAGGCAGGAAGCTCAGGCCGGGAAGCAGAAAGAAGAGTAGCAACTTGGTCAGGGAGCACACAGTAAGGAGCAGAAAGCTGAGCAGCAGATTGGGCAAGAGAAAGGGATTGGAGTAATACTTGGGAATGGTGTGGGGCTAATTTTTGGCATGCCTGGCAAAAAGGTTGGCCCCACCTACCCTAGGTGACTCCATTTTTATACTTCCTCCTTAAATCCCACTCATTATACATTATTGTACTTCACACAATAAGACAGAATCTTTCCATCTCTTCACACAATAACAGCAAATCTTTTCCACAGACTTAACACAGTGGTGACAGCTAAATCAAACACAACAGCAGCTTTTGAATAATACCCATGCTTAACCCAGTCGTATCTATTGCCTAATTCAATGACAGTTTGATGATTACTTTTAGGCAATTACTAATGATGCTGTTTGCACAAACGCATAGTTGCATGTACACATGCTAATGAAAAATAAGGGATGACGGTGTCCCTTAATTAAAACAAAGGTAATAATGAACAGTTCTGCCTTCTATTTTGTTTCTTGGGCTTTTAACTCCAGGAGTGGTAGTGATTTGTTAGATGGAGCCAGGTGATGGTGGCTTAATTGGGAGCCATAGCATTATAGAAAAGTAGGGTTGGAAGGGACCTCAGGAGGTCATCTAGTCTAACCCCCTGCTGAAAGCAGGACCAGCCCCAACTAGATCATCCCAGCCAAGGCTTTGTCTACCTGTGTCTTAAAAACCTCCTAGGATGGAGGTTCCACAACATCACAGTAACCCATTCCAGTGTTTCACCACCCTCCTAGTGAGAGAGTTTTTCCTAATATCTAACCTAAACCTCCCTTGCTGCAACTCAAGACCATTTCTCCTTGTTCTGTCATCTCTCAGCACTGAGAATAGTTTATCTCCATACCATGGGATTTTATACTGTGGGAGCTCTCATCAGTTTGCAGATTAGTCAGGCCAGTCTTGCCAAGAACTCAGGTCTTACACCACTTCTTCCTCTAAATGGTCTGGCCAGGCAGGAGAGAGAGAGACAGCTTTGACTGTTTTGGGTGCCACAGGAGAGAGAACCAGTTTTCTTCTGCATTGCCTTTGCTTTTATAGGGATTATTGCCAGCATGATAGCTGCACATAAATAGCTGTTGGGAATGCTTATGAGATGTGTTGAGCCCCACCTTTGGTTGACATCTGACACTATCCTAAGTGGATGAAAGTGGAGAAAAGGTCATTTGCACCACGGAACACGTCGGCTCAGATGGCTATTGATGGGAAACAGAAATTCAACAAGTTCATTAGTGCACCTTGTTGGCTCACATTCAACAGAAATGTGATACGCCAAATCTGTTTGAGGTGGAAGAGCAGTTCAGGACTACTAGCTGGGGTACATTACAAAAACACACTGTTAAGCTGAAAGGAAATGTGTGTGTATCCGGACATTAGACATTTGTTTGGATAGGCCAGCCTTTATGTGCCCTTTGATACAGGGACCTTCTTTAGAACTGTCTGCCCCTTCAATTGAACCAACCCAGCCTACCCAGGCTCCTTCTTCTGGGTCTCCATGGGCTCACAACCTCCCCACAAGCCAGCTATGGTAAAGTCTAAATAAAAAAAACCCTTTCTCCCGAACAGTCTTACTTCTCCTCTCTCTCGTTTTTTCTCCAGCCATCCAGATCTTGCTAGACTTCTTTATTAGAAAGTCTACCAGCTAGTCCTGCTGCACCTGGGGCTCTTTGTTAGTCAGGAAGGGAGCTATTTATATACCTGACCTAATCCCAGAGGCCTGCTGTGGTAGCCTTCAATTCCCATCTGTTCCCCATAATCTATAATCCCCAGGTGCACTGGTGCTGAACAGGGTAATGTTGGTCCAAGAAGCTTCACATCATGGATAAGCAAGCCCTGTTACGCCACCTCCTTTGGAAATTGCTTTTCTGGATGCTGCTTAGCCATTCCAGTACACTAGGAAGCATTAATCAGCATCATCACTTGACAACACGTGCTGAGATTTACCATCAGAACACCAGGCTTTCTTTATCTTCATCTTAGGAGGTGTTTCCACCCCAAGAGGACAGGTGAGGTCACCATCTCTCTAGCCATGTTCTGAGCTGTTCTTAACATGTGAACATATGGGCTGCCTATACACGTGTTCATTCATGTTCTTGTTAGATTGCATTGGAGCCGACTCAGTTAATCAAGTCTGCTCCACATTCTAATTTGGATGCTCCAGCATTGCATCATTGTCCTGTGTATTAAGCCTCCATGTATTTTTAAATGATGGCAAGGGTGCTTTAGGTAAACCTCATTGAATGAGGTTTAAATAAAGCAATCTGCAGCCATTTTTAAATGTGCGGGGGCTTAATACACGTGAGGCGTTTTGATTAGAACAGCTGTCTGGGAACTGCTCTAATTAGAACACTCCCCCCCGAGCATGTGTATAGGCAGCTATGGTTCCTACTACTACTCCCACCCGCCATCATTTTCCCACCTACCTTATACCTCCTTTCTCTTCCACCTTTCTCTCTTGCCTTCCATGGAATGGGAGTCTCACTTAGCCAGCCAGATGTGACTAGTTAAGCAAGCTGAAGCAGGCACACCCCAGAATTTTGGGGATCACAAGTCCATACAACAAGACCAGAGATGGGAAGCCTGTCACTATAAACCAGGCTGGTCACATCAGCCTGCACAACAATATTGTTTAGGAAGAAATTATGTCACTTCTTATTTTTTGCCAGAACAGTTTAATTGAGTCTCCTCAGGGAGAAGCATCTCCATCTAATTCAGCTCTTAATTAACCCCGCACACCCCAAAGAGGCTCTGCATCCACTTGTAAATTAAATATGAAAAGCATTATTTATATAGGAACAGCAGCCTAATGGTTCCAGCTCCGATGTTTATAGTTACTAATGACGATAAATCTGGCATAGAGAAATTGGAGGGGAGAGGGTGCCTCCTTTTAAAAAGAGAGACAGATTTCCAGGGATCACATAGGCAGAGTGTTAACAGGATCTTCCTTCCCTTGATTAAAAACAAATGCAAGGAGTTCACTATCAGTACAGAGATGGAAAGGAGTCAGCCATATGCCTGAGAGGTGTCTACATTCATGAGAGACCAAGATTAGCCCCAAAAGAAAGCATGTCACCACTGTTCCCAGGGATTCTCCCAGTTCGTGGATGATCCGTAAAAACCTTGGGGTTAGGGAAAGGTTGCTGGTAGGGAATGAAAACTCTTGTCACATTCAAGCCCTGCTCTGGGAGTGGAGAAGAGAAAGAGAATTGGCTGGAGGAAGCTAGGGAAGTATGGTTGGGAGAGATGGAACATGATGGTGAGGTGTCCCTGTGGGACTTCACCAAGAGCAGACAGAAAGAGACATTTTGCCAGCTCAGCTTCATGGCTATACTTCTGCATTTGGAGTGAACAAGCAGGATCAGTCCAGCAAGACACGCTCAGGAACATCCCTGCTAGGACATGCTACTGTCACAGTGTAGACCTACCATGAGAGGGATACTCTGGTCCCAGGTGACATGGTCTGGATTATCAATCTTGTATCACTTCAAGACATTTCTCATCCCTTCGCCCTGCCCTCCTGCTCCTCTGCCCACAACACACAGCCAGCCTAAGTGTATCCAAAGCCCCCACTATGTGCTGCTTTGCAAGCAGGACTCAGAGCCACGTCTGGCACAACCCATCTGGCTCTCACCTCGCACACAGTTCTTTGTTCCTCGGTTAAATTTATACATTAAAAAGGAGACGGATAATGGGAAGATATTAGTTCTCAGGGGGAGCTTTGCAACCAAGGAAGAGTATAATATTCCCAGTGTAATAACCTGAGTCTTATCTTGTGTTTAGCAAGATGAACCATGGGATTAGGTCAAGTCCAGAGTCACCAGGTTTATGTGAAAGAGGAAAGTGGAATCTGCTTGCTATAATGAGAAATAATTTTGTATCTGATAGGAGCCAAAGAGAAATGGCAGATGCCTTTCAATCTCTCTTTCCCCTGGGGAGGGTGAAGTGGGGGAGGTGCAAGGTGTTAATGCACTTGCCTTTCACCCCGGCAGACCTGGCTTCAAACCTGAATTTCATCATAAATGAAAACGGCTTTAGGTCTCTCTCATTTTACAGTTGTCTCTGTTTGCCACTATCACAAATCCGCTACATCTTGTGGCATGATTGGCAACCACTTCTCAAAAGAGGCAGGCTACGGGTCAAGGCGGAGATACTTCAGCAGGGCTGTGCGTGAGGAGCTTGGGACTGGAATAGCTGAAAGGTTGCAGGTCATGTTTTCACAGAACTCTGAACCTCCCACTTCACCTCCATACTTCAAGGGTGTGCCATCCCCGGCAGCTGCCCTCCCTTCAGTATTGTCAGATGAGAAGCCAGTCTCCAGCTTCTCACACTGGGGGAGATTTTTTTGGTGACACGGATAGGGAAAATATTCTCATTGTGTGAAATTCCCTCTGGGCTCAGCAAGTCTGACGCTCTTGACAAATGCTCTGAGTGTTTCTGTAAGTGTTTATTTGCCTTGCACACCAGTACATGATTGAGTCTACACTTGGGAGCAGAGATCAATCCATGTGTAGCTCTGCAGGTAAATCAGGTGCTCCTGTGGTTACCACAGGAGTGGGAGATTTTCAAGAGTTTCTAGTTTTATAGGGACCAGCCCCCCCCTGCCCCCCCCCATAAAAAACTATATTTTTAAGTTTTAGCATAATCTAGCAAAACTAAATGGGTAATTCATTGCCTTTTTCATTAAACTGTCCAATGTCCAAGCCTCAGGCTACCTTCTGCCTCCTTGTGCCTCCCTATTTAAAAAAAGGCTCCTTCCAGATAGACAATATTTTTGCCCTTGTTTACTCCCCTTGAAATATTCATCATCTGGTTTAATTAAGTAAAACTAGTCTTACAAATTATCAGCACCAAACTTTGGGTGCGTCTACATGTGTAAATGCTCCTGGGTGGGTTTGCTCCAGGGTAATTTACTCTGGAGTAAACCCACCCTGAGCAGGCATCTACACTTTGGGAGATTTGCTGCTCATGGTAGCAGTCTACTCCCACCCGCTCCTGCCCTGCACCAGCCCCCTGCACCAGCCAGGGGGAACTGGAGGCTATGGCCACAGCTGCCTGCAGCCGGTAGCTATGTTTAAAAGGCAGCCCCACTCCCTGACCACCTGCTTTCCTGGCCTGGAACAGCATGCAGAGTGTGGTGGCAGCATGCTGTGGCTTTGTTGCCAGAGCCTCCACCCACTGTGCCATGGCTGCTCTATGCCCAAGCCCCAACAGCAATGTCCACCACCACCCTGGGCTCCTGCTGGCACCCTACTTGCTGTGCTGAACTACCGCAGAGACCACTGCCTGGCTGAAGACAATTTCAACCCTGGCAGCCCCCACCACACAACACAGCTGCCTGGCCTGGCTCATTGCGCTGTCCCAGGCCCTCTGCCCCCATGCTGCTGCTGCCCTGACCCTGTGTTGCCACCTAGACCCCAGCAGGGACACCAACGACACACTCCTGGACACAACCACTGGGGCCATCCACACGCTTCTGGGCCTTTAGCCCCACTGCCTGTGGGCCAGCCAGGCCAGCTAGGACTGGTGGCTGCCTGTCGTCCAGACCACCTGGGATGATGAGCAGTGGCTGCAGTCCTTTTAGATGACTTTGGCCACCTTCCAGGAGCTACTTGACCAGCTCTGCCCACACCTGGAGAGGTAGGCCACTGCTAAGCAGCCACCCCTCCCCATGGACACCCAACTGCCCTGTCCTGCTCAAGATGGCCATGCCCACCAGCCTCTGCTACATCAGCCACCTCTTTGGCATGGGCAAAGTGACTGCTGGGGAGGCCATCCTGGAGCTGTACAGTGCCCTCCAGGATGTGCTAGGGCATACCGTGCTCCAGGTGCCCAACTCCTGGGAGGTGGTGGCAGGGTTCTGTGCACTGGGCTTCCCCCAGTATATCGGGGCCCTAGATGGGACCACATCCCTGTCACCTGCTCACCCTGTGGTGACTACCACTACTACAGCTGGTGGGGCTTTCACTCCATCATGCTCCAGGCCATTGTTGGCCACCGTGGCATCTTTACCAATGTGAGTGCCAGCTGGGCCAGCAGTGTCCACAACGTCCCATGTGTTCCGCAATTCTGTCCTGCCAGCCCTGGTGGAGAGTGGGAGCTCCCTGCCAGGGATGCCAGACCTCCAGCTGGGAGCAGTGGTAGTCCTGTCCTCCTCATCAGGGACACTGCCTACCTGCTCCTCCCCTAACCCATATTAGCCCTACACTGGCCAGCTGGACCCCCACCAAGCACACTTCAACTGGCGCCTGTGCACTGGTGGACTGCACATTCAGCTGCCTGAAGGGACACTGGTACATCCTCACTACCCACTTCGAGGTTGCCAAGGCCAACATGCCCAAGGTCATTGTTGTAGCCTGCATGCTGCAAAACATCTGCGAGGCCCAGGTGGAGCTACTTTGCGAAGCCTGGGCAGAGGAGGCACAGTGGGCAAAGGACTCCTAGCACTGGGAGCGTCAACTGTGGTGTCAATGATCGTGGCAGCCCCCCACCCTCCTCCCTTCCCACTGAGGTCCTGGGTGAGCCATTCACCCACCAATGGGGGCCAGGGCACCGGGTGCAAGAGGCACTAGCCGACCACCTCCTCCTGCACTCCCTGCTGTAGCCCACCTGGACAACCGCCCATGGACCCCAACCCCACTATGCACCCCCAGCACCACACTCACTGCAGACAGTTCTCAGAAAAGCACTTTATTCTCCTCTACAAGCACAGACCCCCCCTCCCCCCAGAACAGAGCACCCCCCCCCCTTTCTCCTGAACCACAGAGTCTTTTCCCCTCCATCCTCCACACCAGGCAAAGAGCTGCCCCAGCCCTGTGGCTGGAGAAGCTCCCAGCCCTGGGGCCCTGGGGCTAAGCTGCAGTTGGCCTCCTGGTGGTGGGGCTGACTGGGAGCAAATTTCCTCCGTCAGTATCTACATGTGCGTTACTGCACAGTAACTAATCAGGAGTTAATTTGCTACTTGTACTTACAGGGACCAAATTAACTCATGATTAGGCCAAATTACTGCTCAGTAAGTATCTGCACATGTAGATGGTGACACTTACTGTGCAGTAATTTGGTCTACTGTACAATAAGCATCTTGTGTAGATGTAATCTCCTATGAAAAACTATGTAGATACAGCAGGGATGGCCATTCTAAATCAGATCGACCTCAGGTCCGATCCAGGATCCTGTTTCCAACAGTCCTAACTTTGTGTGGTTTCTCTTGCAGAGTGCCTGATCAAGCTCAACTGGACGCTGACAGAGCCCATCCCTTTTGGGCAGGGAGTGCATCAAGGCTTTCCACTGTTGCACCAGCTCTACACCATCACTCTTGAGTCCTTCCTCTGCCTCCTGCACAAGTGGATGGTAGGGCTGGCACTCTAGGAGCCAACCATGAGAGTGGTACTTTTGGTGTCTACCAGCGACATGCTCCTCACCGTCCAGAAGTTGGATGACCTGGAGCAAGTGGAGGCCTGCCAATTGATCTGTTCAGACAGCCTCCCCTGCCTGGGTCATTGGATCAAGAGCTGTGGCCTGACGGTGGGTGATGGGTGGCAAGTGAGTTCACTCCCACCCATGCTTCAAGACATCTGATACAGTGGATGCTGGCTGCTCTGTCTGAGATCTCTATCCCCCAGCTACCCTTCCCCACTGAAGAATTGGGATCAGCTGGAAGTCAGGGCATTTGAGCACTTACAGGCACGGAAGGGGCTCCTTCAGTGCCTTTCCCTCCATGGGAGGGTGCTAGCCACCAACCAGCTAATCCTGTCTATGCTCTGGTTCCAGTTTAATACCCTGCCCATGCCCCTGGATCTCCTGGCCAGCCTCCAGAGAGGGGCACTGGAGTTCTTTTAGCCAAGATGGCACTGGGTCTCTGCAGGTATCTCAAACCTCCCCATGAACAAGGAGATCAGGACCACCCTGCCAGACCTTCAAAAGGTCCTGTGCAAGGGCAGTCCCCAACAACTGTATCCCCCAGCCTTCTGGAGCTTGTCATGGGGCCCCTTCCTCAGCATGCCCCACAATACTCTCTACCACCATACTGGGGGATACCAAGCCAGTCCACTTCTGAACAGACCAACACTGCCAACTCTACACGCTCTCGCTCCACATACTGTGCCATTCTGTCCTCATGTCCAGAGACCAAGTGGCAGGACAACCTCAGTGAGAGAGAACGTCCCCAGTAGACCCACGGTTTCTTGGTGCCTTATGTAGCAAATAGGCCTGTCTCCAACAGTGCTTACTACTGGATGGTTCAAAGGAAGGTGTATGAATGATGCAAGATAATCTGCTCCCATAGTAAGACAGATTCTGGTGCCCGGTAGAGACAACCCAAAACCATGAATATAAAATTTAACATCCCATCTGCAAAATGTCCTTATTAATTATGATATTCCCAAATATTGTTGAGATCCATATAAACGTCCAATCCATTTTTGAAACTCCTTCAGTTCTTGGCCACAACAATAACTTCTGGGAAACTAACCCCACAGTTCAAACTCACATGGTGTAAAACAGTATTTCGTTTTCTAAGTTTCTGAATTGCATTGATAGGCCCCTTTGTCTTTGTGTTATGAGACAGGAAGAGCAGAAGTTTCCCATTTACCTTCTCTTGGCCTGTCATTTCGTAGCCTTCTACCACGTCTCTTCTTGTCTGTGTCTTTCCTAAGGTAAACAAACCCAATCCTTTCAATCTCTCTTCCCCTTGGGATTTTTCAAGCCCTTGATCATTCTTATAGCCCTTCTCTGAACTCCTGCTACTTCTACCTTTTTGAGATAGAATGGTCTTATAAACACAGTATTATAGATAAGGCCATGCCATAGAGTTATATTAGGGTATTACAGTATTCCCCATATTATTCATCTTTATTCCTTCTGCAGCCTAACACTGTGTTTGCTCAATGTGCTGCTGTGATCCAAAAAAAAAAAAAAGCATACGTTTCTATTGAGCTGCCTTACAATGATGTGAAGGTCCCTCTTTGAATTGATACTGTTGATTTAGAACCCTGTAAGATTCACAAGTTTTTTAAATTTTCCACTCTAATGTGCATTACTTTGCATTTATTGACATTGAATTTAATTTGCCATCATAGTGCCCATTCACGTAGCTTGTTCAGGTCCTTTCTAAAGTTCCTCACAATCTCTCTGGTCCTGACTGACCTAAATAACTTTGTGTTATCTGCACAGTCTTCTATCTTCTTTCTCATTCCCCTTTTTATGCCATTAATAAAAGTATTAAACAATGCACAACTTGGCATTGAGCCTTGAGGGAACCCACAGTTAACCTTTTGCCATGACGCAAATTGACCATTTATTCCTGCTTTGCTTTCCATCTCCTTGCCAGTTTCTGATCCATGGCAATAGCACCTCATACCCTGTGATTATTTTGTTTCTTTAGTAGCCTTTTGCACAACACATTGGCAAAAAAGTCTAAATATATTATATCAACTAATTCTCCTTTACTCATCTCTTTATCAACATGTTGGAAGAAGTATGAGAGACTAGCAAGAAGTGATTTTCCTCCATATAATACATATGGGTTGGACCCTCTCTGTGATTTTCTGTTTTCAATTATCATTTCAATCATCTGACAGGTAGAAATGTAAGGCTTATTAGTCTACCCCCAGGGAGTTACTTGTCACTACGTGTACATTAGCTACCAGATATACTTATATACTTAAAAGAATCTCTTGCTTGTTTTTGCATCTTAGGTATCTATCCTTCAAAATCCATTTCCCTCAGTTTGCTATACTATATCTTCTGCTTATCAGCTTCACTATGGTCTGATTTCCAAATTTCAAAATATTTCTGTGTGGCTTAAAATGATTGCAAAAGCAGAGGCCAGGTATCCTGAATGTGGGGGTCTACTTCAGTTCTGACACTAAGCTACTCAGTTAGTGAATCTGTTTTACTAATTGATGCTTCAATTTCCCCTTTATTTAGCAAGGGGATAATGATCCTGATGCACCTCCTGGGGAGGTTACAAAGTCACTGGTGTTTGTACAGTTTATCCAGGACATTGTACAGGAGGTGGTGGAGAAGAGGTACATTTCATGTAAGTGCTGTCTTTATGGAGATACATAATGGCTTTTTCTGGAGGATAATAACTGCTTCAAGAACCTCCTTTCCAATGCCAGCAAGTGAGTGGGGAGATTGTGAGCTCAGCAAGGCAAAAATACTTCCTGTGTTGGCACCACTGAGCACATCTGCAGCTGGAAATAAAAAAAAGGAGCCAGCAGCATGGAACAGAACAGCTGTTTACAAATGGAACACAGATTCTCAGACATTAGCTGACGGGGAACTGGCTGGCTGACTCAGGAGATTAGCTAGCTGGCTACCGAGACTTTCATTTCTGTTAGCAGCCCCTGTCCAGCTCTGGCTGGCGATTTTCATCTGGTGGCTCTTCACTGGATCCTGTATGGAATGAGTTGGTGAGTCTTAGTCCAGATGGTACCACTATGCCCCATGTGACTGTCACCAACTAGACCAGCAGTCTGAGAGAGGATGAGGACTGAATGGACAATGGGCACTAAACTAAACTTTCTGAGTTACAAGCATGCCTGGGACAGAGATGAGCCAGGCTAGTTGGAGTGCTATGGGACAGACCCCAAACCCAACCAAGTCAATGAGTTCCCTTTGACTTTAGTCCTTGGAACAGGCCTGGAAGAATATTTGGCCAGGACTAGCACCATCCCCCTGCACTCAGTAACCAGCTACCACAAAGTGCTGCTTGGGGAAGGGGTGAGGCTTGGATGCTCCTGGCTATTTTAGCACACGTGCAGCAAATAAGACAAAAGAGTTAGCTTGAAGGAGACAAGGGAGGACAGTCAGTGCCTTTTCAGTGGCTTCGAGGATCAGGACATAGTGCCAACTGCAGGATCATAAAGCTTCATTTGGTCCATGAAAACCCTGTAGGGTGCTGGACATCTGCGCACTAACCAAGTGCCAGATTACACCCAACAAATCCACATTGCTAGGCAGATATACAGCAGAGCAAGTAACTGCCTGTCCCATCCCCTACATGTCTTGGGTTAGGTTGTGGCTATAGAGCACTTGCCTGAATACAGGATGGCACAGAGGGGCTATACAACTAAGGCGGTGCTGGCTGACTTAACAGTGCTCTGCCAACAGTAGCTGCAAAGGCAGAGCTGCGCCATCCTCTTGCGTGAACCCCCTCAGGCATGCATCTTTGGACAGTCCTGACTGTCAGCAGACTTAGCCAAGCACCGTGCATGTGCCCTCCCCCATCCTGAGGGTGACTGGCTTGTGAGGGCCTCAGGGCAAAGATTCCTGTAGCCTTCCCTCCTTGCTTGCCTGCCAAGACCCAGCCAGCTGCAATCTGTCCCTTTCACTGAAAGAGGAGGAGGCTGAGGGTAGGGGGAGCAGTCAGCTACAGACGATGAAGGAGGCATAATTTCCTCTCAGGAAATAAGGGAACAAAAGCAAAGAAATGCAAGAGAACTAGAGGAGGCAACATGTGGTGAAATATCCTGTTCCACCACCTGAGTGCTCTCTCAGATGGCATAGCTGCGGTCCAGGAAGCAGGCAGCCTCTGCAGCCTGTGGATCCATGCTCCATCCTGCTCTCCCCACACATAAGAATGGGGGGTACGTAGTTCTCCAGACTGGCCCCCTCTCCCTCTAGCAACCTATTTGACCTGCTCCTGCATCTCTTCAGTGATAGAGCAGACCCCGAGTCACAAGTCACATAGGGACACTTCTCCCATGCCCCTCCTAACACTGTGAAGGAGTTAACTAGGGACTTTGCTCTCACTCTTTAGGGCTTTCTCTTGACAGCAAGAGGGAACTCCAGTCTCCTTCACTCCAGCTGCCATCTGAGCCTGTGACTGATTCCCCTTCCTTTGCCGAGACTGTTCCCCTGAAGGTATTTATATTCCATGCTCTTGTCCCCGCTTTTGCAGATGATATAAATTTAGCTCCCTTGTTCTCTCCTTGTTTCATCCTCCCAGCTGAGGATTGTTTTCATTGTCCTTCTTCATATTTCCTCTTCCTCTCTATCTAGAATTGATTTTGTCTCCCTCTGATACTGGGTGATGATGTTCCAGGAGAAAGGCCTTTCTCTCTCCCCCCCAGGTAGATGTGGGTGCCCTCTGCCATTGGTTTGCTCTGCACGGTGTCACAGCTTGAGCTGCCAACGTGTGACCTCTGCCATCACCCTTCAGCCTGTCTCATACTCTCAGCTGTGCTCCCCTCCCACCCCACTGTGGCTCTGCCTCCCTCTCTCCTTTTAGCATCTTCAGTTTCCCTTTGATGTACTGTAGTTCTCAGACGTGGGCTGATGAACAAGTTACAGGTCTGCCCTAAAACTCAAAGGCCTCTGAGGACATTTGTCATCTAAATCTCCTGGTCTTTCCAGGAATTTGGTAGGACTTGGGATCCACATTGTTCTCATAATTGATTGCCTCCTTTTATATTCTAGCCACAGAGGCAGGTCCTCTCATGAAGCAAACGGGCCATAAAGCTGGACTAACTGGGTATGTGGAAACACTGGCCCAGGTAAAGGCCCCACGTGGGCTCCTAGAACAGCAAAGATGTTATGCCATGATCCCCAAAAGGTGCAGGACTGAGGTTGCACAAAGGTGGCATGTAGTGCATTTGGCATTGAGAAAACTGCTTGGTTGGACCTGTGAAGCAAAACTGTCCAGGATCAACACTGTCCCCAGACTGAGCATTGGATTAGGACTTGGGATCCAAGGTTTTCTCCTGTTTCTCCTACTAACTTAGGTGACCTTAGGCAAGTCTCTTTGCCCCATTATATTTTTCCCCATTCGCAAAACAAGAACAAAGATTCTTGCAGGAGACACCTAATTTTCCCCATGGTCTAAACCAGCAGTTGGGAACGTTTTCTGGCAGTGGGCTGGAATGACTCAGCTGAGGTCCAAGGCAGGTGGTGGTGCTAGGACCCAGCTGCTGCCACCACCTCCATTTCTCCCTGTTATCTCACTGCAGTGTGGTACAGCACAGGTGAAGTCCCCCTGCCACCCAGTGCCACCAAGGCCTCCTGCCACCAAATGCTGCCAAAGTCCCCCACTCTGTGGGCAGGATCCCATGGCTCCATGCGCCATAGGTTGCTGAGCCCTGGTTTAAACTGTATATGATTAAGCAAATCACTTCACCCCCTAATGAGTAACTTCTGCATGTATAACATAGTGACTACAGTGGGAGCTGGCCAGATATTTAATGGCTTCAATACATTTGGGTCAGTTTTTGCTGTAACTTGCTCTCTTTTACTGATATGCTCAGTACTGGCCATCAGTGAAAGAGAGACCATCTGTGTAGCCTGAGCTTGAAGGAAGCCTCAAGTCTAGCTTTGGTGATGGGGTGAGAGCAGGAAATAGTGCCTTTGCTCTCTCTCTTTCTCTACCACTGCCACCCCCACTCCTCAACCCCCTGCCACCAGTGTTGCCAGGAGGAGATGCTGGATTAGTAAAGCTCTCCAAATCCAGGTGGATTTAATGAGCACCATGACCCAACCCTGGCTGACAAATGCTAGACTGGAGATTATCTCTGCTTAATTCTGCTCCAAGTAAACCAATCTCAGCCACAGCTCCATGCTCCCTGGCCCCATGATCTTATTTGCTGTGGAGTCTATTTAATGAAGAAGCCAGGGATGGATCTTGTGAAGCTGCTTGGGATTGCCCATCTCACTGTCAACTGTTGGGTCTGTTATTTCCAGCCTTTCCCATCCCTGTCTCTATGCTGACCTGTCCTGAGATCCACCTCCATACCCATGAGATCTATTTCTGTTCTGAGATTCTTACCTTCCTTCTGGTGCTACACAGTAATTTTAAAGGATCCCTCCTCCTTTTGGTGGATCCAGCAAAACAGCAGCTTGTCCTGAAACCAAAACAACTGGTTACAATATACTTAACTATTTGCTTTGTTTCTTGATAACTGATCCATTTGGTCACCTCTGTCAGAGGCTGCTATGCCAGGTGCAATCCTCTAGAACAGTGGTTCTCAACCTTTTTTTTTCACAGACCGCTTGAAAATTGCTGAGGGTCTCGGCGGACCACTTAATCTCTGTCATCAGAAAAAATAAATCAAGTGCAGGACCAAGTACAGATATTCTCAATTGTTCCACAACCTTTCTGCAGACCAGCTGAATGGAGCTCACGGACCAGTGGTGGTCTGCAGACCAGTTTGAGAACCTCTGCTCTAGAAGAAATCTGGTGATCTATGGACAATCAGAGCCATGACAACTTTAGCAACCCAAAGGAGCTAAATTGATAGAATAGCTAAAGGCACAGCCCCTGACCTGACTTCTTCTAGGAGTCTGTTGTGCTATCTTACCCTGAGATAACATAAGCAGATGAGAAGAGCTCTGCATGCAAGCATATGCCAGGTGTTATCACCCACATGAAATGGGGGTCTCTCTACATCCTGGAGGAAACCCGTGTATGCCCTGCAGCAGTGAATGTGAGAATCTGGGCTGCCCTCACAGTCCCAGACTCTCCTCCCTCTAAGGACCCCAGGAATGTGGGTGGCACTCTTAACTCGGCTGGCAGTGGTACTTCTCTTCAACAAGAATCTTTGGCTACTCCTTGTCCACCCCTGAGCTCACCTTTCTGAATGCAGGCCTGTGTTTCAGGGCATGAGTGACAGCCACTACTGTCCAGCCGGTCCTTTAGCAGGTAGCTGGGCAAGGCAGGTGCGGGATGCTGCACCGGGGAGCCCAGAGCTTCGCCACAGAGATCTTGTGGCATCTCTCCTCATTTCTGCAGCTTACCAAGCCCCACAGTCAGATTGGAAGAGACATGAGGCTCTGCCTCAGCACACAACCCGACAGGCTGCGCTGCTCCCACCACACGTGCTGTCATCTCTTGTGTGCCTCAGAGACAAGCTGCCTCGAAAATAAACTGGAGCAGCTAACATACCCGGAGCTTGTTGTAAATGTGTTAAAATCTAATAGAGAGCACGTGCCTCATGCTCTCATGAGCAGAGCCTGTCATGGGGAGAGACAGGGATGGAAACAGCAGGGGATGGAGGGGAAGAAGAGGAGATGGGAGGGGGGGATGAGCAGTCCAGTTTCTTATAGGAAAAAGGCAAGTACCAGTGAATATCAGCAACACCCAGATAGAAGCCTAAGCCTCTACCTCTATCTACTCTGCTGGGTAAAGTGTGCAGTCCTGAGGATCCCTGCTACTACAGCAACGGACTCTGCTGTGGGTCAGCTTCATGACTTGCACAGTAGTTTCATAGTTTCACAGTAGCTAGGGTTAGGAGGGACCTGAACAGATCATTTAGCCTGACCCCCTGCCACAGGCAAGAATGAATGCTGGGTTCACAAGACCCCAGACAGGTGATCGTCCAACCTCCTCTTGAATTTGCCCAAGGTAGGGGCAAGGACCACTTCCCTGGGAAGTTGGTTCCAGATTTTGGCCACCCCAACTATAAAATATTGCCTCCTAATCTCTAGCCTAAACCTATTCTCCATCAGCTTATTACCATTGTTCCTTGTCACCCCAGGTGGTGCTGGGGAGAAAAGGGCTCTGCCTATTTGCTGTTGATCTCCCCTGATGAGTTTGTAGGCAGCCACCAGGTCCCCCCTCAGCCTCCTCTTGCTGAGGCTGAACAGGTTCAGGTCCCTCAGTCTCTCCTCATAGGGCCTGTCCTGCTGCCGTCTCACCAAGCGGGTGGCCCTCCTCTGAACCCTCTCCAGACTGGCCATATCCCTTTTGAAGTGCAGCACCCAGTACTGGATGCAGTACTCCAACTGCAGCCTGACCAAGGTCTCATAGAGGGGGAGTATCACCTCTCTGGACCAGCTTGAGATGCATCTTTGGATGCATGACAAGGTATGGCTGGCCTTGCTGGCTGTGGTCTGGCATTGGCGGCTCATGTTCACCTTGGAGTCAATAATGACTCCAAGATCCCATTCCGCCTCTGTGCTTTCAAGAAGGGAACTCCCCAGCCTGTATGTATGCTGTGGATTCCTTCTCCCAAGGTGCAGCACCCTGTATTTGTCTACGTTGAACCCCATCCTATTCTCATCTGCCCACTTCTGTAGTCTGTCTAAATCTAGTTGCAGCCTCTCTCTCTTCAAGTGTGTCCACCTTGCCCCACATCTTAGTGTCACCAGCAAACTTGGACAACGTGCTTTCCACCCCCTCATCCAAGTTGCCAATGAAGATGTTAAACAGTGCAGGCCCAAGGTCCGAGCCCTGGGGTACCCCACTGCTCACATCTTGCCAGGTTGAGTACGACCCATCCACCACTACTCTCTGGGTGCACCCCATCAGCCAATTTTTTAACCATCCAACTGTGTAGGCATCAATGCCACAGTCACTTAATTTATTGATGAGGATGGGGTGAGAGACAGTGTCAACGGTCTTCTTAAAGTCTAGAAAGACTACGTCCACAGTGACACCATCATCCAAGAATTTAGTTATTTGGTTATAAAAGGCAATCAGGTTGGTCTGGCAGGACCTGCCTTCGATGATTCATAGATTCATAGATGCTAGGGTCGGAAGGGACCTCAATAGATCATCGAGTCCGATCCGCCTTTGATGAACCCATGCTGATTGCCCCTGACCATGATCTCCCCTGCAGGCCCCCCACAGATTGCTCCTTCATGATTCTCTCCAAGATCTTCCCGAGCACCGAGATGAGGCTTATAGGCCTATAGTTACTTGGGTCCTCCTTCCTCCCTTTCTTGAAAATTGGGACCACATTAGCCAGTTTCCTATCCCCTGGCACCTGGCCAGATGACCGCGAATGCTCATACAGCCGGGCCAAGGGCTCCGCGATGACCCCTGCCAGCTCCCTCAACACCCTTGGGTGGAGGGAATCTGGACCTGCAGATTTAAAAATGTCTAGCCCTTCCAGAAGATCCCTAACTACATCTGCACTGACCGAAGGCCTGACAGAGCTATCCCCGAGACTGTCCCTACCTCTCGTAGGTGGGATGTCCTGGTCCCTGTTCAAGAAAACAGGCAAAGAAACTTTTAAAAATATCAGCTTTCTTGTCTGGTGTAGCCACAAGATTACCGTTTGCGTCTTTCAGGGACCCTACATTGCCTGGTGCCCTCTTCTTGCTCCCAATGTACTTGAAAAAGGACTTTTTGTTGTCCTTCATCCTGGACGCTAGCCTGAGTTCCATCTCTGCCTTGGCCTTCCTAATAGCCCTCCGACACTCCCGGGCCAAGGAGGAGTACTTCTCCTTGGTGTTAGATCCTCCCTTCCACTGGTTGTGCACCCCACTTTTAGTCCTCAGGCATTGCTGAATGCCCTTGCTGAGCCATGGGGGTTTCTGAGCACTCTTACCCACCTTGCTTCTCTCAGGGACTGTTACCCTTTGGGCTTGGAGGATCGCCCCCTTAAGGTACAACCATCCCTCGTGGACTCCCATCTCCTCTAACTTCTGGGCCCTCAGTGCCTTCCCCACTAGTCTCCTAAACTCATTGAAGTTGTCCTTTCTGAAGTCAAGGGCTTTAGCCTTAGTGTAAGCCCTTGACACCCTGCGTTGGATAGTGAAATCCAGCAGGTGATGGTCGCTATTGCCCAGGTGGTCAAGGACCTGCAGTCCCCTCACCAGGGCATCCCCCGTGGCCAGGACCAGGTCCAGCAAGGTGTTACCCCTAGTGGGGCTGTGCACCTCCTGGGTAAGGTGAAGGTCCTGTAATACAGCCAGGCACCTACACAAGCGGTCAGACCTGGCTGTCTGCTCCTCCCAGCAAATGTCTGGGTAGTTTAGGTCACCCATAACAATGACATCCCTTGACCTAACCACCTCCATAAGCTGACCGGAGAAGTCCCGGTCCAGCTCTTCCCCCTGGTTGGGTGGTCTGTAGTAGACACACACAGTAAGGTCCCTTTTGCCACGCCCCCCCTTGTAGTTTGACCCATAGTGTCTCTGCCTGACCGTCCTCTAACCCTAAGCTAATCCTTGATGATGTGAGGTGCTCTTTGATATAGAGCGCAACCCCTGCACCTTTCCTCTCTGTCCTGTCTCTTGTATATAAGGTGTATCCCCGAATGCCCACCGCCCAGTCATAGGTAGGGTCCCACCAGGTTTTTGTGAGCCCTACTAAGTCTGAGTTCTTATTCACAATCAGGAGGCACAGTTCCTCCTGCTTACTCTCCATACTAAGAGCATTAGTGTAGTATGGCCTCCTGAGGCCTCCTGAGAGTGCACGTGCCTCCCTCCCACTGCCAGGACAGTTGTGGCCCCCTACTCCCAGGACTCCAGAGGGTGCACGTGCCTCCCTCCCACTCCCAGGACAGTTGTGGCCACCTACTCCCAAGACATTGATGCTTACCCAGGCTTCCCTTGCTCTTGTCACCCTGCATGCTGGTGAAGCATCCTCTCCACTCGAAGTGGCCCCTTCCCCCGGTGAAGCTAGTTTAAAGCCCGCCGTATGAGATCAGCCAACCTAGAGGAAAAGATAGGAAAAGATGCCCTTAGGGGAGAGGTGAAGCCCATCCCACCCCAGCATGCCCTCCTTACAAAAACATGGGTCATTGCCAAAAAACTGGACGCCTGCCTCGTGGCACCAGCTCCGAAGCTGCACGTTAACCACGTCAATGCAGGCCTCATGACGCCTACCCCGTCCACTTACTGGGAGAATGGAGGAAAATACCACCTGGGCTCCTGTCTTCTTCAGTTGGTGTCCCAAGGCCTTGTAGTCCTCCATGATGTTATCCGGCTTGCCCTTAGTATATGTTAACTTTCAGCAGTGTAGAAACTATGAGGAGATGGTAAAGATGGATCTGGGTCCACAACATTCAGCCATCAGTCAAATTCAAGGTCATATACCTGGAAATGAAGAGTATGGGCCATTGTCACAGGATAGGTGACTGTATTTTGGAAAGTAGTGACTCAGAGAGTTAGCAGTCATGGAGCAGTGCTGAGTGAACATGAGGTCCTGACATGATGTGGTGGCTGAAAGCTAAAGAGATCCTTGGAGATATGTAAGCAGGACTATGTTAAATAGAAATAGAGAAGTGTCATTACTACTGTGGGGCACTGATGAGACCATTCATGAAGACTGCATCTGTTTCAGCCATCTACACTTGAACATGGAGTTGACCACCTGGAAAGGGTTCAGAAAAGACTTACAAGAATGACCTGAGGTCCAGAGAATCTGCTTGACAGTGAGACACAAAAAAGGCTCAGACAATTTGGCTTATTAAGGAGAAGGTTCATGTTTGACTTGGCCATAGTTCATAGCTGGCCAAATTCGTAGGTCACTTGAAAAGTTCTCATACAGGGCAAAGATTTCTGACAGTGAAGGTGTGTCTAGTTTAGCCAGTCCAACAGCTGAAGATAAGTTTAAAAAATTCAGACCAGAAATAATGAGTAAATTTAGAACAGCAAGGGTCATGACTCATTAACCACTGGAACTACCTATCTGGGGATGCAGTGAATCTGCCAACACCTGAAGTTTTTAAACAAAAGATAGACATTTTTGTCTAAAGATTTGCATAACCAGAAGTTCTGGGCTCAATGCACAGTGAAGTTCTATGGCTTGTGTCATGCATTGCTAGCATCCTACAGATAATCATAATAGTCCCTCGGGCTCTTAAAATCCATTAATTTATGAGTGAGGTGTTCTTATTAAGTGTTCAGTGCAGCAGCATGGTTGTTTAGTGGAGTGAGTCATACATAGCATATTACAACCTATTTTTGCTAGCCAGCAGCAATCCTCTATTTGTTTATTGTGGTAATTTGGGGTCCTGAATTTAATCTACAAAGCTCCATGTAGTTTGCATTCAGCTACCCTTCTGAGATGCCAGTCCTATATGGACCATCTATCTGCAGCACCCACTACAGGGAAAGCTGAGCTCTCCTGGGACTCTCTTTTGCTAATTCTTTGCAAACAGAAGATGTCAGCACCTTCTCAACAAGAGCCCTTTGCTCCCTAGGTGACTGACACCAGAGAACAATGAGACCAGGTTCCCTTGTGCATCGCTCACAATTCTGACTGTCCACGGGAAGAAAATCTGTTTTCTCCCTTCCCCCAACCCCCCTCCACACACACACACACCAAGGATGTGTTAGCTGAAACTAGAATAGATACATGGATTAAATCATTTTCAGCCCCATGTGGGAAGCACAAGTGAAACACGGTAGTACCTTGTGTGCATCACATTTTCTAAAGTGCTTTTGTTTTTATCCTGTCTTCATTAGCATCATTGGTTTTGGTGAGATAGAGGACACCAGAGGAGTCAGCAGCAGGTCCCATGAGGGCTCCAAGCTGCTCCAAAAGTCCCTCTCCCTTTTCTATTTCTTACCTGGCACTCTGGAAGTGGTGTGAGAAGTGCCTGCAGAGCAGATGCAGTTTGATTCCTACAATTTTTCAGATCATCTTCAGACCCTGAAGTTTTGCAGGGAGATGTTTCAGCTGTTTTTCTTTCTTTCTCTCTCTACTTCACTTGCATATTTGACTGGAAAAAACGCCTGTCCCCCTAAGGTGAAATGCTAGGATATTAATTTTCTGAAGTTCTCGGTAAGCTATTGAAGATTAATTTTAGGAAAAGCCAGAGGATATGATGGATTGGAGCCCAGGCCTGCTTAAATATGCAATATTAAAAATTGATCGGTGTCTCTCCTTGTCATACACTCTGCCCCCGTGTCTGGGGCAATCCCACAGCCTGATGAGGAGGCAGGAAAATACTCAATAAGCCCCACACCCTGCTGAGCAAGGATTTTAATAACTCCTATTGCCATTATTATTTTTTAAAATCAGTTTTATTAATTTCTGTTTTCCATAATGGCTAACTCCATTGTATGGATTGGAAGCTGTGGGCACTGAAGTACACATTTACCTGTGAGACTGGAATGACAGAGCAAACTTTACATACACACCCACATGCTGTTCCCCCACACTGTAATTTTTCCTACCCCATAGCCCCCATAGGAAGGAAGGGATTTCAGTCTCTATGGCCTGTGTAATCCTTGGCTTCTCTGGTTGGAAGTTGGCTGCTGTGTGTTTTTGGAGGTATAGTCACTAATCCACTGGGAAGTAGACATGAGACCCTTAATTCGTTTCATGCACACCATCTGATAGCTAGAGCTGTTAACAGTGTATGGGCATGACCTACCAAGGGCTTACACCTCTGCCTGCTCCTTTTGAAAGCCACGGATATTTTGTCTTTGACTCCATTGTGAGCAAGATTAGGTACATAGGCTACCTCCAAACACCTTCCTTGAGATGAAGCTAGGGCTCCTATTATGTGCAGGGAGCTGGCTCCAATTTGCTGGAAATCCAACGTGTCAGAGCAGACTCCATTAACTGAGACTGCGGGAGCACGGAAATAAATGCACTTCAGCAGACTCTGGTGTCATGTGTATTAGCATCCCCGCTCCAAAAAATGGCAGTGGGGCACTTGGAACTAAAGCTCATTAAATGAGCTCATTGAATGAGCTTTAGTTCCAAGTGTCCCACTGCCATTTTTCAGCACAGGGGATGCTGATACACATGATACGCAGATACTTTTAATTAAAAATGCTTGCTAATTAACACCCCCCCCCCGCAGCATGTGTAACAATGCCCTTAGTTTCCAGTCCCCAACTCTCATCCCATCCCAGTTAGAAAGCTGTCTGATGCAAGTTTTCCTCTGAAGTTCTCAGCTTGTCAGAACAACATCATCCAGAGTTGTCACCCTGCAGCACTTCCCTCCACCCAGTGAGGACTCAGTGATGAGAAGGATGAGGGGAGCTGACAAAACACCAGCTGCTGAGAGAGGGAGGTGCTAAGGCTGCATGGGGATTTCTCACAGCATCATGGTAGAGGGGCTGCAGATCCAGGTCTGCCTCCTCCCTCCCCTGACTCAATCCTGACCTCAGCCCCAATAGATCCCATGATGGTAGCCCTGGGAGGATCTGTGAGTGAGAGTCAGGCTGTCATCCAAAGATGTCTGCCTCTGGCTAGCAGTGTCATTTCATGGAGCTTCCATAGAGGGCAGGGAGGGAGGTCTGGTGCCAATCTCACAGGCAGCTTCTGGTAGGGGAAAGGATTTCAAAGCTGTACTGGCCCCTTCTCCTCCCTGCTTCCCCTCCTGCTAATCCGTCCTCCTGTTCCACAGTGCTGCATCTATCTAGTGTGTTCTCTGGAAGACCCTCCCCAACAGATGTCCTTTCCAAATCATCACAGCCACGCTGTAGGAAATCTCCAAACCCAAAGCCAAGAAGTAGCATTAAGTCAGCATGAATAGTGCAGCTGCATGGGGTCCCTAGGGGTCAGGGATCTCCACTGCATTAGCAGCTGTGAAACTAGCCAGCAGCAGTCCTTTTCATAGCTGCTGTTAGTATGGAGGTCTAGTAAAGAGAAGGGACCCAGGGCTGATCCTTTAAAGCCTGATGTCTCTAAAAGATAAACCCAGATCACCCCAATGCCTCTGTTCACAATGGGGAAGAAGGATTTTGCCAATTGTACACTCTCTGAGTTTGCCAATCAGAGAGTATACTACTGTGGATGCTGATCTGGGAGGGAATGAAGAGCCCCTAAGAGCGTTGCTGGTCCATACCCTGTCTGAAATGTTGACAAAGGAGAGAAGCAGCTGTAGGTTGGCTTTTCATGTGTATCTGGCTGGTCCTCTGGAAGTTGCTTCCCAAGGAAGAGATACTCACCTGCACATTACCCTTGCATTACCATCCCTGCCGCTTGGTACAGTACACCGCCTCCCACCCCATCAGAGCTGGAGTCACTACCTGCTTAAGGGGTTGGGTCTCAGATACACCCCTAGTCCAGCCCTCCTGCCCTCGTCCTATGGCCCCTGTGCAAGGCAGTCATTGCATCTTTAGTACTCTGGCTTCTTTGACATTATGTATATCCAACTGCATTGCTAGACCAGAATTTTCAACCAGTGTGGTAACATCCCAGCTCCAAAACCCTCTCATCGCACCTTGGTCCCATAGCTCAGGCTATGTTGGCAGCTCTCTTGTCTTACAGGCTCCCAAACCCCTCTGGGGCTGGAGTCAGGGAGGTGAAGGATGGCTTTGAGGTGGGTTTGGCATAGGTGCACATGCAAATAGGTCTGAGGATGGGTGTAGAAGAGGGATGTTTGGGGGCAGCAGCCAACAATGTTCCTTTATCTTTCATACTCTGGTTATTTAACCTCTCTCATTTTGCAAAAAGTAAAGGATGTTTCTGCCCCTCCTCCTCACAGTGTTACCCTCCCACAGTCCTCTTCTGCCTTGCCAAAGGGCATGGTGCTCCAGAAGCATCGCTTTCCAGCTCCATCTTTGTCTACACCTTCCAGGACCTACTCTTCCTCATTCCCTCTGGCTCTTCCTTGTGTCTCCCTGTTGCCTAACAGCAAGCTCTGAGGCATGCACAGTGATGGGGGGCCACTAGGATGTTGGGGGGAATGAGAGGAGAATGAAAAGCACAAGCCTCTTTCTCCTGACACTACAGGACAAACAATTTTCCCAGCATGATTCCATCCCTCCATTTTCATAGGTATCTTTGCCCACCCCCAGCTCAGCACCTCCAGGAGCTCCCTATGCAGTGCCCTCCTGTCATGCTAACAAGTGAGTAACTCTAATATAATAGCAGCCTTGGCCATACACTTTATATAACACATAATCAAATCACTTGCTAAGAGTCTCTCTCTCCCACTCATCCCAGTGATTTGACAGCAAATGTGTGAAAGGGTTTCACACTGTGGCATCTGTCCAACTCAGCACAGCCCTGTGTGGCTGCCAAGGTTTGGCTCTCAGATGACCCAAAATGCCCCTTTTGCTGGAATCCCCTCATCCAGGATGTTATGGGTGCTGTTCTATTCAGGGTCTTGTCTTAAGAGTGCCTCATTTGGCAGAGAATCTAGAGCTCTGGAAAGGCAGCGAGCAGGAAGCTAGTATCACCAAACTCCACATGGTTTCCCCCAGAGATCATGCAGAGTAAGAGGCCCTTCTCATTCTGGATGAAACTGAGATTGTACTTGGAATTAAAGTGCCTTGGAAAGTGGCTATTTTGGAGTCTCCTGCTGCCTTGAATCAGAATCCTGCTCCATTAAAGCCAGTGGGAGCTTTGCCACTCACATCAGGGAGAACAGGATGAAACCCTTAGTGGGCTCATACTGCTAGGCAGCAATATCATTCAGCACTGACATTCAGCTCTGGGGAAACCTCAGAGCAAACCCAATTTACAGCAGATGCTAAACAGGGTTAGCCAATGAGTAGCTTTTTGACCCACTGCAGCCAGAAAGAAGCACTTTCAGATAACCTGGTATCACCAGCACCTGAGAGATTTCCCCGGGATTTTGATGACAGCAGAAAGCATTGCATATGCAGCGGGGAAACATTGCTGGTTGCAGTTGATCATTTGCTTCATTTGGGGTAATGGTACTTTATCCCTTTATATCGACAGCGTTTTGTGAGCAGGGACTGTGAAGCTCCTTCAGAAAGCAGGGAATTGGTTTCTCAAGTGTTTCTGAGAGTCCCTGTAAAAAAAATGTCCTGCTGCAATCTAAGATCAACTTTTAGCAATAACATAAGCTTCATTTCCCAAGGGGGAGGGGGGTTGTTATGAGTCACTTGCTCACTTCCCAGTGGTAACCAAAGAGTTTCCAACATATTGCCTTCCCCTCCAGGCAGGAAGCCAACTGACCTGTTGGTGTCCTAACAGGTTGCCATTTTTCTCCTGGTGCTGAGGACTGCACTAGCATGGGCTGTTGAAAGTGCTTATGCACTGTGAGCTAATGCTGGGCATAGGACTGCCTGCATCCTGCATCCAAGAGGGAACAAGTAAGACAAATCAGACTGGCATGTGACCTTTCTAGCTTTGTTACGCTTTCTCTAATCCAGGACAGTGACATTGTTTAGTAGAAACACTGAGATTAATTAAAGAAAAAGCAAGACTACTGCCATGGCCAACATAGCCACAAAACATCCCTTGCAGCTAGCATCATTTAACTGAAGCTGAATTGCAGGAAAGTGCCTGTTAGGACCTGAATAAGGGCAATGTGACCTCCTCACCACTCCCTACCCCTAGTGGGGTTAGCACAATGAACTGTAATTGAAATCAGGAGAGCCACACACTTGAGCAAAGAGCTATTATTTGCCAAGGGTCCAATCATCATTGATTTGCTCTTGGCTGTAGCAGCACTTGTCCTAATGACTCATTGGGGTTCTTCTGTCTCTGTCTCTGTCTCATAGCTTGTAATATGGTGGATCAAGACAAAAGACTAAGATCATTTCTATAGGTCCCCATGAGATTTTATTCTCAGTACAGGACATAAACCCACATAAAATTACATATCCATTATGTCTGGGTGTTCATATCTAAAGTAGATGCTCCCTTCCTTAATGGCTCAGTACAGCAGGTACCAATTAATACCTACCTGCTCCATGTCTAAAAAGATATTAATGGAGAGACCAGTGGAAGAAAGTCATGTCAGGTTGATGAGGAAAGAGAATAGAAGAGAACATGGGGGGAAAAAATGGACTAATTCATAAAGTGTTCTATTAGTGGGCTCAGAGCCTCACTAAGCTGTACATACATTAAATGATGTTTGGTGAATGCCAGCCTATTCAATAACAAAAACCACTGGGCCATGCAATTTTGCCCAAAACAGGCACAACACCTAGATAGCTGGGGAGCAAGGACACAGGGACATGGGGAGTACAGGACTAGACTTGCAAAGGCTTCTGGGGTCAGGATTGGGGGCAGTGGCAGGGCTGCCCCCTTTCAAAACATGTCTGAATCATATCCAGTACTTATCTGGTGCTCATACAATCACCAAACTGACCCCCAAGGTTTGTAACAAGACTACATGGAAAAGATGGAGGCTACTTCTACAGTTCTCAGTATCTCATTGATCACCATGTCTGAATGTGGAGACTACAGTTGGAAAGTGCTTTGTGATTAGAATTTTCTTTGTAAGGGGCTAGGAATGTGTATAATGCCCAGAGATGGTGGGTTTCAGAGGTCTTACTCTTCTGCAGGTGGTGGCAGGAGGAAAGAGGGGGTAATTGCCCCAGGCCAGCAGAGGCTGCTGAAGAAACAAAGACTTCCTTTCACAAGGGACTTCCCCTCTCAGTAGGGTACCCCCCATGGTAGGGTGCCCTCATTACAGAGCACAGTGGGGCACCCCACTACAGGACACAGCAGGGTTTCAGGGGTCCCTATATAGGGTCAATTCAAGATTTTGTCCCCTCTCTATGAAAATCTGCAAGGGAGCCTGCAACAAGGAATGCTATGAGCAGGCAGAGATCTAGGATAAGACAAGAGCTGCCAAGTAGAGGCAGAGCAGCACATAGATGCATCCCTGTTGAGCAACTCTTGGAAACAAACTCTTCGCTGGATGGTTGCAGCATGGGTGAGCTCCCTCCAAGGTTTCCATCATATCTCTATAAATTTGAGATGTACGAGTCTGGTGAGCAGGGGGTGAGTTGAGCTCTGTTTAATGCTTCTACAGGGTACTGGGTCATCTTTTATAGTGCAGGTATTGTAACTCTTTTAGTTAAACTCTCATTTGAATTGGGTTTAGTAGGCATGTTGTAGAGCTTACGTCACAAACTAAGAGGTAAGAGTTGAACGCTATACCTTTGTATAAAAGCTGCAGCGGGAAAATAAAACATACAGTGACTGAGTTCGGTACTCTGAGAAACAGCTATTGTAGGAGGCAAACACAAGAGAATTGCATCAGGCTTAGAACTGAGTTGTGGCAGGAGTTCTGAGGAACTGCGTTATGATATACAAACCATTGCTACAGTCAGTGCTGCTGGGATATGCAGTAACTCTGGGGAACACTGGAAGCATCAATGCACCACTTGTGGAATATCCCTTTGTCGCTTTTGTTGGTGTTAATAGTTCATGTAATTTAAAATGTCTGTAATCACATTTGCAGAGGAAGGAAAACACTGAGCTGCAGAGTTGCAACTCCCTGGAACACAGCCATAGCGAGCTAGGCTGATGGACTAATAGAGCATACCCAGCCCTGTAAAAACAGCATTGGGAGTTTCACTCAGCCTTCACGTTCACATCTGTGTGAGTTGCAAGAATGGTGCTGCCTAGTATAGGAAAGGCTAGAGCGAGAGAGACATAGGGGGAGGGAGTAGGTGGCATTTCCCCCTACCAAATGCAGCTTTATTTCTGCTTTAAAGATTTATGGAGCCCTTCATCCAATATTTATAAAGTGCTGGCTGCCTTCATCATAAATTACTGAGGAACACAACAGGGCCGACTTCTTGCTCCGCTGGGAGAGCTGGGTGGATGCTGCAGGCTCCCTTCAGACTTGTTCTTCCTGGTTCCTTAGTCCAGTAATCAGCCATGTTACTGGGTACTGTGCTGGACTTGAGGGCTAGAGAGGGGTTAGGGATGGCAGGGTCATGAGACTGAGATTGTAATAGACCAACCACCCTTGGTCCATGACACAGTCCCTTTAAGCAAACATGCATGCCAGGGAGTAGTAGATTAGCTGGGTAATGCACATTGGGCATTAACCAGGCAACTACCCCCTGAACAGAATAAGCCCTAACTGTTTGGTGACTGCAAGGAGAAAAGAGGTGGTAGGCAGTCTGCTGGAGTCATAACCCCAGCCTGTGCAGGAGGGTTATGAGGCCTCTAAAAGAAGAGGAGCAGCTTGCAAGAACAGAGTGGGTCCGGCAGGGTGGGGCTGGATCCTCACCCCCATTCAGTGGGTTGGCAAGTAGGCAAAGCCTGCCAAAACTGCTGCACAGTCCAGTGAAGGAAGTGGTTGTGGCATTGCTTAACCTAGGGCAAAGAGCCAGAGACTGAGGAGAAAGAGAGCTGTGGGAAAGACTTCCTAGAGCGTGGAGTAGCAATGAGCCTGGCAGGGAGCTCTGGCTCAGAAAGACCTGGAGGGGAACCAGGAACCTGGAACAAAGGGTGGATTGGCAGATCCACAAGGGAAGAGTTGGGCCTGAAAGGGCAGGAGAGGCTAAATTTAGAAAGACTTAATAAATTAGACATCAGGAAAGAGAATGAAAATACTCTGGCCTGTAAGTAAACTGCTGGGAAAACCTGGAAGGAAATGAAGATGGGCTCTTGCTGGGCACTGCCAGCACAGGGCATGCCCCATGGTGTTACCTCCTGCACAACAGAACTCCCCCTGTATCCTACAGGCTATGGGCTTCTGCCCATGTCTTCACCACGCTGCTCACTTGGGGAGAGGCATGTGACTTAGCCAGTTGCCTTGCTTATGCCCGTCCTTAACATGGCTTTGTGATGCCTGGCCACTCTTGCCAGTAGGTGATGGGAACTGCAGGTGGGCACTCTCAGAACCAACTTGATCATGCTGAGGATGACAGCCCTCTCCCTTTGCAAGCTGCTCATCCACCATGCTCCTTCAGGTCTGTGCCCCCTCCTCATGGTCCCTTGTGCCATTATTGTCTAGGTGGTTAGGGCTCGCTTCAGCCCTGTCATCTCTTTGGTGACTTCCCGTCAGGATAGAACCTCTCTAGATAGGATTGCTGCTTTGCCCTCTGGGATCTCCCTGTCCTTTGTACCATTGGTCCTAGCAAAAGGAGAGCTGAAAAGAAAGGAACCTGGGGCAGTGGGCTGTCATGCATGTATGAAATACCTGTACCAACTCTACTTACCTAAACTGGCTACACTTTCCTGACTTCACTATCAGGGCAGGCTCTTCCCAGACACCAGAGCTGCCTCCCAGAGTCTAATTCAGAGCTCAGATCCAATCCCAGGCTCTTTGTGAGGCTTCCTATTGATAAAGGTTTTTGCTCACTGATGTGAGACCCTTCACAGGCTGAATCCAGCAGGGAAAAGTTGGCGAGATTTGTGATTCCCCAAGTCCAATAAGAAAACTCAGCTTTTCTCCACATGGTGCCACCCACTGTGCCAGGCAGAGAGAATTTCTTAGAGTTTGTCTGTACCTCGGTAACAGCAGGTCCTGGGGAGGACCAAACTGAACATGTCCTGCTCACCCAACTCCACTGATACTCTCTAGTCTAGACCCCATAGGTTCACCACTGAGGCTTCTGAGGGGTCATCCCCAGCACATGCTCTTAAGCCCTCAGTGTCCAGCAGGACCAGCCCCAGCAGCAGTATAAACAGGCTCTTGCTGGACCCTGCCTCACACAGGATCACAGTGGCATTCCCACCAGACCAGTGGGGAGCCCTGACTGGAAAGAGGCTGAGGAGACTGCGATGCTGTGTGCTAGAACAGAGAGAATCACAAGGTGACCTGAGTGCAGTTTGAAAACTCAGCTGGATCAATGGCATTGATCCTGTTAATCATCTCCCTCTCAGCAAAGAACAGAGCAGAACCTGCAAACTCACAAGTTGGAGACTTGGCCCACACCCAGAGAGATGGCAGAAAATTAAATGCTTTGTCTGGGAGCAGAGACAACCTTGATGGAGAAGTCAGTGGGATCCTACTCCTTTCCCCTCAACAGATGCTGTACAAATTGCATTGAGCTGGTGTCCCTGTTGCCCTGCTGACTGGCCTCCCCTGCAACTACAGCATGTGTTAGGACATAAGTGACTGTGTATTGCACCCCAGGGTAAAGAGACACAGGAATTGGCAAGCTATGGCTCCACACCAACCCCTGCTGTATGAAGCATATTGGTAGAAAGAGGCAGGTCTCTCTAGGGGAAGCAGAGCATCAGTCAAATAGTCCCCAGGTAACTCACATTGACATTGGGCAGGATCTATAATGTTAGATTATGGATTATAGGACAGAAGGGATCTTAAAACTACCCCCACCCCATCCATGCCCTTGCTGCACAAGTACAGGGAGAGAGTAACAGAGAACAGGGTTGCCTGGATTACATTGTCCAGGTGAGGTGTAAGAATCAGGGGCACTAAGCATAGGGCAAACCCTAGCCTGCCCTGACAGGAATAAGAACACAATAGCTCAGATCCCTACTGCACCCAGGTCCCTGGTGAAGCTGCTTCACCTTCAAGAACACAAGCTCCAAGTCCAGCACGGCGCCCAAGCCCAGAGGTAACTGCAGCATGTGAGCAGACACAAAGAAACCTCCACCTGGAGACTGTCAAGTGTGACCATTCTCAGAGCTAGACTCTAGTTAGCAAATGGCTCCCACTGCTACATGCTGCCTGCTGGCAAAAGGTTCAGCTCTGCCTCCCAAATCTCTCCCTGCTGGCCAGAGCATTTGGTAATAACCTTGGCATGATGCTTTTCCTAAAAATGTCACCTTCTTTCTCTTTAGGCCACCTGGCCTCAGCCATTGTGGATTCTGGGAGGGCTTGGGCATAGCCAGGGCAGACACAGGTTTCAGCCAAGGTCAGTTGCTTTCATTCTCCCCAGGAGCATCTACCCCATTTTCTTTTAAAGGCTGAGGTTTGGTCCTAGAGCATCTGACAAGAGTTGGCCACAGCCAGGGGTAGAATAGGTTTGCTCTGTGCAAGCCTTCACCATGCCGCACTTCAGTTCTGACCCACTGTACCCTAGCTATTTCCACCCCTGGGGTTTGCATTGGCCATGCTGTGTCCCTCCTCCCTGACCTGGGGGATCCCTTGTTGTACCTGTCCTGGCCCCGGGGTTAGGTTCCAGGTTCCACGTTCTGTCACCATGCACATCTGGTCTGTTTCAGACCTGCCATCACCACTACCCTGCTTGGCAGCCTCATCAGTGGAAGCAGAAGGCGGGCTAGTCTAGACAAACCACTGGTAGCCACTAGCCATTTAGCTAGTTTATCATCTAGATTGGCTCTGAGTGGGGCTAAACATTTCCCCAGTGCATTGCAGAATCATTTGCTCCTTCACTTAAACTCCCTAACCAGGTCCAAGGAGACAGCCAGGGAATAGGCAGACTGGCCGAAAGCAATTTCAGCCCTTTGAAAGAAACAACTGGCATGTAACAGCGACAGGAAATTGTGCAATTAGTACAACAGGGCAATGTCAACAAGCTCTTAATGCCTGTTGTTATGGCAACACTAGGGAAAGCAATGTCAGAGCTGGAAAAATCAAGAGATGAAGAAACAACAAAAACAACAACCAAGTCTGATACAGATGCCTTGCAGGGTGCTCTCGCACCAGCCAATACTTCAGTGCAGCAGGACACGCACACTGAAGGCAGACTCTGATCGAAGACAGAGCTGGGGACAGCAAACCAGATGTGGAACTGGAGTTACAAAGCCCAGCCCGAACCCAGTACCAAACAACTGTGCAACCAGCAGGATGGGGAGGGCCTGAGGCAGGGAGGCCCCTTCTGCTCCAGGGCCTGTGACTTGAAGGCACAAGAAGTGGCTTCCTAAAGTTATTGGGGGGCAGAAACAACCTTTCAGCACAGAGTGACAAGGAGGAGCTGAGTCTGTCCCTGGGGGAAGGGGCTCCAAGCTACAGAGGTTTACCTATCATGGGACATTAATCCCCAAATATAGGGGGAAGCCCTACCCTGCAAACCCTCAGAGACTTGTGGGCTCTAACTGTCTTACTGTTGGCAGTACCTGCAGAGCTTGTGATACCAATGAGAGCTGAAATGCATGGTAGACAGAGAGAGAGCAAGTGTTTCTCTGCTTGCTAAATAATGATGCCTCATGTCTGGCAGAGAATTCAAAAATCCTGGATAAACATATGGGCTGGGCATGTTTACAAGGTGTGTCTCATGCGGCTTAGTAGGCAGCTGGCTCCTTAGCATACGGATCTAAGAGAGCCAGGCCCCCATGGCCACCCCCTCCCCCACTCTACCTCCCCATCTGGTGGTGGAATAGTGTATTTTGGGCTCAGTCCAGTTTGAGAAGCAAAGAAACTTATTCGGTGGGACCTGAGAGAAATGCTGAAGGAAGTGGGGAAGGAGAGCTCCTTGCACTAGGTCTCTGAGTTACACGGGTGATGAAGCTGGCATGACCCTGGTATGCAGCAGCAAGACAAAATCCTCTCTGGAGCTGTGGTGGGGATGGGACTGGCTGAGATGGAAGAGGGCCCTAAAAGGCAGGAGCTGTCACACACCAGATGTTTGCAAAACCCCCAATGCAGCTGGGCTTTGAACTGGATGCTCCTTAACTACTACTGTGAAATACCTGGCCCCGTGTTCTCTTCCTTCTTGCAAATGTAAAGCACTTGTTAAATAACAATAAAGGCAGATGGGTTTCCTCTGCAGTGGGCATGGGACTGGCTGAGATGCATATACAATAGCTTGAAGGGAAGGAAAGAGGGATGGAATGTGGCAACCTTCAGGGAGCCCAGTGAAGCTTCGATGGTGTCAGGATTCCTGTCTGCCATGTTGTGCAGACTGTGTATGTCCAAGTAAAGACATGTATTCTCTAAAAGCCAGTTCATAGATTTCATAGACATTCAGGCTGGAAGGGACCCTGGAGGATAATCGAGTCCAGCCCCCAAAGAAGAGGCCTGATTCATCATTATGTCATTCTGATTTTGTACCTTTTTAAACACCCAAGTGACAGGGCACCATCTTGATGTATAAGGCTCCAAGATGCCATGCATAAAGATGCATGAGCATTTGTTCTCCTGGAAATATTTTCATATACATGTGTGGGTGTATGTGTTAACATGTGCATATACATGTGTGTACTGTCATGGCGTGACTTTTTCCAAGGTACCACCTTGTCACTGGAGAATGCCAGCATTGCTAGAGGTTAACACATATGCAAGCTGTAAAAGCATAGAGCAAGCTGCTGGCACTTCACCGATGGAAAGACACTAACTTGGCATGACAACAGGTCAAAAAATGGAAATTTATTCACCAAAAAAAGTTGTTTCCTCTATCTGTCAGAATATTTCAAAATGCAAAGTGGTGACCGCCTCTACCTAGGATCCATGTGGATGTTATGGCCAGATTTCATTCTTTGCAGTATGATGTATCCATCTGGAGCATTTTTGTACCTTCTGATATTCTTTTTGGGGAAAAAGAGCCTATTTTTTTAAAAGCAGTTTGTCCTACAAAGAACAAAGTATAATGCTAGACCTGTATCCACCACTCATTTTTTTCATCTATAGAACTCTTCTCTACTGAATAGCAAGGTCTGTGCTGGAGAGATCTGAGTGCCCTGTAACACTTCTCAGAGACAAAAATTTGAGGGTACTGTAACCCTCTATGGTTAAACCTAATTGTTATAACGTTCTGCAATAATTCTGTTATAAAGCTTCCATAATCATCACAGTAGGAATAGTCACAAAATAGGCCATAAGACAACTCAGTGGGCACATCTACATGAGACATTTAGTGTGGAGCTGACTAATTAGTTCCACAGTAAAATGTCACCATCTACACATGCGGTGCTATCAGGACAGAGTAAACTAATTAACTCCACCATAGGACAGAACTGCCAGACACAAGTACTACCCTATGGCAGAGTTATTTACTTTGCTGCAACACGCATGTAGATGCTGACGGGGCTGGCTGGGGCATGAGGGTGCTTCAGTGCAGGAGCTGCCTGCCGCCTAGACCTGCACCAGAGCACCATCATGCCCCAGCCAGCCTCTCCACAACATGTTGAGCTGGGTTGGAGCAGCTCTGGGCTGGCAGGCTGAGCCACGGGGCCCCCTGCCAACTGGGGTTGCTCTGCCTCAACTCAACATGCTGTGGTTCTGGCACACATGCAGACACGGTGCCCGGAGCAATAAACTCTGGCATGAACTGCACTGGAGTTTATTCAGCTGCATTAATTGCATGCATATATGTGCCCAGTTATGCTAGTTTTGGCAAAAAGGTGCAGCACACATTTGATAGGTAAAGCACCTGGCTGCAAGGAGGGAAGCATTCTGAGTTTAGTGCCTTGAAAAGTGATTATATGGAACTATATTTTGTTTATAACTGAAGTCTTATAGTGGCTTTAGGTTCAATCTTAAGAAAATGTAATGTGATCTTTTACAAAACAGTGTTGAAGTCTCTGCAGCACTATCTAATCAGAAGCTTGAGAATACAGTCAAGACCACTGTGTATTATTTGTGAATTATCATTGCCTTTGCAGCAAGATTTTGTGACAGTATTTTCAGTAATTTAGAGTGTCCACCCATTTTTGTTGTGATCCAAAACAGTGCTTTACTACACAGCTTGAGATCCCTGTTATGTTTCAATATGGCCAGAGAGTAACACCTTATTTCATTCTTTGTAGCGCTTTACTTTGGGGATAATCTCCTTGATTGATACTCCTTGTGGCGTATACTCAGGGTATAACAGGAGGCACAGCTGTGTTGATTGGCAAAGGGTCTTTCAGGGATCTGTCTGGGTTCTGATGAGTGCTTCTGGTTAGATGTCACCCATGCCTATGAATGTAATAACTACATGAGCTTGCGTATGGATGTGTATGCTAGTACTTTACAAGAGCTTCACTGCTAAAAACCATGCTAACTAATTCTAGTTGCTGATTATGACAGACAAGTTAGTCCTTATCTCATCCATAACTGGTCCAGTCTTCTTTATAGATGACTCTTTTGATGGGGTTTGAGGAGGGTACAGGAGCAAGTGGGGAAGGTGATGTTCTGTCTCTGCCTCCTTTGGCATAACTGGCATCCATGTTTCAGAACAAAGCTAATATTCCAGCAGGAAATGGGAAGCTTTGATCAACCAAGTTCACTGTATACCACATCTGCTAGGAAACATCTGGAGAGCTGTGGTAAAGGCTTTCCCTCCCAGCCCAGCTGTCTGGTGACATACCAGAAGCCAAAGTGAACTACACAGGTTGCTGACAGCAGTTGCCTGATCCCAAGCTGACATCTTGCCTGGGATCAGGAGCGCACTCAAGGGCAGGGGCAATCCCATGCCTCAAAACCCCAGGTATCTGAGATAAAAGGCATTTAGCCCATGTGTCTAACGTGCACATCAGCACAGCAGTTGAGCGGTAGCAGGCGTGCAGTCACAGAAGCTGCAAATCCCAACTCAATCTCCTGTTTACTAGTATCAGGGCGGTGCCTGATTTCTTTATTTTCTTTCTTTCCTTTCATTTTATCTGTCTGTCCATCCACCCTGAGATATTCTTAGAGGTGTAATTGAAGGCATAAAAATGGTCTATATCCATGCCCCAGAGTGTGGTCAGCTTCATGACCATCCTGGCCTGGGGTGGAAGGGAGGTTCCACAGTCATCCTGGCTCTCTGGCTGAGAGAATCTAGCCCTAGGTTCATACTCACCTCATTCTTGATATTCTTGACTCCGTGGTTCCCCCATAATTGGCTGCCATGCCCCAGGGACAAGAGACATGGACCCCAAGCTAGCTTTGTGGGGTTGAGAATCAGGCTCTTGAATTGGATCTGGACATAAACAAAGAACCATGACTGAGTTTGTGCCAGTCAGTGCGTGCATCAGCCTTACAGTCGGGCCTGACTATGGAAATCATCTGAATCCTCAGGAGCAGGACTGAGGCCAAAGAGCCATGAAGCTAACTGGGGATCTTTTCTCTTTTAATTCCTAAGATGCAGCACTTACATACAGTGGAGCCCAAAGCATTCATATCTGGGTGGTTCACAAGCTGCTTAGTGCACAGTCAGTTGCTAAAAGAAACCACACAGCTGTTTGCCGCAGGTATTACTTCAAAGGATCCCGCTTCTCCACTCAGCTGGAGCATAGCTGCAGTCCTGAACGGCTGATCAGAGAAGCATGCCCTTTAAAAGACAAACAGCAGCAAACAGCTGGAGCACCTGAGCAGTACAATGCAGCTGTTTGCTGTGGCTCTGTATACCCCTGGCTAATTCACAAACCCTCATTTTTTCAGTGCAATAAGGAGACTACACCTGTGAAGAACCCTGTGAAAGTTTGACTGTATTCCCATCACCTGCCCACATTCGCCTAGCTCTGTCACTCCCTCCTGAAGAAACCAGGAGCCTGAGAGTGAATTCTGACAGGAAATTGGGCATGGAGGACTGCAAATCTATTAAGCATGTGGATATTCTTCAGCAAATTGTACATCCTCCTGCAATCTTTGGTCCCAGGACAATTCAGGCTGGCAATGAGGGAAGGGTAGAACTAATATGTGTATTTTAACAAATCAAAACAAGACACTCCACTGCATGTGCTTCTCCCTTTTAGGATAGTAATTCTCAACCAGGGTGCCAGGGCACTCTGGGGTGCCACTGGGTATTCTGAACAGTGCCATCAAGTGTGAGGAGATAAGTGAGGTATTAGGAGATATGCAAAGAAACTAAGCAGATAAGCACAGGGTCAGGCTTGTCTCTGCCTGGATGATCCCCCATTCCCACTGCTAGGCCCCTGCAAGGAAGCAAGCACTCTAATCTATAAATTAGTTTTTGAAATTGATTGCCACTCAATTCACAGAAATTATAGAGGGGTGCCTCAAGGCCAGTGAGGGGTGTCTTGAGCCCAGAGGTCTACAACAGACTTTGCATAAACCAGTTTGACCCAAATCGGTTAAGTCTAATACTACATTCAACCAGGTTTATCTCAAACCAGTTTCAGCCATTTTGAAATGACTTTATGTTCTGTTACAGGTTTAAACCAGTTTCTGATCACTTAAACCGGTTTATGTGTAATGTCTGTCTCTAGCCAAAATGGTTGAAAACCACTGCTCTAGGTCAGGGATGGGCAATTATTTCAGGTGGAGGGCCACTTACTGAGTTTTGGCAAGCCACCAAGGGCTGCATGACAGGCAGCCAGGGGCAGATAAATATTAATTTTCTAAATTTTTTAAGGGCCCCGCGGGCCGGATAGAATGGCCTGGCGGGTCGCATCTGGCCCCCAGGCCGCATTTTGCCCACCCCTGCTTTAGGGAGAGCATGAGAGAACAAATACATGGTACGGCTGGTTACATCATTTAATGCACTCCAAGAAAACAGTAAGATACTACAGCAATGATGGTGATGGGAGGGCCTAACAGAAGTCCTAGCACTTCTTTAAACTTTGTTTTAGGCCCAAAGGAGGTGAGGACTTCTGCAGCAGTCTGGATTTAACTGGTTTGAACCGTTTCAAACTGGCAGGCCACAGAAGACCACTCCCTGGAAATGCTTATTCATCACGTTTGCCTGACTTAAAAATGTCAGGGTCAGGCTTTGGGCACAAGAGCAGAGAGAAGCCAGTTGGGTTGCGAGGGTGAGGATATTCAGAGACTACCAGAACCAAGGCAGAAGCCTCTAAACCTGGGGAAAGTCAATGTCTAGCCCCTCTGCAGGCTGATACCATGACCCTTGCCAGCAATAATCAAGGACAAGGGAAGGCCTGAGTTTTGAGAACAACGTTCCAGACTCACTGACTCCTCAGGGAAATGGACAGACATACAACTAAACTGTTTGCATGCTTGAAATCAGGCACAGGGGACTTGTTGTTCATAAGAGTGTGGCATGCAAACACAAACACATTCCACCAAATTAACCAAGGTTAAAATTTTAAAGGTACGGTTAATTAATGAGGACTAAATGTCATGTCATGTACAAAGGCCCAGGGATGTCAATCTTATGGCCTGCAGGCTGGATCTGGCCCATGAAGCAGTGCTGGGTGGCCTGTGGGGTTTGTAGAGAGGATGAGAATCTAGGGTATGGCAAGCAAGGGTGAGGCCTGCCACCAAAATTGGGGGGAACGGAGCCCCATTGGTGGTTCATGTCAGTGGTGGGGGTGAGTGACAGCTACATTAACCCTCACAGCCACTGCCACTTGCCCCGCTGCTGCCCTTGTGCACAAATCTGGCCTGCAAGACTCGTGGTCTGGATCTGACTGATGGCAGAGGAGGGGTGGGAAGGGGCAAGTGAGTTTGACACTCCCTGACTTAAATAACTATATCCATGGATTGGTCAGAGTATAACCAAGAAAGGCCACATTGGGCCTTGTGCCTGACTGCCCTCTTACAGCCTATCTCAGCTACCCCATTTTTGTTCTCTTCCACTCCATTTCATTCCACCTCTCCCTCCAACAGTTTCTTTTGCTGCCCGCTTGTTCTCATTGTTGAGAGCTATTTTCTGGCATATGGAGTATATGTCCCCTCCTCTCCCTTCGAGGCCAGTCGTCCTCGTCCTGCCATCTTGCGAGACTGACTAATCTTCCGTCCTTCTTTTATATTGTTACTTTGATGGTATTTATAGACTGTGATCCCGTCTCCCCCCCGCCTTCCCAGTTCTCCTCTTTTCCAGGCTGTATACATTTATCTCCCTCAGCCTCTCCTCATGAATCTTACCGCTCCCCAGATGTACTGAACTCACATAGCTTCCATGCAGCCTCCTTTGATTTCTACAGGGGAAACCTTTGGTAGCAGCAGATGTGTACGATTTCCCCACTCAGTAGCAGCAGTTTTGGAGCTCTGGAGATCTCTGGAGAATAAGTGAGCCTTCAAACAGGAAACAGAGAAGAGACCCAGTCTCCTGAGACAGATATGAGTGCAGCACGGGCAGGGGCTTTTGATACAGTGCTACCAGGACATTTCCATGTTTTCCTTTATTTGTAAATCCGTAAGATTAAGCCAGTCTCCCTCCTACTGCCTTCTGGCTTTGGGGGTTTTTTTTGGTGGGGGGGCAGTGGCAGGAGGGGAGAGAAGGGGAAAGGGAGGTGTTTTCATTCTCATCTCAAGTCAAAGAATAAAAGGGGAAAGGGAAGGAAGAGAGAAATATCAAAGAGAACGATGACAGAATCTGTTCCCAGCTCTTCCATATGGCTGGCCTGCTCTGAGCTGTGGGAGGAGGCAACCAAGGGCGCCTGCCTGACAAAGGAACCGGTGCTGGAACACAAAAGCTCAGCTACTGAAGGCAAACAATAGCAAAAAGGACAGGCATGCAGACTGAGGAGCTGCAGGTGGTGCTGAGAGATAGGGCAACCCAGCAGAAGCCTTTTCAGAGGCATTAGTCAGAGTCTGCCGGGGTCTGAGCTCTGACACTCGTCTGACAGACTGTCGCTCATAGAAAGCAGCTCAGGACGCTAGTAGGATGGAGCCGAGGAAGCCAGCTGGCTTTGCCAGCCTGGTGGCAAGAATGTGGAAGATTTCTTGACCTTTCAGCCAAGTAAATTAGTGTGACAGGAGAACTGATTTTCTCCCTCTCTGTGAATGTAACACATTTTAGTGACAGGCCAGGGAAGCCAGGCCTGGTGCAAGCCAGTGTTGTGTAAGCTTCCCACCAGCTCTGCTGAGACATATTGCTGTATCCACAGCGTGCCCCTGGTCCACGCATGCATTGTCACAGAGCTCTGTGATGCACTTCACTGCAGCCCCACTCGCTCTCAGTCCATAGCTCCACTAATGGATCATACTTTAGCCCATGGCCCCTGCACCAGCCATCCCAGTCCATCTGCACTAACCCCTTGCCAAAGCACCTGTTTTCCGAGATCTGTCACCACCTGCTATCCCACTCCCAGGTCTCTCCTCCCCAGGACCTGCCAAATGCTGTGAGTGGTTCATATGTTGCAGTGATTTTGTGATAGGAACAACCATACACAGTGGACTTGGAGAAAACCTGCCAAACTTGTGCGCCTAGAACAGAATCTGGGCCCGAAGCGCCAGAGGTGAAAGGCCAACACGTGATCCCTAACCCCTGCTGAGCTCCCTTCTCTGGGTTTCTGCCTTGATCAGTAGCATGAAAAGCCTCCTCAGCATCAGGCAGTTTTCATAGGGGTGATCCAGCCTTCTTCCATGAATGGCTTTGTGCTGCTGCCCCTGCTGGGTACTGCATAGGCTTGCCACCTCCATAGAAACAGGTTTTGCCCCCGTTCTCCTTTCATCAGTTAGTCCTTTGTTTAATCCCTGCCCCAGAGTTTGTTTTAAATATCCTGAATGCAAGCCAGTTCTGTAATGCTTGAGACACATTTCACGTAGGTATAATCCCTCTTCCATTATGCACTGCGCTGTCATACAGAGCAGGGGCCTGGCTGTGTTAGCAGGAGTGGTAGTGCTATCCTCCACTTGCTGAAGCTGAGTCCTGGTGTGATGAGTTAGTGGTTACTTGTGTGTGCCTGCTGTCTCTTATAGCAAGCAGCAGTCAGGGGATACCTGTAACAGGAGGCTGTGCACACTCAGTTTTGCCTTATGTTTTACACCCCTACTTTAAGATACAGCCTGTAGGTCAGGTCACAATTGGGGACACAAAATGGCAGAAAGAGGTGGGGGAATGATGGTGTTAACCCCCACTTGCTGGCTGTACTGACACAGCTACTCTGGAAGCCGTGGCAAGAAGCCCCATGGGGCAGATCCATAGGTGGGCTGTTCAGGTTGTGAGAAGCCCCATGGTCTGGATCCTGCCTGCCATCTCATTTTCTTTTGACACTCCTGTGTTGGCATATTAGTCTGTTGTAGGCCATTACTTCCCCATGGCCACTCTCATTCTCCTCTACTCCTCTGTACATGTTCCCTTCCCCTGGCACATGCCCTACAGATGCCTCGCCTTCCTCGGTCTTGCCAGCAATGGATTCTTTCTAGAACTAGCTCACATATGATCTCTCCCCTTTCTGTGCATGTCAGACTTTCCTGCATCCAACAGGAGGGTGGAAGGATCACTCTCAGATGAACAGTGATCCCCCCCCTGCCCCCTTGTAACCGTGTTCATTTTCTTTCCCAGCCATTTGGAGGCTTGTCTTTCCTCTTGTCCTCCTTTCTCTACCTGGAGGCTCCCAGAAACTTCCATTAGTGCCCCTCTTTCCCCACCCCTACACTCAACTTGGCTGATCTGTGGTGCCATTTAACAGCAGGCGGAGCAAGGGCTGCAAGGAGCCTGTGAGTCATTAATTCAGCTGGAACAATGAACTAATGAGAAGAACCTTGTGAGCTTCTCTCCGCACTCCTAGTTGCTTGGTGCATATTAATCTTCCTGGCCACACGTGCCAATGGCTCCTAGAGCAGCAGAGCACGCTGCTGCTTGTTTGCTTTCTGGACCATTGTTCCTTGCCTCCGAGATCTCTGCTTGGTTTGCTGTAGTTCTTTCCAGTGACTTTGTTGCGAGTCAGATGATTCAGTTGCACAGGGGGACCTGGAGGTGGCACTGAGAGGCCATGCTACTAATAAAAACCCTGTCAGCCCTCACAAGCTGATTTATAGTGACAGGTACCTTATGAAAGTTACAGACAGATAAGTAAACTGGGAATAAGCAGAGGCTGAGTTCACCAATTGCTCCTTAGTTTGTGCTTGCCCCAAGAGCAAAGGAAAATAACTGAGAACTTTGTTCCCTTCTTAGGATGGGTGGGGCTTCCCTGGTCCCTTGTCCTTTCCTAATGGGATTTGTGACCAAAGCATAGCTTCTTATGTAATAAGGCTCTGCATACTGCAATGGAGTAACTTTATGGGGCCCAACAGTGAGGAGAATTTGTTGTATATTGAGGTTACAAAGCTTCCTGGCATGAATGCATTGATCTAGTTTTACAGAGAGCTGGGAGAAAAACAAAAGAGAAGTGACAGAAGAGCAACTTGGCATACGCTTGAAAGACAGTGGGGCAGGCTGTTAAGCTTCAAAGATCTGTCTCCTGTTGTAAACTCTGTGTTGTCAGATCAAAGGGATACAAACAGTTAAAAGAAAGTGTCTCAAGTCCCACAAAGGACAGGTGAGGTGCCAAGTGCTGCCCAGGTGTTGTCAGTGAGCTCAGATGGGCTGGCACAGAGGGAGAGAGGTTGTGGGACAGTATACAGGGAGCCAGCCTTGTAGGGTCCCTACGTGGGCTACCAGACAGGCGTGTAGTGTGTTTTATTGTTTCTAAAATGCATTTTCTCTGAAATGCATTTGATTGAGGAATTAACAATACTTTGTTTAAGGGGACTGGTTAGCCACTGTCTGACTCACTATCATTGCTCCAGATGGAGAAGAACTGCAGGACATAAGCCTAAATCAGGCTTGCCAAGGCAGCCAGGGCTACTACTGAGGAACTGTAAGTTAGGACCTAGTTTGACAGTGGGAGAAATGTGCGAGTCTGCCCCAAGCTCAGTTGGCTTAAAAGCCAGAGACCTAAAAGAAAGGTACACACAAATTATTTCATTCTTTAAAGATGATTTTTCTTAGTAAGGACATTTTCCTTTTTAAAAATAAACCTATTTGAAACTATCACAGCCTGTATTAAAGCCCCAAATCCCTGTAGTCTTTAAAGTGAGTTAAATTAAGTAATAATTAAAAAAAAAGCAGTACATATTTACTGCCCAAGTTTTAATGATGGTTAAACCACAGCCATGGAGCACTTAGAATCAGAGTCTATTGAAGAGCAATTGATTCTTTTAGAAGAAAGCAACATTTTCTCCAGTTCAATGACTAGTTCAGTCAAAAATCGAGAAACCAATTGGAATTGTAAAAAGCAAGAATGTTTGTTTGCCTATTCCAATATATGGACAAAAATGAGATCTGAGAGGATAAAATTAACTAGATTTCAAATTATAAAAGGACAAGGTGACGAGAATCCCAGTTCAGCTTACTAACTACAGATAAGATTTCATTTAACAACTCAGTGTTAAATGCATGTTTTGATAAACTTTTTTCATATTTATCCAGCACATTTCAAGTAGTGTTGTTTAACTACTAAAAAACATTTTAAAATGCTGTTTTTGTTCAGTTTTCATTGAATTCCAATTTCCATCCGAGTGCAGCTTGACACACATCATGAGCAAAAAAAAAAAATCAATCATTAATGTATTAAATAAATGTCATTCACAGTTTTCAAGCACGAAAACTATAAAAATGTAAGGATCTGAATAAATATATGTTAAATGTATACCAATATGGTGTGTCCTGCTGGTTAGCAAATGCTAGTACCAAATTATACCAACCAGTGAGAACCCAACCTTTATTTCAAAAAATAACCTAAGAAGTACAAGTGCAAAACAAGATTAAAATTGATAATTTAAATGCTGGTTTCCTGCTCACTGATTTAAATCAATTTGGTTTAAATCAATCCACCCTGCCTAGAAGGTGTTTGCTCAGAGAGACTGAAGAGTGAGGTTAGAGTTTTGATTTGCCTAGGAACTATAATAGGTATGACCTCTGCTGTTTTGCATTGATGCACCCCCATCCATCTCCGTCTACTGAGTTTATCAAAGAGAAGGTTAAGAAATGATGTAGTCATCTATCAGAACCTCTAAGGGGAAGAGATTTCTGATAGTGGAGGGCTCTTTAACATAGCAGACAAATGCATAATGAGATCCAACAGTTGGAAGTTTAATCTAGACAAATTCAAACCAGAAATAAGCACAGTTTAACAGTGAGGGTCATCAGTCATTGGAACAATGTAACTAAGTGCATGATGGATTCTTTACCCCATGGGGTGTTTAAATCAAGGTTGGATATTTTTTTCTAAAAGACATGCCATCTTGTCAGAAGCAGTGGGGTGGATGTAGGAACCTTTGGGTGAAATTGTATAGCCTGTGATAGGCAGGAGGTAAGGCTAGATGATCATAATTGTTCTTTCTGCCTTAAAATCAGTGTATTCCCCAAGAGCAATCAGGGAAGCATTTTTAGGGTTTCAGCTACTTGAAAGCCATCTATGTGCCAGGCTAGTGCTTCTGAGAATAGAGGGGAAGGGAGGGTTGCTGAGAGTGGGGCAGGGGGACAGGGTTTGTATTTGCTTTGGGGATTTAAAAAGAAGTCCCAGGCTGATGCTCCCAAAAGGGGGGCTTGTCTGTGCTGCTGTATCCTCCTGGATTCAGTCCCCGATCACCTCACGGCAATGGCTGCTATTTAACTCACTGATTTTGCCTGATGCAAAGTAAATTCAGGCCAGTCCTCAGCTAGTGCTTCTGAAATCCAGCAACCATGGTCTGTCCTCCCATGCATGGCTAGTGATCAGTGCAGATCTTTTTGACATGTTAGTTACCTGCCCGACCTTCCTCTCAGGGACTACAAACAAATGTCACATTTGTCCTTGAATAAATCATTTTATCTTGGGACAACATGCAGTCATTCAGGCGTCCATGTCCATTGTCCTGGGATATATACTAAAAAGGTTAATGGGATAAGAAGTACTACCAGTTTATCTCAGGATATCACAAAGCGTGTATGAACCATTATCCCAGGATGGCATCATTGAATCAATGGCAGAAAAGAAGCAAAGCATTCAGCTTCTCATCAAACCCTGATTAAAAGAATGATGTGTACATGCCAATCCTGGGATATTTTTGTTCTGGGACAACTGCACCATCTGTACTAAGCCACAGAAACCTTTCACCCAAGTCTTCCTCCATTATTCCTAATCCAACACAAGACTGGCTGGTATCCTTTGCTCCCAACTGAAGATTCCTGACCTCTGAATTAAGGAACTGACTGGGCAGATGGGAAGAAGTAAATTGGGAAGGGAGAGCAGTATAAGGACACTTGCTTCTGCTGCTGCAGTTTGTATTCAAAATGTGTGGTACTATAGCCATACAATCCAGGCCTGAGATTCTCTCACTGTTATACAAGCTAAGCAGGTCAGTCTTGCTGAGTGCCTGGATGGGAGACTGAGTGCTGGAAGCAGACCTAGTTATTCAGCACTGTTACTAAGTCAGTGTCCAAGTGGACTATTAGGTGCCACTGTGCTACCTTCCAGGGGAATTGTAGAATGGAGGGCTTGATTAGACATGATTATTAATGATCCCATGATGCAATGTGGCTCTCTACATTCTGCTTCTCTGAATTCAATTGACTACAGAATTCCTCTGTACATCCTGTCCTAAGTGTCTGATTAGCATCAGCCAACAGGGGTTAAATGATTGCCATGCCCCCCCACCCCTCAAAAGCTATGAGTGAAGTGGTTCCTGGATGTGATTTGCAGAGGCTGTTAGGATGAAAAGTACTGTGGAAATGTGGGTCGTTACTTATCAGTAATCATTGCTGATATTAATTACAGTGTTTATGCTGGAAAGTATTATTAGCTGCCATCAGTCATAGGCCTGGTTCAAGCAGATGGGTGTACAAATAGCCTTTCAATCAGCCTAAATGGAAGGAGAAATTAAATACCCCACTGTACAGTCACATCTGAAACAATAGGAGCCACTGCCCAAGGCCTGGTTAGCAAAGCAAGGCCTGGGCAGATGCTAAGCCATGTGGACTGAGAGAGTTTCCTGGTTGTAAATGCATGGGCTGGAGGGCTGACTGGTTAACCTGTGCAACTCTTTATGCATGAGATTCAGAAAGGAATGGCAAGAGAATGCAAGAAAATAGCTAGAGAAGCAGCAGAGGGGGAGGAAAAACAGATGTCCTTTTAGCACAGGACTCAATAGAAAGGCAAGGCTGGAAGACTGAGCAAGGCAGGGAGTGCCTGTTCCTTGTGCCTGCAGTGTTCAGGGAAACAGGATTTTGCATGCATCCCATGTAAATAAGCGGCATTCCACCAAAGAAATACCCAACTTGCACCCTTAGTTTCTCATCATCATGGAAACAGACATCTTTGAAAACCAGCTAAGCACTCAGGCCAAGCTGGGGCAATGATAGATACCAGGCAGTGGTATCCAATTCTGCTTCCAGAAATATTTTGCATTAGCAATAAGCCCTAAAGCAGTTGAGGACTATCAGAAGTTCCCCGAATTACTTTGTGAAAGTCTCTGTTCACTAGATACAGTAATTTTTCAGGCTACCTGCCACCAGCTTGGAAGGAATTTTGATTTGTCTGCTTACATATCCAGCTACTGTGGGAATAATTAGCATGCTTCTGATGCCATCTTTGTCTCTAGCTCCCACCTTAAGCATCAGGGCTGTGTGTACTCCAGCAGGCTTCAGTTCTGTGAGGGCTGTACCAGCCTCTCAGCAACATAACTCTTTAGCTGGCCCTGGATAAGGATAATGCAGTGGCACACTGCAGAAATAAGCAGCAGTGAGGAGCAACGGCAATTCTGCAATGCTGGGAATGGCAGCTCATGCTAGCTCTAGAATTACCCCTGTTGAAGAACCCGACTTGCGGCAAAGCGGGAAGGGAACACAAAGACACTTGTGTACATGGCAGAGGCAAGTGGTGCTGAGCCAGAGGACTGTGGGGAGGGCAGGCAGCAAGCCTCGGTTGAAGAGGCAAAGCTGGATGCCACAGGAGGCTCTGAAAAAAGCAGATATTTGGTGTGCCTCTAACCCAAGAATTAATTTGGTGCTTACAAATGCAAAGGGTGTTTTGGGCTAGTCAAAGCCAGTCATCCAAGGGACAGTGGAAGCAGCTGAAGCCTGATGTACAACACTCTGTGCTGTTCAACCCCATCATCTCCTTGCTCTTTACACAGTTCTGACAACATATCCAAACCAACTTTCTAAGCACCCACTGCTAAATTAGCACTGGCTTTCTCCCATAGAGCTCTGCTGGCATAACCCAGTAGTCTGGCTGCAGCCCCCCCCTCCCCTGCTCTTCTCATCTTGCTTTATGTTTCTCTGCAAGAAGCTAAAGGCATCTCTCGTGCGACCAGTCACATATGCACCCCCTGCCCCACAGAAGTCAGTGACATGTCCTGTGGCTAGATGGTCCCTCCTTTATGTGCAGTAGGGGAGACAGGAATGATTTCAGAGGCATGTGGGACTGGTCTCAACTTCTGTGCTGTTTAAGCCCTAAAACACTTAATTGCCTTTTAAACAGTTGTGGCCACAGGCTCTCTGCCCAAAAGCAGGTGTCACAAATCTAACCATGCCATTTCCTGCCTCCTGGCCTGTTGAACAGCTGCTGGCAAGAGTCAAGGCACCCAGCCACCTTGCAAGGACAGGGTGTGAGACAGACCCCCTGGCAAGGGTGCTGCAGGCCTGAGCTGGCTCGACAGATGAAACCCCAGCGCCTGGGCACGTGTGCCATACCAGATGCCTGGCACATCAGTGTTGCTAAGCAAGAAGAAGTTTTAACATGTTGATTAATGCCCTGACTCTGAGTGAGTAATTAGAATTAATGTGGGATATCAAATCAGGAAATCAGGCATTATTAGGAGGAATTAGCAATTTATTTTCATTTTATGCCTGGCTCACCCCAGTCCCCCAACACAGACGGGGGATTTGGCAAGAGACTAAGCTCTTCTCCTATAGCAAAATAACAAAGAAAATGAAAAACTAGGGCACCATTAATTTCTGATTAATCACAAGGTGACATCTCCCCCTGCTCCATTGAGTAGAGTGATAATCAGCTGGCACTGTGACAGGTCACTCATGGGAGGCCATGATACAGATCTTCTCTGAGAACACAGGTCTTGGGATCATGCTGGGATCCTTACATCTAGGACTGAAGGAATTGAGGAACATTCACCAACAACTGGTCAAAGAAACCTGGAAATTGGCCTTGATAATCAGGGCCATCTCCTTGTTTTCACCTGTTGAGCCATATTTGGTTCCCACATTTCAGTGAAAAAAAACATGGCACTAATCCTTGTACAAATCCATGTCCATGCCATGCATGATTTATTACCAGCACAATGTCTTAAGTAAGCTTTTCAGGCAGGAAGCAAGAAGGACACTGCCATGTAATTTGAGGGGAGACCAATCACAATGCAGATTGCAGCTGCTTCAAAGCAATAGCTGTGCCAGGTACTTCTCAAGTGACTCAACAGTAAAATGCTTGTACAAACCACCTAACATGTAACAAATGTGCAGCCCATCCAAGGAGAGTTTGTGAGCAGACCATGGCTTGAGACAGAGGTAGGTAGTTGCATTAGTCTGAATTCAGGTAGAAGGCAAAATAGATATGTAACATATAGGCTAAATCAGAGATGTATAGCTTAAAAAACTTATTACATAAGCACTCAGCTTATGAAAGCTCATGCTATACATCTCTGTCTTAGTTTATATGGTGCAAATCTACCCAGCCTTCTCACTGTACATAGCGGGCCCACTACAGTGCAAAATGACATCAGCATGTAGAGCTCTGTAGGAAACTGGCTTGTATACTAAGGTGGTAAGACAAGTGCATTAAACCTGGGAGGGAGAGGGGAATGGAAATGTGAATGCCCAATTCAGGGTTCACAGGATGCAAGGGACTTCAGCACACTTACTCTGGGAGTGGAGAATTGTGCCCAAAGAAGAGAGGATTATGGGTAAAGGAGCACACACAGCTAGGAAACAGTCCCAGCTGAGCCTTTGTTCATGCAGCTAGTGGGAAAGACAGTGCAATGTCCCCAATTAAGAGCAGGTGATGTTCAACAGGGGCCCCAAGATGAATGAACCTGGCACAATTCCTCGGGAGTGGAATTGGTTCTTTAATCATACAAATAAAAACCATCGCCGTTCTCTTTGGCTCATTGATCGTGGCTGAGGATGAATCTTAATAACACAATGCAGGCTCGATAAATCACAGGGGCAATTAAAAGCCCTGTTTATACTGACTAATTGTTCCTGAGCCTGCAGTGTGGTAAGATTTTGATCTGCATAGCAGGGGCATTCAGTAGAGGTGCTAGACCCTGAGGTGGGATATAAGTGGTTGCTGGGATGCCTGAGACTGGGGCTGAGATCTTCCCCTGCCTCCATAGGTCTACCTCACCGACTCACCTTGTAAATTAGGCTCATAGTAATGAAAAGTCAGAGGAAGTCTGGGTAAGTGGTGGTTTCAGAGCATGGCCACCTAAAACAGGAAGGGGAAAAGACTGGTAATATTGATCAAAATAGAGCTGAGAGACTGGTATGCTGTATACACACATGCTGCACACAAATGTGTCTTCCAGACATGTGCTGGATGTGCAGTCTTTGGACACCAGTAGCATGTCCTTCCCACACTTGTACACACAATCACACCCTCTTCAACACTAGCCTAACATGTAGGCACACTTCATAATGGCCATTCTCCTCTGCTGGCTCTGGGCCAACCCCCCTGCTCTCCATCTTGCTGAAGCTCAGCAATGACTTCCCTGTCTCAGTCCTTCCTTCCTTTTCTCTCACCCATGAACATCTACATGAGTGTGAGAGTGATGCTAACTGGCAAGGGGGGATGCTCTCAGGTAGTCATGAGGTAGGCTGGAGCTCCAGGTAGACAGTAGTGATGGATCACCAGGGGCCCAGAGGAGAAGGGCAGAAGCACTAACTGGCTGGATGAGTAATGCCCAGCCACCCAGGACTGGGACATTATGGGGATGATTCAGAGGATGGTCCAAAATAATTAGGTAAATGAGCTTCATTAACTCTACTTTTCTGCTGAGCCTTCAGATACCATGCAAGCTGTGCCAAACTCCCTTGTGCACTGCCTGCTGCTGGCTTCCTGCTGCCCCATGTGGTAACTTTAGCGCACAGACCATTCGGGGCTTGCTGCCAATCTGCACAAACCCTCAAAGACCCTCGGTCCAAGATTCAACACTGTGCAACAATGAACATGGTGCTTATTGTAACCCAGTGGATTACAGAGAAGAGGAGGGAGCTGCAGCCTCCGTTAGGCAGCTCCTGAGCTCTTGCTCTCATTGGGAACTGGGATGTACCTACAATAACATACTAGCTATTTACTATTGGTTAATAATTGTGGGAGTCAACTGGCAAAGAGAAAGCAGGGCTGGGGATGGGAAAGGGAATAGGCCAATGGGGGAAATTTCTGCTTTTTTTTTTTGTGAAGAGAGTGTAGTGGAAACTTGTGCCAGGAAGGGCTGTAGTTACCCCATTGCTCAAAAACAGCAGCAGGATGATGGGGCTCTGCAAAGGGAGATGGCCAGGGATCCAATGCTACAAGGAAGGGCTGATGCTGACAATACTGGGTGGTCCTACCAAAGTGGTTAAGAGTCACCAGTTCACGCTGTATTGTCTGTATAATGCTGCCTTTTCAGCTAGCACAACATTGTTAAACCCTGATATGCTTCATTTAATGAAGAACAGAACTCGGATGTGCCTGCTTCAAGAGCTGAGACACCTACCGCAAGAGCTATTGGAGAATGCTCTCCAGACAATAGCAGCATAGGGTTTGACACAGGATTGAGCAGTTCCAATTCCATCCAGAAGAGGGAAGCCAGGCACATACAGTAAGGCCTGTGCTTTGATGCTGTTTCCTTATAATACTACAGGGCTGGGAAGGTATGAGTGCTAAGGTGCATAGTTGACAGCCCAGAGGTCACAAGTTTGAGTCCATAGCAAAAGCACTCATGGTGCAGCTCTGTCATATTCCAACAAATCTGTGAATTCTGCTAAATACCTTGTTGCAAGTTCATGAAAAAGGAAGGCATAATACTACAGCACGTTCATTGCACAGCAGTGTGGGCTGGTATTCCTGTTAATCTCAGCACCAGGGTGAATGAGGGCTATGTACTTGGAAGACAGGAGGTTAGAGCATTCCCCTGGCTATACACACCTTCACCATTCTAATAGTCTCCTAGCACAGAGCAAGCCTTTCCTGTTTCGTACCAAATTAACAACTTGCTTGAGTCCCAAAGGGAGATGCAGGCATGTGGCTAATGGCTGGCAATAAACACTTGGAGATATCAGCATAAAGACAGATGAGGGGGAACAATTCCCAGCCATGGCACAGATATTTAGAGTCAGAACGAAGGCAGGAAGAACTGCACCCTAAGGGAGGGGAGGAGGAATTAGGGTCCTATCCCCCTGTTATCTCAGTACCACCAGCTTGCCTGATTAAAGGCTTGCTGCTGTGGCTGCTTGTAACAGCTCGTTCACAAGCACAGCAGGTACCACCTGAACCCATATGTCATGTGCTGGGAAAAGCCAGCAAGACCCTGGGGACTCCATGCTTGCTTTTCTTCAGAGTCCCATGGGACTTTTGGATAACACAGCTGGGTAAAATCCTCTACCAACCAACACTGCAAGGACTTGAGCCAGATGCAACCCTACTAGGAAGTCTATAAATAAGGTCCTACAATGGAAAGAGAGGAGCTGAGGAAGAAAAGGCTCTGGCCAAGAGGGAATTGGTTTGAATGAGAGGTACGGGGCATGCCTGTCCCAGGAGCTATAGTGGAGAAAGCTCTCACACCTACAGTGTGTAGCAGAGTAAAAAGAAAGCAAGGGCTCCTTCCACTGAGGGAGGTGGGAAGAGGCCAAGAAAGAGTTTGTGGAAAGAGTCAGAAGTTGCTATGGTAACTTTAAAGTGAAACATAATAAATTAGGCATTGGCCCCTCATCTACACCTGTTCTCCCAGACTCCAGGGATGGGGGAGGAGGGGATCAGCTTGCATACTGTTACAGCTGTTATTCTGCACTGCAACAAGCATTGCTTATCATAGGTTCAGTCCAGGCTCCCTCCCTTAAGTCCTATCCAGCATCAAGAGATCCATGTTTCATTTCAGTCTGTGGCCATCTGTTCTGGAATAGAGTGTATAAGAACAAGCCTGACTGACTCCCTTGCAGAGCTGTGGTATTATCAGGACATTTCCCATAGGCTGCAGAACCACAGCTTGGCATTTAACTGGGCCTCTCCCAGCTGCTTCTAGAGACTGTCCTCCTCTCTCACCCAACAAGATGTGTCTAGCCCAGCTGGCACTGGCATTAGGAGGCTCCCAGAGCCTGGTTTTGTGTATACTGAGAGCTTGTAGAGCTCTCTGGGATGCTTCAGGAAGAGGAGGGGATGGGAAGAGAGCAAAACATATTTATAGCTATTGATTCCTTCATACAGACACTTCATGGTGACAATGGGGAGAACACAGTTTCCTGCTCCAAAAGCACTGGTCCTCTTGCAACATGAACTAAGGGAAAACCGTTCCAAGTCTATATAGTAGGGGGCTGAGGTATCCCCATGCACACTTCTCAGTCCCTTAGAAAATTGGTAGCCAAACTGCAGCACAGGTGCCACAAGTGGCACAGGCAGCCTCTGTGCATGGTATACAGCATACTGAGGAGGGAGCAAGTAACACAGTGAAAGATGGGGCAAGGAGCAGAAAGCAAAGCAACAGATCCAGCAGACAGCACAGGGCACGGGGAAAAGGCAGAGCAACAGATTGGATGGGGCAAAGGGATCACTCAGAGTGGCACTTGGGGAGGGTGTGGAGTTTGTTTTGTTGTGTACAGGCCAAGAAGGTTGCCCCCCACAGCATTAGAGTATCAGCACTACTTTACATTATGTTATTCTGCTATACCAACCACTCTGTTCTCCACTTTTATAGAAGTATGGAGAAACCAGGGCCAAGTTAAAATCCAAACCATCTAGCATCAGTCCTGCAATTCCCCATGTCCCCAGCCCCTCATTACAAGTGGCTGTAGAGCACAGGAATCTAGCTGTATGCAGAGATAAAGAATCACTGGTGGGATAGAAGATACTATGGGAACATATCCACTCTTGGCATAAAGGCCTCCTAACCCCTGTAGCTGAACTATATTGCCATTTGCCTCCTGCCCCAGGGGAGATCCCTGAGAGGAGTCATCACAGAGTGATCTTGCTAATAATCAGACAAGGAACTAAAAGCAATAGAGAGGAAGGGGATGAGGACTAGGACAAAGACAAAGCCTACAGGCAAGAGATATGGAGTAGGGACCTTAAAAGAAGCCAGTGGAATAGAGCAGCACCTCAGACTTTCCCTTAAACTGTTGGGCTTGGGAAGAAGAAAAAAAAAAAAATCAATGGCTCTGTGAATCATGCAACCGAGCCAAGGATAATGTGGCAACAGGCCCACACCAGGCTTAATTAAAGATGAAATCCAAGTGGAGTGTTTGTGAGTTGATTTAAATACTAATGAGCCTTTAGCCAGAGGGAGAACAGCACAGAAGCCCTCATTGCCCAACCCAACACTATGGAAACCCCAGGCAGAGGGGTCACGCAAATGTTTTCAGATCGGTCCTGCCTCAAGGAGTTTCTTGCATTCGTTCACAAAATGGCCGTAAATAGGGCCTCTGGGGGCTACCTTGAATAGGAATATTATCCAACAGTAACAACTCCACATCCAGGTGCAGTGTGTGATATTCAGCTGTTCTCTAAATCAAGCAGTCTGAGCTCCCTACCATCCTTGTGTAGCACAAACAAATACCACAGCAGAACAGCCAGCTCCTACCAACTCAGTAGTAGGTACCTCTGAAAGGTACAGCCACTCCCATAGCTTTTTTTCCTAGCCAGACACCAATAACAGCAATCAACATTAATGTAATGCAGAATTTCAAACACTTGTAACCAATCTATTAACTAATCTAATTAGCAATGTTCAATTAGCTCCTGGGTGCCCTGCACTGTTAAGTGGATCTGCAGATCTTCCAGAAACATAAGCCTCACTGTTGTCAGGAAACAGCAAGTCCATGAGTTGTGGTTATACCAATCACCTCCTTTGAAGTATTTATAGACAAATTTAGTTTTTGTGCTTACTGACATAGTATGGAAGGACTGGGGCCTTTTTAATGAACTGCTCCATTTTCTCATATGCATTTAAGATTTGCTTCTCTTGTGTACTGGATGTCTCTGGACAGTAGCAGCTGATGCTGATTCATATAACTAAATTAAGTACAAACATCCCTACATAGTTCACCATTTTGAGGGACTGTTTAACCCTTACTTGTCTGTTGTTGATGACTTCTGCCTTCCTGTGATCTACCTGTACCCACTTCTTCCAGGTACATTATTTCCATTACATGTATTTTGAAGGAAGGTTGCAGACATCAGGGGCCAGAGGTCTGCTGATGCTGAGGAAGATCAGAAAACCAAAAGAGGGAAGGAAGGGGCAATATAGAACCCTTTTCCACTAACTAGCAGAGCAAAAGCTTCAAGCACCAGCTCAAGATGGGGAGGAGAGGAAGGGTGCAGTGGTGCAATTACACCCCTTCCTTTTTATTCTTGCTCCACCTAAACTTTAAAGCCAGCTGCCCAGGAAGAGCAGCAGCATTTCTATTCTGGCAGCACTGATGGAATCAAGTGATTATGGTTCAATATAATCTACCTGATTCCTGCTAATCTCTCCACTTCACAGGTACTAACATCCGTCTCTCTCATTTTTTAATGATCTTGATGTTCCTTTAATCAAGTTACCCTTTGTCTTGTAATTTCACTGTCTGCTGGCCATTCCTGGTAATACCACTCTTCTGTCACAGCCCTGCAGTCTTTTAGCTCTCCCTAAAAACCTTAACTCCTGTATGAAAATGACTGACAGGTAAGTGTTACTGCACTATCAAAATGCTCATGAAGGTTAGATTCTGTTTTACAAATCTGAATAAGAGATGTACATGTAATTATAATAAGGACTAATACAACAATTTAACTATTTTGCCTAGTTTGTTGTGTTTTTTAAACTTTACATATAATTTAGTAACTTAGTGTGCATTCCTATAATATTTGTTTTTTCTTTGATCTTAAGCGTAATAATTTAGAGCTAGGTCCCTAGCATATTAGTAAAGCTTCTAGTTTCTCTTTAAGGGGAGAAAAATGTCTGCTGGGCTATAAGTGTGGTGCATCATCACAATCTCCACCCCTTTGCCCCCCCCCTTTTTTCAAAATCCCAGATCTGCTCACGTGCCTCCTCTACCGTCTCTTCTAGACTCACACAACTCTATCCTGGAGGTCCCTTTTGACCCCAGCCTTAACACAGAAACCCCTACAAGCCCAGGACAGCAGCTTCTGCTATGCCCAGTCCTAACCACAGCTCAGAAATGGCTAATGGCTTTAACTCTAAACCAACTGCCTCTGCTGGCCCTAGCCTTAATCCTAGTTGGGCAGCCCCTACTTTTCCTAGCCCTATCTGTATTCCCCCACAACTGCTACTGATCCGCATGCTAGTCCAGGCTAGCCTCAGCCCTAATCCAAGTTCAGTAGCCCTTGCTTGATCCAGATCTGATGCCGGTCAATTGACCCCTAATGGGCCAAACCCTAACCCTGATTTGGCAGTTCCTGCCAGCACCAATTCTAACCCTATCTTGGGTCCCTTGTTGTCCCAGCCCTGACCCTTGCTTACTGGGCATAAGACTTTGGGCCCAATCTGTACCAGGATTTTTCAAGGAAGTTCAGAAGGAAGCTATGCACATGGAAGGATGGCAGGATTAGGCACAGATAAGACCAGAGAGGGTTAACCCCCAGCACAAGATATTGGAGAATTCAGTCACCATTAAGGTTTATTGACCCACACCACTGATATTTACCCAGGAGGCACGATGAATTGTAGAGCTGACTGGTAACACACATCCTGCTGTGACTTGTTCCATAAATCCTATTGGAGATATTAATTAGAAATGAGATTTATTTGTTTAATTAGAGCTGTTGCAGCATAGATTGGGATAAAGTTGTGTTAAGGAATCTGGAGCTCTGGGTGCAGCTGCTGGATTCAATTCCAAGATAATAGTGTTCAGGGTGAGGTGCCAAGGAAGAGAACAGTTCACCTGCATCTCTTGTCAGCTTGCATACTGCAGTCATCATGCATCTCCAGCTGGCTTCTCATCCTAGAGTTATCAGGGATATCAATGTTTCATTTTGCTGCAGGACCCTCTAGAAATGTGAAAACCTGGACTAGGTCATTACAACTGGCTGTAACCTGAGCTATAACACAACAGAAAAGCCACATTCCAAACCGTTTCATGGAGAAAGCTTTTTCTCCCAACTGTTTGTCAGGATTTTAAGTTTTAAACAGGCTTTAAAAACAAAAATAGGCAACACTGTGGCTGAAGAATCTCTAGTCTCTCAGCTCAGGGTTGGCCAACTACAGCTCAGTGTACTGTGATACCTCTGCTCCACTCCAATCCCATAGCCCAGATAGGTCCAAACTTTTTGACAGGCACATCACAAATTAATCCTGCATCCACCCTGAGTGATGCTGGTCTTCAGCTGCTCTGCCCTCTGCTCCCTATCTGATCTACCACTCTGCTTTCTGCTCCCTGGCTATCACTGTGCTGCTTGCCCCCCTGCCCAATCTGCTGCATGCCACTTGAGACATGCTGCAGATTGGGTACTCCTGCTTAGCCCAGGCATGTGAAAAATACAGCCCATAGGTTGGATCTAGCTTGCCAAGGTAAGTCATCTGATCTGCAGGGCTTCTTAGAGACTAGGCCATCCCTCTGCAGACCCAATTCCATCTATAGGGCTCACTGCCACAGTTGTAAGAGCTCCTGAGGTGGCGGTATTAATCTCTGCAGCTGCTGGAGACCCTAGCGACTAAAACTGGCAGCAGGGGGAAAAGCAGAGGTGAGAAGCAAAGGTGTTAACTCCCTGGGATCTGGAGTTGCACTGAAACAGCGTCTCTGGCAGCCAGGGATACCAAGGAAGGAAAGGATGAAAAGGACTACCTTGAAACTTAGTTAAACCCAAGCTAAAGTGCCAGGTGTCATTTCTTTATCCCCTAGTTTTTAGAAGTTTGAATTTTGCAGAATGTGAGGTTCTGGAGGGGCATGCACTACCACCTGGCAACTTCAACTCTTTGTTAATGAAATGTTTTGTCTAAAAATGTCTTCGGTCTTATAGATAGAAAGAAATATTTATCTAGGAGACCATACTCAGTGTAAGTAGTTGTAGTCAACCCTGAGGATTTTTCAGTTGAGGTGCGACTGTTACTAAGTGATGCTAAAGGAGGTTGTGGGGTTATCAAGTGCCTCCTGCCCCTTCACTATGGTGAAATTGGAGATAATTGCAGATGTTGTCTGTGTCCTGTTCACCTGATAGTTTTATTCCATGATGGTTACAGTAACTTTACGGTTATGAGAGAAGACTGATGACTATTGCTCCTTCCTCTTTACTTCCAACACCATCCCAAGCAACCTACCTCTCTTATAGCAAGATCTCCAGCATCTCTTCCCTGTTCACCCTATTTAACCATTTGTGATTTAGAAACCATCAGCACTCAAAAACTGTCCCTTGTAGTTTGGCACCCTTTGCTGCTGCATGTAAGTATACAGGCAGCAATTTATTGGAGGGTTGGTTATGAAGCCTGAGCTGTTCCTTGGGTCAGCCCCCAAACCTTTACAATGTGCTGCCTAGTCAGGCCTCTGTCCTGCCTCAGCCAGGGCTCTGGGCCTGCCCCCATTAATCTAGTCCCCTTCTCCACCTCTATCCATCCCCCTCACCTAACACAGGGGTGTCAAACAGACAGCCTGAGGAGCTCTCAGAGGAGTCAGGAATTTGGGAGCAGAGTGAACTAGAGAGGCTTAAACCTGCTTTACCTACTGGGTCAAACCCCAGAACCTGCTCACATGGGGGCAAGGAGGTGGCAGAGGCCTCCTACACCCCAGCATATAGAGTGGGGTCAGGGACCCTCTCAGGCCATCTTGGAAGGGTGGGCTGGCAGGATCTTCTGATTCATAGAAAAGTAGGGCTGGAAGGGACCTCATGAGATCATCTAATCCAACTCCCTGCTCAAGGCAGGATCATCCCTATCCAAACCAACCCCTACAAGTTGTTGTCTAACATATTCCTAAAATTATGCAATCAACCCTGCTGCACAGCTACAAGGCATATTCCCCAAAGATGTCCAAAGCACCCTAACTTGCCACAGGAAAAGCAGGGGATGAGGACTCCCATTTTCCTGCTGCTGTAAGCGTTGTTAAAATGCATTCAAAATATCCAAGCAAGAAGACCAGGCCCCCTGCCACAGTCTATACAAATTTGATCATGGGATAAAATTCCTTCCTGATCCCTGTCGGGACCGAGGGCGGTCTAAGGCTATGGCCAGTAGCCCGAACCATCAGGTGGGGTTTTTCCATGACGGAGTAGAGTTAGGCACAGAAGCATATTGGTTTTACAAAGAAAGCTTTACTTACACTGCTGATGGTCACAGTGCAGGAAGGAAACTTGCTTGAGTTACAGTTGCACACAAACAAACAGAAGTGAGATCTCTTCCGAACCAAACCAAGATGAGTCATTGATGTACGACTCCACGAGCACTTCACACAGGGGTACATCAAATTTTCCACTATGACAGGGAGTGGCTAAAAGCTGATCAGGCCTCTATGTCCTCCTCCAAGACATACGCGGAGTTTGCTAGGCTCCACAGCACACTCAGAGTTCCCCACAAGATGATTGTGAAGTCCTCCAACTTGGGCAGAAACTGCTCTAACCTTTTATACGGCTAGCGAGCCAATTGCTAGCCGCCACATAGGAATAATTTGGATTTGACCAATAGTGGGACACTAATTTGCATGTGTGTGGCGGGAACTCTTTTGCACCGGGGTTTTCTCTCTGCAGCTAAGAAATCCACCGTGCAAAGAAAGCTCCATGTGGCGGGAAAATTCCAATGTGCCGAGGCACTAAAAATCATTGGGTTATGACAATCCCAAATGTGGCAATTGGGTTTTAGTGCCAGCAGGAGCACTGGCACACTTGCGTTGGTTGCACCCAATGCTTCTGAGAGAGGTGAACACCCCACACTCCCCACCCCCAGTAGCAACATGAGGGTTGGGGCAGGGGATGCCTTTCTGGCCTCCATGTGGCAACCAACAAAACTCGGAAGCATGAGAAAAAACAATCACCCTCCATTCTGCTCTGCAACCTGAGGACAGCAAGCATGACTGCATACATCATACTCTCTAACTGGAGAGCCAGATCTACCCTTCCTGAATCCATAAACACAGCTCAGCTGCTTAAACTTCTTTCATCTCTAAGCCAGTTGTGGAGCTTTACTTCATTTGCCTGCTTCTGAGCACAGTTCTCTTCAATAGTCACTTGCACTAAGATGCAGAGCTCTTCTTCTCCTTATGTCCTGTGATCCATGGGAGGGATGCCTCCTGGGCTCTTTACAGTTCACCCCAGGAATAGTTACTCTTAGATAATCCCTGACCTATGCTTATCCAACCTCTCCTTGAAAACCTCCAATGATGGAGATTCCCTAAGCAGTCTATTCCACTGCCTCCTTTTTCTAACATTGAAGAAGTTTTTCCTGATAGCCAATCTAAACCTACTTTGCCACAACTTCAAGCCATTGGTCTGTGTCCTACTCTCTACAGAGTAGCAAGAGAGAATAGGTGTTTTCCCTCTTCTTTATGGTAGCCCTTCAAGTATTTGAAGATTGCTAGCATGTCCTCTCTTAACGGCTTTGTCTGCAAACTGTACATGTCTATTACTTTCAACCTCGCCTCACATGCACTGCCTCCCAAGTTCTTTATCATTTTTATATCCCACCTCTGGACCCTCTCTCACTTCTCCATGTCCCTTTTAAAATATGGAGCACAAAACTGACACGATATTCTAGATGAGGCCTAAGCAGTGCCAAGCAAGAAGGCACAATCACCTCCCATGTCTTGCACCTATTGGCAGGCAAGGCTCTTTGGGTAGATGCGATATCTTTTATTAGACCAACTGGGTAGTTGGAAAAAAGTTCTTTGCAAGCTTTCAGGTGCAATCACACTTCTTCAGGCATAGGGAGTCTCTGCTGTTCTGAGACTCCAAGGAATGAAAGAAGTTAAAATCATTGCACCTATTGATGCAGCCCATAACTATGTTCACCCTTTGTGTATCTGTGCCACACTGCAGGCTCATTTTGAGTCTGTTATCCACCAAGATGCATAGCTCCTTCTCTCTAATACTATCATCCAGCCAGATGTCAACCATTTTGTACTTGGTTTTTGATTATTCTTCCCAAACCCACATATAAGTCCCCTAGTCCCTTTCTCTTCACCACCATCCTCCCTTCTTGTCCCCTCCCTTTCTACTCTTTGTGACCTCCATATATGGCCCCTGATCCCCAACCTCTGCCCTTTCCCTTACTAGCCTCCCCTCACCACAAGTCCAAACCCAACTCCCCAGTCCCTCACCCTACCTCCTCCCTCAGCCCTGCCCCATCCCTGGTGCCCCAGTGCTGTGCAACCATTCACACAAAGCTCCTATTCCCATCAAAAATAGTTTGAGCCCCTTCTGAATGTACTCCGGTTACATTGCTCCAAGCTAAAAAAGGAGGAACTCCCTTGACAGAGGCAAACAGTAGTAACAAACCTGCAGAGCAGTCTCAGATTTCAGCCAGAGGTCCTGTTCAAATGTAATGAGCCTAGTTATAGTTCAGGATCAACAATCATTGTCTCATGCCTTGAGCCACTGAGGTCAGGTGAATGCTTCAAAACCTGCTCACATTTACTTAGCCTTTCTGCACATGCAGTCTGATGCACACGTATTTCAGTGAGCTAACCTCTTCCTTTAATAACTATGCCAGTATTGCTTCTCCAAAGGACCGGTGACTATCAAGCACTAACTGAGCTAAATACTGAATAAGTGAGTTCAGTTGGGGATGTTCCTTGCCCACCTCCCCCATGCAAGCATCACCTCCCAAAGTTCCCTGCTTGGGCTCCCAGGGGACAGAGAGCAGTTTCAGCATCTCAGAGAAGGTTACAATCATGTGCTTGGAGTTTTTCATCTAGTCCCCAAAGGAAAACATCTGCTAAGGGAGGCAAAGTGTTGCATTTGGGCGCCCCCTGCTGTCAATTTACCAGCACATTGCTTAAAGCAGGAGCTGTAGGTCTAGATCCTGAAGGTGGCAGGCACTGAAAGTGCCAAGATGAGCTGGACAGAGGCTGTGTACTCCCCCAGGAGTGATTCCTGACTCTTGGAAAGGGAGGGTGAAAATCGGAGCATGAACACAGCAGAGATAGGTGCAGAGAAGCAAGAGGCGCGGAATTCGGGCTCCATCCAAAATGTGCCCACAGATTAAATTAGTGTCCTCACACTGGGAGTGCCCCTGCATTGCATGATAAGTGATGTGTACTCCTGGCACTGCCACATAGACAGTGCTCCCTCAAATCCATTGGCCACCATGGATCAGCTTGTCACTCATTACCAATGCTCTGTTTCCCCATATCCACGCATATCACTGGATTTCCCATTGCTGCCTGCTCACCCTGGTTCATCTGTGCCATTGGATTTCCCCACCAGATGGCACCATGTCCTTAACACCCCAGGCTCAAACAATGAGGGCTACTTGATTTGCAAGGCACAGCATTGAGTCAGAGTCCATCTCTAGCAACAAAAGGTGTGAGCTCTTAATCTGCAGACATGAAGCCACAATGAAAGAACAAGAAAAAATTGATTAAGCAACTGACTCCCTGTGGAGCAGCAGGCCCAGCAGTTCAGCTCCCACTCCCAAGGAAAATGTGGAAAGGGGCTACCCTGTGTACATGCAGTGCCTCCTGCTGAGCTTCCTGTTGCCTGCCTTTCTCATCATAACTTAGGATGAAGTTACAAGTTACACTTAGCCCATACTACATCTGTAGAAAGTTAGTCCGTGTTAAAGTTAGGTCATGCTGTGAGAAGTCATACCTTAAGGGTTGATACCACAACTCTGACTTGCCACAAGAAGGCTGGCGAGCAGGCGTGTGACTAGAATCCATGACACCCGTGCTCCGTCTCTGCCTGGGAGGGAGGGGAGGCTGGGAGCAGTGCATCCTGGGATACCAGAGGATTGCAAATTGCTCTTTGTGTTTCCATGGAGCAGATTGAAGTTACCCTAATGTGAGCTAGGTAGTGCAGCCCCGAGTAAACTCCTGCCGGAAGTGGTGTAACTTTGAGACACTCAGTGGGTACTCGGCACAAGTCAATGAATTTTGACATGCAGATGCTTGCATTTTAAGTGCCCTTAGTGTGGTGTATGTTTAACGTGAAATTTTACCCTTACTCTCCCAGCCCTGGAGCAGTTTCATCATCAGCTTGGAGGCCTCAGGTCTCTAGCACAAGCTCTGCTCCCTTCCAGATCCTTTCTGTCATTGCCCACTTGCTACTGCTGTGCTCACTTGCTGCCAATAGCACGTTAGCCACACCCATGGAGGAGTAGCCCAGCCTGCTGCGTGGAGTTGTGCCTGCAGGTGGTGTGGCCCAGCCTGGGATACGGGTTGTGGGAGAAGACTCCAGAGAGGACTGATGACAAGCAGCTTCATTCAGCCGCAGAAGCAGAGACCTGCACTGCCCCCAAGCTGGCCAGGCTTGGGCCGATCAGTTTTCACAGAATTATTCCAGCTTGGTCTGTACTTTTTATTCTCCCCTGGCTACCCTACCTGTCAAATTAATTCCTGCCCCTTGGGAGGAATGAAGGAAAACAACGCACACCCCAGCCTCAAGTTAATGGGGATTTTCATCATTTCCTTCCAAGGGGACTTGCTGCTGTGCTAGGAAAATGCAATAGCCTTAGCTGTCCTACAGAAGCCTACCCTTAACATCAGAGACTCCACTGACTGCTCAAGGCCCTATTGGTGCCCTGGCCCTAGCTAGATCTGTCTGCTTCCCATATGCTGGATCTGGCCCACAGAAGTTCAGAGCAGGCAATGGCATCATGATGGCCTGGCTGGGGCTGAACAATGCCTTTCCACTGGCATTGGTCAGGAGAGAAGTCCCTGTGCTGAGGCCGCTGGTCAGCAACATTCAGCCCAGCCACGCAGACATGTACGGACAGGGCCTTTTGAAACTAAATGGGTCTGCCTCATGCTAGATCCCCACAAGCCTCTTTAGAGGGAATTCAGGAGATAGGGAAGGATTCCCATTTACTCAATGGCAGCCCCTTCCACAGAGACAAGTATCTATGTCCAAGTCTATTCTTATCCTGAGCACAGCCTAGGCAACACTGCAACCTCTAGACTCCCAGACAGAGCCAGGAAGCGGAGACTGTGCTTTAGCTAAGCTGGAAGCTCAGCCCAAAGAGAGGGAAGGCAGCTGGGCCTCATGCCCTGTAGAACAGGCCGTGAGCTAGGGGAACAGGCATGTCAGCAGGCAGACAGACAGAACTGGGCTCCACCATGGCAGATGGATAGGTGTCTGGTAGAAAACGTTCTGCTGATAGCCTGCGAACAAAGCACAAACAGGAAGGAATGACAGCTGCTTCTGTAGCTTTTCCATCATCTCTGCCGATAGCAGCCCCAATGCCTGCAGCCTCACGATTGATGGGTCTTTGGAGGCTTTCCTAGTGCAGAAGCCACAATCAGGAAAGATAAAAGGATTGCTGCCGGAACCCAGAGGAGACTTAGGATCCTTATCAGGAACAAAAAGGACATCAATCTAGTGCCAGCCTGGGCCTGTCAGACAACCCACGCACTCAGCAGCTAGCCCAGCAAGCAAGACAAGGGAGATCCTCTTTACTGAGAGGAACTTGCATCTCTCAGGAGCTGCCCTTTCTACAGCCATCCTACTCCAGAGCAACATTAGATCCTGTTAGTTCTTGGATGGGAACCCTGTAGGGAAAGGTGTGGGGATTTCAGGAGGGGACATGCTTCCTTCTAAGTCAGCATTAACACCCCTGCATCAAGAGTTGCACTGTCTCCCCCATGCAACTCTACACAATACAGTCAGGCAGCCTTGTATTCCCAGCTCTACCTGTGCCCCTCATTCCTAATCCACAGTATCCCTTGCTATTTCACATGGCCATTTATTTCCCTGTTGTCTTATTCACCCTGTGGATTTCATTATCCTGGCAGTTGTTCAAGGCAGAAGAGATTGAAGAATAGCAATCTGGGACCTTAAGCAGGGCTGAGGTGTATTGGCAGATCTGGGGGGGAGGGGAGGAAGGGGAGGACTGGAAAAGCAAGCATGGACTGCAGCGCATCCTTTGACTCCAGAGAGTATCTTGTGAGCACTAGGGGAGCTGATGATTCCTGCTTCACTCTGGGGTGAGTTTTGCTGCTGTTCAGATGTGCAAGCTGATTAAATGCCCCCAGAGTTTTTCTGAAGATTTGGTTTTGTGGTGGGGAAAGGGCTTCATCCAAGCATTGCTTGGAGACAGTCCAGCAACGTTTTTGGTTAGAATGCCCCGAACACCCACAGCCTTGACTTGTAAGATGTTGGCATGCCAGGTGTGGACAGCGGGGGATCCATGAAAGGGCCAATCCTAGTTGTGGCAGTGCAGCCCTAGCCCCTTCCTCAACGTTGAAGTATCAAGCAAAATGCCTTCACATGCCATGTTCTGGCATGCGTGCCAGGGGTTGCCTGGCCCCGGTCTAGCTGCTGGGTGCCAGACTCATGAAAGGGGTCCTGGTGGCACCTGGGCCCAGGACTAAAGCACTACCTGCATCAAAAAGTTGACAGCCAAGGTCACCAAGAAAGGTAGGAAGCAAATGAGTGCAAAGCTCATTAATTTGCCTCTAACGATGTGTTAATGAGAGTAACCTTGCACCTGCTTCCCACTGCCATTCTTTCTGTTTATCCATCCCTGGCTGCACACTGTGGGCTACCCCAGCAAGCAGACGTGATTGTCAGCAAGGATCCCTTGACAGTCACGACTGAGAGGACAGTGGCCCCAGAACACAACCCTCTCTTCAGCAATGCTGAGTGAGAGAGCTCAAGCTCAAACTCATGGCTGCCTCTGGCTACATTAATGGAACGCAGAATGTCATAGCCACCCACAGATTAAAAAAGGCTATCAAGAGTGTGTTTTTTATAGCAAATGCCAGCAGCATCCCTAAGGCATTGCTGCAGCTCAGACAGGGGGAGGTGACTGGGAGCTCCACAGTCAGGCATACAGCAGCTTTTTTTAAAAAGTCTAGATCCCATGCTATGGGCAGGAGTTACTCGAACTGTCCTGGAGATGCTTTCACTGCTTGCATAGACGGAGGCTGTTTAATAACCTCACAGCACATATAACAGGCTATAATAATAAGATAATATTATATCCACCAATGGTTACTGCTGGTAAATTAAGTGAGGCAGAAGTCAATTACCCTAGCTGGAATTTGGCCAGAATATGAGGTCTGGTTCTTACAAGAGTACCTTGGGACATTAGTGACTAGGATTTCACTGGAGGCTTGCTCAAGAACAGTACCCCAGGGCACAGTGGAGAGTGCTAGTGCTCTTGCTGAATGAACTCCCAGAACCACTCTCTGCAGCACACGAGCATTCTTCATAGATCTTATGTGAACATACTGGGCCCTATATTGCTTGGCTTGCAATCAGATGGGTCCAGAGACTGAGGGGATACTGTTGCCTCCAGGGTCTGATTGACAAAGTCAGTCCTGTATGCTTTCCATCGATGATCACTTGCAGTTAGCAAACAGACTGAGTACCAGATACCCAGCAATGCTGTAGATACAGGATTGTGCCTGCAGCACCCAGTAAATCCAGATGAGGCATGTGCCCTGAGGAGATGACAGATGTAGCACTTCAAAGTGATGTTGTATGCTATAGTGTTCTTTTAGTGGGAACAGAGGCTATTTTTTAAAGTGTTTCTTCTACACAGAACTGGGTAAAATGCCAAAACTCTTTATATCCAAACTTCTAGCTCTCTTAGTCCAAGACTATTTCCAGGTCAGCAGTACAGCCATGGCGATCACAAAGTGCTCTCCTAAAGGAGTTTAAGCTAGGGTGTTTTTGAATGTGCAGCGCTGTAACTCTATTAGTTAAACTTTCATTGTTATGATGATCTATAGAGGTGTCATAAAGCTTAAATGGCAATCACAAACTGCGACTTTAAAAGTGAGTGTTTCTGTTAGCCTCAGCAAAAAACCTGCAGCACACTTCCAAAGAGGAAAATGTTCTGATTGAGTTTAATGCTTTGAAAACTACCTACTGTATAACGCAAATACTAATGCTATATAAAGAATTATACTTTGTTTAAAACTGAAGCCTGGCAGCAGCTTTAGACTAAATCTTGAGGAAATTGCATTGTGATCATTTAAATCAACATTTGAGTCACCACTGTTGGTACATGCAGTAACTCTGGAGACTGCTGCAGACATTTATACATCACCTATGGAATGTTGTTTGCTTTTGTAACTTTATTTTGCATTAATACTTCAGCCAATTTAGAACTGCTATCGAATTTAGCAGTGCTAGGAAATGTTATATTGTGTAGTATCAGCTCCCTGCAAAACTTTTGTAGTGACATTGAATATGGAGATGTGCTAACTGAGTGCACCTGGTTAGACAGCTTGCAGTCTCTTTTATAACACAAGCAGTACTTGGGAAAGAGCTAATGCGGAAAGAAAGAGAAAGGAGCAACTGTATGAGATTTGTGGCATAAGGAACATGTCTGAGATTCAGAATAGAGACCTTGAGGTTTACGCCTGGCAATATACTCTAGAATATAGTGGTGCCAACTCTCATGATACTACCAGGAGGTGTCTTTCCTGAAGTCTCACCTCTTGTAGGTATGTAATGCTTAGCCTTTTTTGTTTTTTAGTTTCTGTTATCATGAGGAAGCTTGAGTGTGTGGCCCTAGTGTACCTGAAATGCTTAGAAACCAGAAGGTAAATAAAAAGAACTCCAGTTTTAAAAATGTGATTTGTAAGGCAAGCAAATGCTTTTTGGACTCGGGATATTTTTTGTAATGCATGGGTCTGGCAATTCTGGACACCAACTTGCTGCCTGTTAAGGTTTCTGAGTGGTATATCCAACTCCTATTTTCTGTTCTAAAGAGAACTCTATCTACCATCTCCTCTGCAGGGCTCCCGAGACATAGTTTACCTACACTCCTCTCCTGTATACCTCAGCAGGATGCAGTTTTCTTCTGCAGAGAACAGTTTGTGTCTGCTGTCTAGTTCTGCAAATATTTGGTTAGAGTTATCTTCTATCAACAAACCAAGCAGCTGTCGCAGAGGACTGTAAACTCATTTTCACCGTCATCCTCTCCTGATATGGTAGGTATAACTGAAAAGCTGTACACGTAAGCATGTCGGACTTCAACACAAGTCAACAATGATGCCAACAGCTTTTCTTCCTTGCCACAAACCAGCCCAATGTGGCAAGGCATACCAGCTCAGTTTGGGCCCCTCCTCACTGAAAGCTACCATCACAGGAGGGGAATGCATCCCATCTGCTTCTCAACACACACAGAGACCCAGAGTGGTACTAACTGAAGACATTCATTCCAGCCATTCCCTAGAACTGCTTTCCCTACTACACACACACACACACACACACACACACACACACACACACACACACACACACACACACACACCCCCAGAGCAGAGTGCCTCATTTACTTAAACTCAGATTTGGGCTGCATGGACATACCCTGCATGCCAGTGGAGCTCTTCAGTTTTCCGGTTTTTAAATCCTGCCAGCTGATCTCCATCTGTAAATGGGCTGTGAGCCACTGGCAGGTAATTGCTAAAGCAAGCAGGACTGAGTTAATTGGAATGATGCAGCCAGGGATGGATTCTCAGTTAGTCTTGGCTCTGCAGCAACCAGAGAGAGATAAATCCATAGTGGTTAGAATACATTTTTCCACTGTATTCTCTCCACTGGCCCCAGAAAACTCAGGCAAAATGTTGGTTTTCTTAAAGGAAAAAAAAAGAGCTAAGATCACATGTAGTTGCTGTACTGGTCTGATACCTGAGCCAAAATGGATTTTAAAAGGTACTGTGTAATGGAGGGTGCACCCTGATTCAAATGCAGACAGGACTCCCTATGACAGCCTTGTAGTTAGCTTCCCACTAACCAGCTTCCAGCGGGAGGATCTTGGCTACATGCCGACTTTATAAAAATGGAGGACTCCTCCCTAGCTTGCTCCTGCGGCTGTTGACTGAGAGAAAGCAAAACTTGGGGGGGGCATCTGAACCCCAAGTCTCCAGGCTTGGGCCTACATGTAGGATGCCTGCCAGTGGATTTCGAACAGGGGTGGGCAAAATGTGGCCCGCGGGCCAGATGCGGCCAGCCAGGCCATTCTATCTGGCCCGCGGGGCCCCTAAAAAATTTAGAAAATTTAATATATATCTGCTCCTGGTTGCCTGTCATGCTGCCCTCAACGGCTTGCTGAAACTCAGTAAGCGGCCCTCTGCCCAAAATAATTGCCCACCCCTGATTTGGAAGTATCTGAAGGCCCAGGCTGAAAAGTCCGGGGTGAAGGATACTTGCCGGTAGCAGGGTCACATATTGTTTTTGACCCATTCAAAGGATTTGGAAGTGATCTGGTTAATTTGACCTGAGACATGAGAAATTTTCCAAAATATTTTTTTAAAAGCCCCCCAAAACCCAAAAGAAGATCTGAGAGGACAGCAGGAGTGGAGACATGATGCTGAGGTTCCATTTCAGCCCTAATGACTTGCCTACTAATCTTATTTAGGTCACTTGCTTATTGAGTGAGTTCACAGGGTCTCAGTGTAGTTTCTAGTATCACTGTTCCTATATCTTGTATTGACAGAACTGGAATCTCTGGCAACACCTGAGATTAGGATTTTGTGTGTGTGTGTATACACACACACACACACATTCTCTATCATGAACTTTCCATTATACCCTTAAACTGCATAAAGAAAACCCATGTGCCCATTACAATTAATGCACCTGCTCCCTTGCGACCCCGTGCACCCACCCACTGCCCTCCCCTAACCCAATCGCAATCCCTTAGTCCAAACCCTGATTGGGGGTCTCAGTTCATTCACAGTCCTTGTCACTGTCGATGTCACTGTGACTTCCGCTGCTGCTGATCCTCATGTTCTCTTCCTCGCTATCTCCAGATCCAGTTGCATTGTTGTCCTCTTCATTCTCCCTGTCCATTTCCCCTCCCAGGGGGTCTTTGAACAGCCTGTGCCAAGTGTCCCTTTTCCAGGTGGAATTGGCTGTGTCTTCTCTGTCTTCTTCCACTGCTTTCCAGTAATAGGACTGGAGTTTGCTCAGAAACATTTTAACACAGTCCATTTGCTCAAGCTCAGTGTGACTGTATGCCAGTAGGTTCCTGCATTGCCACAGGGTGCTCGTCACAGAGACATGAACTGGTTTATTGCTCACTGGGCATTCCCAGTGAGGACGTGGAGGCACAGAGCAAGATGAGAGACTAGACCCAGCTGTCCCAGGGAAAGCTGCCAAGGTGAGAATGAGACCATCGACCACCTCCTGTGGCCCTGCTCCTATGCCAAGGGAGTGTGGAAAAAGGTAAGCCGGCTCCTTGAGGAAGTGACAGGAGTCAGGCTGATGACAAGGCAGGCAGCACTGTCTGGACATCTGACTAAACATCAGGGGCCCCTGACAACCCTGAGATTAGGATAAAAGGGTGAGTTATGACGGTCAAAACTGAGGGACATTAGCATAGCTGGTTAGGCAAATAGGACCCTGGAATCGAAGGAGTGCAATCAGCTAAGATTAAGGGATGTGGTCCAAGTCTGGGACCAGAATAGCAGAATCAGGATTGAGGTGCATCAACAAAGCTGGACAAGGTCTCTGGGCCCCAGGTGTTGTGGCCAAGTTGCATTTCATGCCTTTCCTCTGGTAACCAATGGTTCCCACTACTGGCTGTGCAACAAACTGGAAGGCTGCTAGAGGGATGATAAGGCAGCTTGCTTTTGCTGCTTTGTCAATGTGTTACCATTAATCCCAAATTTTCTAACCCAGACAACAGAGCCTGTTAGGCAGGATTCAAAGCGCATGCAAAGCAACTCAGCTGCCAGGGAGGAACCTGGAGCTGTGGCTACAGCAGCTTGTTGGCTGCAACACAAATTAGAAGGAAGCAGGTTATTTGCAGGAGCTTGTCTGGAATGGAAATGAGATTAGCAGGGCTGTCGCTACTGTGAGGCAACTAGAGCGTGGCCAGCAGCAGGCACCATGCCTAGCCCAAACTTGCCCTCCTGAGGCTACAGCCTAAGGAGCCAGGGTGTCCTGGAGAGACTGAATCATGAAATGGCTCACACCTTCTCTCCGTCTTGCTTCCTTCAGTCCTTTCTAGGCTGAGGTCTGCTGCACAGACGAGGCCCTGCCATCTGCAGTGTCTTGCAGAGAGTAGTAAAGACTGTCAGAAGCCCGAGGCATTGAGGAGATTAAAGCTGCCTTAAATGCAGACATTCCTTTGAGTTCTTCCCAGAAGCTGCCCAATGATCTGTGGGGAAATTGTTTAATCAAGGCCTTTATGATAAATGGTGCAGAAAAGCATCCACTATTACCAGTCTGGGGCTTGAGGTGAGATGAGAAGAAGGGTGGAGGTGGGTGGCATTGCCTGCCTGGTAAATAAGTCTTTGGAGACTTCAAACTTCTGTTTAGGGCAGTTGTTTTCAGGCTGTGGTCTGCAGGCCCCAGGGTGTCCACAGATTATGTCGGAGTCCATGAAAGATTACTATGATCAATCAAAAGTATGTAAATTCCTACACTTACAATTCAAAGCGGTCCACACCTCCATTCGACATCTTTTAGGGGTGTGCAAATGAAAAAAGGTTGAAAACCACTGGTTTAGGACACAAGTAGGATAGTTTGCTGGGTCTCGGTCTAGTCTATTGGTGATGCATAGGGGATGCATTCGGGTGCACGTGCACCCCCTGAGCTTGGCAATGTACCCCCTACAAGAAGGCACTGCTGGTAGTTGCAGGCGGTTGCCACTCACCACTGCGCCCTCGCCGCTGACACTGCCGGCAGCGTCTGCAGGTGGTCTCCAATCGTCGCTGGCCACTGCCGATGCTGCCAGCGGTGTCTGTGGGTGGCCACCAACCACCAGTCAGCACTCGCTACCCCTCCTCCCCTCCACCCCCCAACAGTGCCATGGCCACCTGCAGGAGCTCACCACTTGCTGCTGCCATGCTCCCACCACTGACAGTGCCACCGCTGCCTGCAGGAGCTTGCCATGCCTCCCCAGCCTCCGGGGGCATGCGGCATTCATGGTCTAGTCTGTAGTGGATGTAAGTCTTGACTTCAAATCCACTCTGCAATTAATTCAGTGTAACTAATATTTGCTCAGAAGTCCCTGACTGGAACAGCAGGAGGCACTGCAGATCAGGATTAATAAATTTTTGAAAAATTACCAGAACTAAAATAGAAGGGTATGCAGCGAGTCAGGGCCCAGGGGGATTGGCAGGGATGTGTAGTGAGTACAGCTTTGGAACAGGAGGGAATGCACAGAGTTGGGTGTGAGGCGCCTAGGGCTGCCATTGCTGAGTCCCATATGTGGGTCAGGATTGAGGTACATTGGCAGAGCTGTTCATGAACGGCTCATGCTGTGTCTGTTGGCATTATAGCTGGTTCCTGTTAAGGTAAGTCTTTGCTGAGGGCCTAAATTTTGTTTTAACTCAAATCCTTTTATTCTGCCCAGGCACAACCCTTAAACCCAGGTTGTTATGTGCTTTGAACCTAGCCTGCCTGTCCAGAGTAGACCCAGGTTCCACATTAACATGGGCTCTAGTCCATCGACCTTGAAATGTGGGTGTAGCTGAATATCAGTTAGTAGAGCATGAGTAGTGATAATCCTTCAGTGCCAGATTACAATTTTGTGGGCCTGTATTTTCTGACCTTCCTTCCTATTCCATAGTTATCATGTACACACTGGCTGGAAGCTACCTGCTGGCTTATATGCATCTGGTTGGCATCTCACCCCTCACTGCACATACTACCCGCTCCATCTCTGTGCTGCTCAGTTCAGGCCAGTCTCACAGCCTGAGCTGATGTTGTCCCAGCATGATGCTAGATGGTCAGAAAACCATTCCCCAGGGCAACCAGAACCCAGATGCAAAGTCTGTTCTAGAGACATTATCACAGGGCATGGTTCACTCCCTCATATGCATCTTTGCTGGGGTCTGGCATTTCACCCTCTCCTGGAAAGCAACAAGATGAGGTTCTCACAACTTACCAGTTCTGTCCCCCACACTGTGATCCATGCATCTGTGATATTGGGAAGTCTGTGGGGTTTTCCATTTAAGAGACGTAATCACACTACTAGTAAGTATACTCAGGAAAGCTTTGCTCTCGTAGGCTCAGGTATCATTGCAACAAAGCTGCAGCAAAAGTTGTGGCAGCAAAGCTTCTACTAGGCCAACTAGGACCTTTACCCTGGTCCATACTGCCATAAAGTCACTGCTACTGTTGGCTGAGTTGGTTTGCTGGGGTTGTCCGTAAGTGGTGCAATCGCACATGAGCAAAAAACAGAACCTCTATGGATGTCAGGAATGTTTTGGGTAAATGGTCTTTCACTTGGAAATGCCAGTTCCCCAAAGCTAAACCCTTCCATGAGAACATATGGCTTCTGACAGAAATTTCTTAGGTCTGCAGTGAGAGACATACCTCCATGCTCTGAATAGGTATAGCAGAAGCTTGAACCTGGCTCTTCTAGATCCTAGGTGAGTGCTCTGACTCCTGGCTATTGGCTATTCTGGTGTGGGTGCTTTTCCTTCTGATTTGTTTAAAAAAGGAAAGGGAGGAAGACAGTGTCTCTTTTATCCCAATGGGGAGATGATAACAAAAGATAAAAAGAAATTTTTTATGGGATGGGAAAGCTATTTCCACCAAGTTCCAATCATCACATAAGGTTCCTGACATCTCTCTGGGGTTAGAGCCATGTTTTGTTTCTGTAAAGCACCAAGGACTAGCAAAAGCAACAGCACTATCTGGGAAATGGATCCATATGTGCCTACTTTTTGCTCAAAATGCACTTTGCTGGAGAAGTACTAGGGGACAGCACCCTCACCAGCTGAAATCCAGCTGCCTGGCCTTGCCTTAATAGCAAGGAGGTGAAGGAAATGAAAAGGCCCGATATATAAAGATACAACCCCAATCCTGTTGGGGGTGGGGAGGAAGGAATAGAAAGGAAAGTAGGGCCAGAAACTAACTTTCCCAGACAGGTGGAGTCCAAGCTTCATTGGCCTAGGACCTTGCCTTCCTGTGGCAGTGCAGTACTCTGTACATTCGGGGTCTGAGACGAGGTGACTTTGGGTGCTACTTCAGTACAAAGAACAGATGATCACTGCCTCCCTTCTGAAAAGAGATCCTGCTTGGCAGGCAAATCATCAGGCTCTGACAGCAGAACACAATCCCCCTTTACCCTTCTCCTGCCAGTCACCTGAGATTGTAAGATGTCCCAGTACCACAGAGAGAAGGATGGCTTGTGGTACCCTGGGAGCACTTTTACTTCCTGTCACATAGGGTTTGGGGTCATCAGCTTCTCAGCCAGCTTCTTTGAGGTTTCACCTCCTTATTGTTAAAAAAAAAAAAAAAAAATTACCTAACCCAAAAGGCAGCTGAATGAAAGAAGGAGAGGAAGGAGGGGCAAGACGCGGTCGTTATGGTAACTGAAGCTTTCAAGAGCAAGCAAAGGAAAAAAGGCACTCTTTAAAGCATGTTTCCATGACAACTAGCAACTTCAAAGGCTAGTTTAAAAAAAAAGATTCAGGGAGGCTTGTGTGGAGGGTGAGAGCAGAGCATGAAATGGTCTGAGCTGCCACAAGTATCGCTGGTGCCAAACCCAACCACCAGCAGGGCTTGCTGTCCACCAGGCACAAGAGACCCCACTTGTTGCTTGGTGACGTGCTAAGGGGAGCTAACAGGTTCTCACCGGTTATGGAGTTGTTATGAGGTTCTTCTTCCCCCCGTGCTTGTGCCTAGATAAGCATCATTGGTCCACTCTAAACTCACCTTGTAAGGACTCCAGTCAGGATACTGAGTAGTTAAGCTAACCCAGTCTGACAAGCCAAACACCTCGCACTGGGGCCAGCCATCTTATTTCATTTGGGGGCAAACAAATGGCAAAGAGTAGCTCCTGAATGTGGGAGTTAGAGGTACAGCTTGTCAGTCAAAACTTCCTAGACCTTACATGCTCAAGGCTGCCCGTGAGAGAGGAAAACCCCTGATCATATTGTGTTCACTCTCCCTTTCATCATCCACTCTCTGCCACTGTGTGACATGGCAAGATGGACCTATGGTCTGACCCAATAAATGGCAGTTTTTATGTTCTTATGTAGAGTGACAGCCAGCCGGAGACAGAACACATTTATTGTGAAGAAGTATCCCCTGTTCTTCATCTCATAGAGGATTTAGTGTGTTCATTTTCTCTCTGTTTCCAACTCCAAGGAGGAGCTGTCAGCATTAAAGGAAAATTATGCAGTGTTGACATTGGAATAGGAATTGGAAAAGAGCTGTGGCCAAACCTTGGAAAGGAGGGGAAGGAAGAAAAGATGGAATCCAGGAAGTAAATGAAACATCTGGGTTGCTGAGGCACCCCTTCTCTTCATCAGAGAAGGCAGGTTCATGGAATCCCATCCAAGAACACCCAGTCCTGGCTATGAAGACTGTGGCCAGAGAAGACTTCAGAGTCGCTCATACTAGCACCTCAGTGGCACCCAATCCTTGTAATATGTGATGGGTGACTTTTCCCTATTGTACAGCAAGATTTGGGCTGTGAGCACTGTATAGATGCCTAGTGTGATCAAAGCACACAGCATGCTCGTTTATAGAAGGGCTTGGAGGAGGTGAAAGGAAGGAAATGGAAGAGACAAGGAAGTAACAGGAGTTGCTGGAACTGGTATATAACAGGTGAAACATATAACAGGATAATATAAAACCTTTTTTTTCACTCGGAGCCAAGCCAGGTGGCTGGGGTCTGGAATGAAAATTAGCGTGTTTCTGTGATGTTGGTTATAGCCTGTTCCTAGCACTCTTGTGGGTCATCTTTATTTTGATATAGGTTTTTGATACAGTCTCCCACAGAGTTCTTGCAGGCAAGCTAAGGACGTATGGGCTGGATGCATGGACTGTATGGTGAATAGAAAACTGGCTGGAGCATCAGGCTCAGAGAGCAGTAATCAATGACTCGATGTCTAGTTGGCAGCCGGTATCAAGTGGAGTGCCTCTGGGGTCAGTCCTGGAGCTGGTTTTGTTCAGTGTCTTCATCAATGACCTAGAAGATGGTATAGATGGATAGCAAGTTTGCAGATGACACCAAGCTGAGGGGAGTAGTAGATATGCTGGAGGGTAGGGCTAGGATTCAAAGTGACTTAGACAAATTGAAGGTTTGGGCCAAAAGAAATCTCATGAAGTTCACCAAGGACAAGTGCAAAGTCCTGCCCTTAGGACAGAATAACCCCATGCACCAGTACAGGCTGGGCAATGACTGGCTGGGCAGCAGCTCTGCAGAAAAGGACCTGGGGGTTACAGTGGACAATAAGCTGAATATAAGCCAGCAGTGTGTCCTTGTTGCCAAGAAGGCTAGTGACATAGTGGGCTGCACTGGTAGGTGTTTTGCCTGTAGGTCCAGGAAAGTGATTATTCCCTTCTATTCAGCCCTAGTAAGGCCACATCTGGAGTATTGTGTTCAGTTTTGGGCACCCCACTATAGAAAGGATATGGACAAATTGGAGAGTCCAGTGGATGGCAACAAAAATGGTTAAGGGGCTGGGGGACATGACTTATGAGAAGAAGACTGAGGGAACTGGGCTTAGTCTAGAGAAGAGAAGCCTTCAATTACCTGAAGCGGGGTTCAAAAGAGGATGAAGCTAGACTGTTCTCAATGGTAGCAGGTGACAGAAAAAGGAGCAACAGTCTCAAGTTGCAGCAAGGGAAGTTTAAGTTAGATATTAGGAATAATTTTCTCACTAGGAGGGTAGTAAAGCACTGGAACAGGTTACCCAGAGAGGTGGTAGAAGATCCATCCTTGGAGGTTTTCAAAACTGGGGTAGACAATGCTTTAGCTGGGATGATCTAGTTGAGGTTGGTCCTGCTTTGAGCAGGGGGTTGGACGGGATGACCTCCTGAGGTCCCTTCCACTGCTAACTTTCTATGATTCTCTTACAGGGTACGCTTAGTAAACAAAGGCTTTGCCTATGTTAAGAGAACCAATCTGTGTGGCACAATTGGTTGTGTTCACCTTTAAAGGTCAGGTTTCTTCATTAGTGGTACTGTACTAATCCCTCTCATACATGAAATTTCTTTGTATTTTGAGTTGTGCGACTCAAACCATGTCATGCAGACTTTTGTATAAGTATCCCAGCATTTTTGACACCATTAACTAGTGCTGTGTACTGAGGGCCTTACATTTGCTCTGGTTGTGAGATACAATAATGTAGGATATTTAACGGTTGGGAGGACTGTTTGTTGCCTCAGTAGCGAGATGCATCCATATGCATTAACCTCTTGAGCTAAAATGACCTAAGGCTTACCCCCAAAATTATTGGAGTAATTTGTACTCATTGATGGGGCAGTGAAAAATCCATTGGAAACAATTTGTGCGTGGCTGTGAGGGGCTGCTATGAGGAAAATTCAATTTCTCTCTGCCTCTAGTCTTGGCAGGGCTTAATGTGTTGATGAATATGGAGCAAATAAAGTCTTCCTGCTCCTTTGTATGGGAGAGAACATTAGGTCTTGTGCCTCAGATGCTGGTAGGTGATTGGGATCTGGTGTCTGGCGGTATCTCAGTCTTCTTGCATGACCTTCAATAAGTCTCATCTCTCTGTGATTTGATTCCCACCTTCAAATATATTAATACTTTTTTTTCCTCTCCCACACTTGATTTATTTGGTGTAGTTGGACTGCAAACTGTTTGAGGCAAGGTCTGGTCCCTCTGTATGTTCCAATAGTGCCAAAGCACAATTAGGCCCTGATCTCAGGTATGGTCTCTACACAACCACAGTAATTCTATTATTGATTAGCAAACCCAGCAGAGAAATGGAGATCATCGAATCCTGAGGTAACAACCAAAGAGGAACATCCAAGAAATCTAGAGCATAAGCAATTCAACAAAAATAATAAAATAATGAACCCCATTGCAAATGGGTGAGAAGACAAGAGCACCAAGGGCAAGTCATGCCTGACCAATCAGATTGACTTCTATGAGATTACTGGGTTTGTGGATGAGGGGAGAACAGTGGATGTGATATACCTTGACTTTAGCAAGGCTTATGGTGCCATTTCCCACAACATTCTTGCAAGCAAACTAAAGAAGTATGGGTTGAATGAATGGACTGTAAGGTGGACAAAAAGCTGGCTGGATCATCAGGTGCAGAAGGTAGTAGTCACTGGTTTGATGTCTAGTTAGCAGCTGGTATCAAGTGGAGTGCCCCAGGGGTTGGCCCTGGGGCCAGTTTTGTTCAATATTTTCATCAGTGACCTGGAAGATGGCATATAGTGCACCCTCAGCAAGTTTGCAGATGACACCAAGTTGAGAGGAGTAGTAGATACACTGGAGGGTAGGGCTTGGATTCAGAGAGACCTAGACAAATTGAAGGATTGGACCAAAAGAACTCTCGTGAGGCTGAATAAGGATACATGCAAAGTCCTGCACTTAGGATGGAAAGATCCCATGCACCGGTACAGGCTGGGGGCTGACTGGCTAAGCAGCAACTCTGGAGAAAAGGACCTGAGGGTTGCAGTGGAAAGTAAGCTGAATATGAGCCAACAGTGTGACCTTATTGCAAAGAAGGCTAACGGCATACTGGGCTGCATTAGTAGGAGCGTTGCCAGCTGATCAAGGGAAGTGATTCTTTCCGTCTATTCAGTACTGGTGAAGCCACATCTGGAGTACTGTGTCCAGTTTTGCCCCCTTCCCCCCCCCCAGTGCAGAAAGGATGTGGATAAAATGGAGAGACTCCTGTGAAAAGCAAGAAAATGGTGAGGGGGCTGGGGCACATGACTTCTGAGGAGAGGCCGAGGGAACTCAGCTTATTTAATCTGGAGAAGAGAAGGCGGAGAGAAGATTTAATAGGAGCCTTCAATTACCTAAAGCAGGGTTCCAAAGAGGATGGAGCTAGACTGTTCTTTGTGGTGGCAGATGACAAAACAGAGAGCAACGGTTTCAAGTTGCAGCAAGGGAAGTGTAGGTTAGATATTAGGAAGAATTTTCTCACTAGGAGGGTAGTAAAACACTGGAGCAGGTTACCCAGAGAGGCTGTACAGTCTCCATTCTTGGAGGTTTTTAAGACATGAGTAGACAAAGTCTTGTCTGGGACAGTCTAGTTGGATGGTCCTGCTTTGAGCAAGGGTTTGGACTAGATGACTTCCTGAGGTCCCTTCCAACTCTGATTTTCTATGATTCTAAGGTTTGTCAGCAGATGGTGGCAGGCAATGTGCCAGCATCACAGGATTACTATCTGTAGCAAGATAAGACATCATAACCACCCCTGAAGGTGAGTCCCAGAGAAGACGGGGACAGGAACCACAGAGAATGGATGCCTCCAGAGTCCTATGCCCCTCCCCATTACCAACGATGAAAAACATAGGGTCTGTGTAGCAAAACCATTTTATTAACTGAACAGGCCTCTGTGGAAAGAACTGTCTTGAGAGTGAAGAGGGCCCTGTGATCAGAAAGGCCTTGAGGTTCAAAAGTTGTAGCTATCCAATAAAAGATCTCCTGTGACCTTTATAAACTGGTAGCCTACTATGGCATATATCCTAGAAGGGGGGTTTGTACATTGTATTGATTGCATTGGGTTTCAGTTTATATAATTTTGTGTATTTTTGTTTTGGTCAAAAGCAAAATTGTTCTAGTCAGTGGAGATAATAGCTCCTATTCTGTGACCGTAGTATTAATTTTCCGTTACCCTGACCCACGAGAGGTGACTGGAGCCAGAAAGAAATGAGCCTCTTAGCCAACACTTTTGTCTCGCATTTTTTCTTGCCTGCTCTCCTGTATAAACAGGCACACTGATTACCTTCCTTTTCTCTATATAATAAGTCTAAGTTATGCTCCTGTCCCTGCAGAGAAGCATGTTTTTACCCCTTTATCTAAAGTCTGTAGCTGAGTTTGTTGATTACCAATTTCTGACATTGTTTGAACACACTGTGTGGAAATGGAAACGTGTCTTTAAGAGAATTCTTTGTCTGAATAGTGAGTCTTCTTGTTGGTGTGTCTTCTGGTATGTTTGCAGTCATAATACTTAAGAGTTCCAAGGTGAGTTGGAAAGAAAACTATAGGAGAAAAGTTTTTATTAAGAAACCTAATTGAACTGCATGAGCAAACAAACACACCACCAAAGGGGCATAAGTTAAAAGCATTACATTAGCAAAACATCCCTCAAAGATTCCCCTAGGATACTTGAGCTGGGGCATTTCCCTAGGTAGGCAAGGTTCTTTGGGTAGATGTGATATCTTTTATTAGACCAGCTAAATAGTTGGAAGAAAGTTATTTTCAAACTTTCAGGCTTTGAAATGAGAAAGAAAAATTCCAGAAGTTTCAGGGGCAGACACTGCCTATCCGCCCAGCACAGGCACAAAGGCAGAGCTCAAGTCCAGGCTGAGAACCACAGTGGGGACACATAGGATGGCCCTGGGCACTGGTGGCATGAAAGGGCAGTGCCAGCTGCTGCACTGTTGATTGCAGTGCCCTGCAAAAGATGTTTGCTGGTACTACTGGCCCAGTCACCCCCAATCAGTTATGCTATTGATGTTGGCTTCCAGAAGCAGCTGAAATGCTACATCAAGGACAGGAGGAATTACACTGGACAGGAGGAATTACACTGGCACTTTAGCTCCCTGCCAGAATGGCGCCTGGTTTCATTTCCTCCTCACCCTGGAACCCATACTGGCTTCACCTCTCCTTGTCTGTTATAGCTACTGCTAGGTGTTTCATGCTCCAGTGCCCAGAAGCTCTGCATCCCTTTAGCTCTTGACTTTTCTCTTCGCCCACCTGCACAGTAAGCCTGTGATACACGAATACACAGATGGACCTGTCCCTTCTCTCCCCCCTGACATCTAGCCACCTCCAAGAGGAATCGCTTGTTTAACAGGGCCAGCACGGCTGGGAGACAGAGACCTGTGGCCCCTGCTCTGCTCTGAGTTGGAGCAAGGTGGTGTGGGGCTCCCAGTGCAGACAAATGCTCCAATTTTATTCTGTGTATTTGGGAAATTGTGATAAGGAATATGACTTGAGTTTTTACATCCCATTAGTGACTGCAAGAAAACCAGAGGAAGGTCCCTGTTCACGGCAGGGACTGTGAAAGGCTAGAGTTACTCCTATGGTGTTGAAATCATATGGCTGAGACTGTTCAGCACAGACATGTCACAGAGCTGCTGTGTGACTTAGGAAGGGCAGGGTGGGGACCTTATCTGTCTGTACCTTTGCTGCCTCAGCTATAACACCAGGATAAAAACCCTCTCCAGTTTTCTGGGTCTCTGAGCATCAATTAACACTTCTGTAATGGTAAGAGATAACAGAGGCATGGGAGGTTTTAATGGATAAAGCTAAAGTGCCTCCCCACCATGAGCAAAGCCCTGGTATTGCTCACAACCTTCATAAGGGCTTATTCCCCTCCCCTGCCAGGAAACCCAAACCAAAAGACTGAAGTGGGCAACCTGGTGGCTAGCTAGCTAAACTTCTGATGTCATCACCCCAAGACCCACTGAAAAGGTCTAGGGGGTCAGGCTTTACAAAATGGAGGGAGATTGGAGATTTGCTTCAATACAAGAATCAGCCCAACCCACACAAACAAGACCACGGGTAATGTTTTGGGACTGTCTCCTCCCAATTCCAGAGCAGAGCTAGGGTCAGTAAAGGAAGACAGAATGAGGGTGGAGCTTGCACTGAATTTGGTATGGACAGGCACAGGTCTTTGGGTCCCAGCTAGATGAATGTAGTTACATTCCTGCAGTGTGGACATATTCAGGATTACAGACCTTGCTGCTAGGTATCAGGAGCTTCCACCACTAAGGATGTAACCCTGGCAAAGAAAAGAGATAAAGACCCAGGAGCTAAGCCCTGTAATCAGAGCAAAAGTAACCATTTGCCTGCATCATTATGTTATTTTGAATGGAAACACTAGCAATGCTCAGGCTGAAGGCCTGGAGCTATGTGCCAGCCTGTTTGTTCCAATTGTGTTTGGAGGGTAAGGGGAGTAAAAGGGTGGCAGCTAATTCAGTAGCAGAAGAGAAGGGGAATGAACAATGTAGGTGGTGATTAAACTCTACAGATCCAGGTTTATTAAACTCTACAGATCCAATGCCTATTTCACAGGCATGGCCCGCTAGCACCTAATGACTTCGACCAGGCCAAAATGCTGAGAAGCAGGCAAAACCAAGGTTATGTTAGCTGTGAAGCCCCAGTGACTTCTCACCATAAGAAGCTCTATGAAAGTTCTGCCCTTTGCCGGAGCATAGCTCAGTGGGAGCCAAGCTTTTATGGCAAGCATGCTACAGATTATCTCCATACCAACCCTGAGCGCTATTCCCCTTCCCCTGTCTGATCTGCTATTCTTCTTTCTGCATCCCACCCCCAGCCTGAATTTGTTGCTTTGCTTTCTGCTTTCTGCCCTATCTGCAGCTATGAGGCCTGTCCCCTCTCAGATTTGCTGCATGCCAAATAAAGAAGCTGCTTGTGCCACTTGTGGTACGTGTGCCATAAAATGGCCACCTTAGCCATAGCTCATGTCTGTGTGTTAGACTTACGCACCCTGGGAATGATGCCATCAAGTGTGCTGAGCTGCTTCAGACAGGCTGCTTCTTAAACCAGAAACCTCATCGCTTCCTCTATATAGCACTAAGGACAGGGACACCTCCATGCTAGTTAGCTCTCATATCCAGATGCAGCTACACTGCTTCCTGGCTAGTAGGCAATCCAGCCAGAGCAGCAGGGTATTTTGGGGTTCTGGCACTGCATGTGGTAAATTTACTACATAGAGTATCTCTGAGGGGCAGGGCTAATATTTTCTAGCTCAACTTCTCCTGGGCTCTGTGCCCCCAAAAAGGGAATCCATGTAATCCAGAGATATTGGATTTAAAGGGCCTTTTCTGAAACACTGTCCTGCCCCCTGCAGAGGAAGGGGGAGAGAAATGGGTATAAGCAGTTGTTGCACCATCTAATTCAAGGCTATGATAAGGATCAGCTCAAAGAATCAGCACGTTACAGCAGACCACACCCCCTCTTGAGCTGTCCGCATCTTGCTCTGCTGACTAGGACAGCTCAGAGTCTCCATGTTGTAATATGCTATGTGTCTGCCCCACACGCGAGATCAGGGACCAGTGTAGGGTTTAGATACAGTAGCTGGGACAGGGGGAAGTAATTAGGCCTCTCCCCTCCAGCCTGCTGCAATCCTCTTCCAGTGAATGAGATCAGAACATGTCTAGAGCCCCACAGGTCATTTACCAGCTGCTCTTGCTATCATGTCCCTCTGAGCTCTGGAGAGGAGTGACCTTTGTCTGGGGGAGACACAGGATGGTTTGGGAAAGTCCTAGTCAATATGGACATCATAACCCCTACATCAGTGGTTCTCAACCTTTTTAGACACGAAGCACCTCTCAGAAAATGCCAGCTCTTAATTATCACTCATTTCTAACTACAGAAAAATGACAGAGTAACTCTCCTGCTGCAAAGAACTTAGAAAGACCACAGCAGGGCAGGATGTTCTTGACACTGTGGATTTCTATTTGAAATATCTTGCGAATCATGTTTGCACACTTAACAGTGCTGACATTTCTTGGCACCCTGTGGCACCATTGAAAGGATCTCAAGTTACCCCAAGGTGCTGCAGTATCCTGGTTGAGAATCACTGCCCTACATACACAGCGAGGAGCAGGAATCCTGGTTTTCTCTGATAAAAAAATCACAAATTCTCAGACAAAAAATTGCAAATTCTCTGATAAACTCCCCCAAATACATTATTAAAATTAAAAGCCCCCTGCACTCCCCCCAGTCCTGCTGGTGCCTCTGACTTGCCCCCCAATGATCCGCCCAGCCCTGCTGGTACCCCTCACTCACCCCCAAAGCCATCCCAATCCTGCTGGTGCCCCTCATTGCCCCCACAAATAGCCCTCCACCCTACTCATGCCTCTTGCCCCCACCCACAGCCCCTGCCCCCCAGCCCTGCCAGAGGGAGCTCCCAAGGCTATGGGGCCAGGGCCCCAAGTCTGCAGCTCCTTATCCCTAACAGCAGGCAGCTGCAGCAGAAGCAACATGGAGCCGGCTGCCTCACTGCTGCTGCCTGTTTGGGTGGGGATGGGGCTGGCTCCCCCCAGCCTTGCCGGTACCCCCAGCCATGACCCACAACTCCCTAGCCCTGCCAGAGGGGCCCCCAGCCCCCCTGCAAGCCCCACTTACCTCAGGCTCCAGGAGTGAATAGTAAAGCTGAGCTGAGCAGAGCTGTGGCTGACTGAGAGCCTCAGGCCCTGCCCTTCCCCCTCCCCCTTCCCCATGCAGGGCTTGGGGTTTCATGCCCTGTTTGCAAACAGCTCTTGCAGGCTGGAGCTCAACCAGCCTGCAGAGCTGTTTGCAAAAGCAGGGAATCCGTGGGTTTCTCTGCTAAAAGGAGAAATCCACATTTTCTCTGATAAAAAGGGGAAATATGTGGTTTTCTCTGTTTTTCTGTGGGAAACGGAAAGCCAGGATCCCTGGTGAGAAGTCTGATCAGTTATGGGTGTTTCCTTAAGTTTTGGTTGCAAAGAATAGGGTTTGCCTGATTATCATGTCTACATTTTTCCATCCCCCTAGAACTAGTGGTCCATGCCACCCCAGAGGTAGCTGCATTTTGATAGACACAAAGGCACCTTAGCAGGCTATTGGATCAGCTGTTCTCACCCCTCCACACATACTCCTCCCATCCCCTGGTTCTGACTCTTCTTTCTCCCAAACTCTGTAAACTGATAACCCTGCTGCTGCGGGAGTGGAAACAAGGGGGAGCTGTTTGCTTTGGGAAATAATGTTGCCCTGAAATAGGTCATTTCATGGGCTGCTGATAGGCTGGGCTGGGGAAGCAGGCCTGGGATGTGTGTACGCAGATGGAATGTAGTCCATTAGGAGATTTTCCCTTCCACGGCTTTTGAGATATGAGTGTCTTGTCAATGCAATTCAAAATCCCCTGCTAGACATGAGGCAGAATTCTATGGCAATACCCTGAAACACATAGGTCTCGCCAGCCTTGCCAGTAACTGCATTGTAGTGTAAGGGCTGGCCTTAGGACCCTGGGGGGCAATGCATGCTGGAGGTGTTATCATGGGAAGCCTCATCTCCAAGAGTCTTCCTTTCCTGCTTTTTGTGCCAGGTCCTACTTAGATGGGATTATCCTACAAGGACAATAAATGAGGTCTGTAGCAAATGATACAACACAGTTTGAGGACCTTTATCTCCCTTCCACTCCCCACATTCATCTTGGGGTTCTTGGCAATGTATCCAACTGGAGTTTGCTCCATAGGATAGAATAACTAGAGGAGATTAAAACATAGTGAGGCTTCTCCACATCTTCTGAGGCTCCTGTCATGGTTAGGAGAAGCTTTTGACTTCTGACTCAAGAGAAAAAGTCATAGAAATCATAGAAATTAACAGCTAGAAGGGACCTTGAAAGATCATCGAGTCCAAACCCCCTGCTCTGGGCAAGAATACTGTTGAGATTGATTGATCCCAGCAGGGTGTCTGTCCAGTCTCCTCTTGAAGACTTCCAAGGTTCGAGACTGTACTACCTCCTTGGGAAGTCTATTCCAGATTCCAGTCACCTTTACCTTAAAAAAGTTCTTCCTTGCGTCCAACCTGAAACCATCCTCTAAAAGTTTATGGCCATTGTTCCTTGTCCTCCCCTGGGGTGCGCTAGTGAACACTTTTTCTCTCAGCTCCCAATATTCACCCCTTACATACTTATACACAGCCACCAAGTCCCCCATAGTCTTCTCCTCCCCAAGCTGAATAGTCCCAGATCCCTTAGTCTTTCCTCATAAAGTTTGTCCTCCAGGCCCTTAATCATTCTTGTGGCCCTTCTCTGGGCCCTTTCATGATTCTCCACATCTTTTTTGAGTTTACCACATGTCTTTTTTGAAGTGCAGTGCCCAGAAATGGCCACAGTACTCTTGGAAAGTCTTGGAAAGACTCTTGGAAGTCTTGGGAATTCACTAACAAGGCATGCTTTATTCTTCCAACTTCACAAATTCTGTTCAGATTTGCCCTGTAGTTTCAGCCTGAAAGTATATTTTGGGGGACAGATTCACAAAACTGCTACTGGTAGCTTTGTGCTCCTTCTGTTTAAAAGCACAGAGCATGCACCCAGGATCTAGAAGATGTGTATTGAATTTCTTCCTCTCCTGCTTTGCAAGAGTGGGAGTGCCTAACCTCTCTAAATTATAGGGTGTGCTGGAGCACTGAAATGCTCTCAGTTTCTTCTGTTGATATTATTCCCCTATGTATTATAAATGATTAGCTGTTCACTGGAGCAGGGACTGACATCTGCAGAAAGTGGAACAGTTAGAAGAGTCCTAACCACCAAGCTAGAGCATCATTCTTCTCTGTTGCTGTCTGGCTCCAGATTCTGAGTGTTTTATACAAGACAGAACATCTCCGAGTGGCGGAGCTGAAGGAACATCAGAACACCCTCTGCCCTGTGTTAGGCAGGGGAGGAAAGGTGCATCTTGGCTCGTACATCTGGCCTGAATTAAGAAGAAACTGGTTTTGTAGCTCCAACCAAATGATTCTCAACCAGAGTGCCTTGAGATCCTTTCAAGGGTACCATCGGGTGACACACAACTATCTTTCAGGGCTGTAGGATGTAGCCATGTTGGTCTAAGGACATAGGCAGACATGGTTCTTTGGGTAAATCCAATATCTTTTATTAGACCAAGACAACAATCTTAGCATTATTACATGTGTAAACATGATTCACAAGATAAACCCAGGGATTTCAAATATGAATCCATAATATTACAAACATGCTGACCTGTTGTGGTCTGAGTTCTCTGCAACAGAAGAATTGCTCTAGTATTTTTTCTATAGTTGAAAAACAAGGGAAAACAAAGAGCTGGCATTTTCTAAGTAGTGTCCTGAGTCTTAAAAGGTTGAGAACCCCTGCTCAAATCCTTTTTTTCTTTTGCTTTGTTTATAAGTGCTGCAGAATAAAATGTTTATTTTAGGAAGAGGTACTTGTTTTGGTAAAAATTTAAAAGTTTCTTTTGACCAGAAAAAAACAACCCTTCTCCACAGCCCCATAGGTCTGGCTGCTTATTCCCCTTGGCAGGAGATGTGTGGGTTCCCTCTTCACTAGTCCTATCTTTGCTTACACATGAAGAGGAGAGCTCCCGTCATCCAATGGCCCTGTACTGCTCTATCCCCTTGCCCAGAGGTTGGCAACGTTTTTGGGCAAAGGGCCAAAAACACCCACAACTTCAGCTTGTAAAATGTTGGCATGCCAGGGGCAGATGGCGGGGGAGACATGAAGGGCCTGATCCTTATTGTGGCCATGTAGCCTCAGCCCCTTCTCTGTCATCCACCCAGAGGCATGCGTACCAAGCAAAATGTTTTTGAGTGCCACACAGTAGCACCTGTGCCAGGGGTTGCCTGCCCCTGCCCTAGTCTATGTTTTCCTCTAGCCATTTCTGCATGCAGGAAGTATCAAGAAAACAAAACAGATCTCTGTGTCCCTCAGTCAATCCCATCCCCAAATCTCAAAGTCTCCATGCATGCAGCAGTTGAAACTGGAGCATGGGATGGGGACGAGGCTGCTAAAGGTCACACTGGGGGTAACTAGCAGGACTGGGAATAAAATGTGGTCCTGGTCCTAGCCTCTGGTCTAATCAATAAGCAGGCTTCTCTGCTTCTACATCACAAGGTACTAATACAGCTGGTGTTCCAAAACCAAGCAGGAATAAGGCTTCCTCTGCTCCAGCCTGAGTCTGGTGCTGCCTTTCTGGCTCCGTGTCACTTCCTGTTATAGCAAATTGCTTCTCAGCCCTCTGCTTTGCTCTTCCCCAACCCCTATGGGGTGCTCTCCCCTGTACCTCTCATCTCTGCTGTCCCAGCAGTGAGGACAGGCACCTGTTGTCCTGTTCCTGCTGTGGGACAGGATGCTAATGCTTTCTCTGCCATACATCCTGCAGGATCTTCACAGCTGCCCCTAGAGGTGACCCAGTGGAACTGGCTGGGCAGTTTACAGCTTCGCTGGCTCCGTGAGTCAGCTGTGCCACCTCCTTCGTCCATCTCCTGGGCACCTGGCTCCCTTGTTCCCCTGCAATCCTGTCATTAATATTCCGGGCGCGAAATTGCTCAGCATCACTCCAACAAGTGCCAGAGATTAAAAAGTACAAATATAATTAGGGTGATAATGCTCCTGTGCAGCCAGCTGGAATAGCAGGGCGGGGGAGGAGAGGGTGTTGCTCATTGGCATGCTCTCAGCAGCTTCTCCCTTCCCTACATTAGCTCTGCCTCACGTTCCCTAGCTACCTTCAAAAGAGTCATTTTCCTCCTTTAGCTAGAAGTGGCATGTTTACAGCATCCCTGTCCTCTGCTCTAAGAAAGGCCTGGATCACAAGGCACAATGGCTGAGAGTTGCCCTTTGTTTATCCCTTATCCAGCCTGGGGTTTAGCAGCTCATGGGTACCCTTGTTGCCCCCCTACCTCAGCCACCCCTGGGTCTTCCAGGTGCAACAATCCTTGTGTTCACTTCTGGGTGTCTGGTCTTGTCTCTGTAACATTGCACCAGTTAACTGTGTGCATTGAATCAAACCCAAGACTGTATGCATCTGTGGTAAGCTTGACAAATTCTGCAGCAAGGCAAAACTCTCTTATCCTGCAGCTTGCAATGCAACTAATGGGAGATTTTTCTGCAGCTTCAGGAAAAATAACTGTCACACAAAGGGTCTGATTGAATTAAATCTGAATAGAATCACAGCCATCTTCTCTGTATTATTAAATTCAAAGTCCAGTTCACTTTATTCTCTACAGTCCCTAAACTTCTGTATTTCAATCTATTGTAGAATGTATTGGGGTAAACATATTGCTGGGCATTGGAAGCTTTTGATAGGTGGAGAAGCAGTAGTTGGGACTTGCAGCACCTGGAGAAGGCATGGGAGGCAGTTTAACTGCTAACATTTTATCTACCTGTTCAAATAACCAGCAGTGAAGGAGTTATCATTGGCAGTGGTGTCATTAGGTTTCAGAGTTAATGCCTGATTAGAATGAATGGGGAAGTTCTGCAAACCATTATTACAAGCATTATTGTGTCTATTATGTGCTGGTCACACGTAGAATGTTTTCTCTGGCACTTAACTTTCTTCTTAATAAAATCAGATCTGAGAGCACAAGTTGGCAGAACAGATGCTTTGGCACACCTGTGGAACCACAAATTAAACAGGGTCTTGATAATGGGCCCAAACCTGTGTCTGGGGGTTAACTACAATAACTTTGACAGAGCTACAGCAGAGATGAAGTTACTCAGTGATGCTTAATTTTAGTAACTGGCTCACTGGAGTAGGGACTGGACTGCCTTCCTCACACGTAGTGGTGCAAGTGACTTCCTCTGCTCCACAGATAAAAATCTTGTTCATCATGCCCTGTGCACATGCTAGTGTAGCCAAACCACACAGTGTCCTGGGGGTTAAGGTGTGAGGGCACTTCCTGGCTCCTGAGAAAGTGGACAAGCAGGGTAAGGAAATTAACTTGGAAATTGTATTTCCGTGGTTCTATGGGGTCAGCAAAGAGGTGTTGCAGGGACTTTATTGACAACTGTGTATGGCAGAGCCCTGCCATTAGCTGCACCCATGGAGCCTTCCTGTTGTAGCTACAAAGAGGATGAGGAATAAATGTCTAGTGCAGGGTGCCAGCCATGACAGGGTACTAGATCCTTCCAGTCCTTCATTTCTAAGCTAGCCTCAGCATCTCTTCAGAGACACCTTGCTCCCCAACCTGTGACCGTGCCGTAGCTGTCACATGGTACAAGCACTTATTGCTTTCCTGGCCAGAAAGGTCTCTTTGTTCAGCAGATGCTATTTAGAGCAATGGTCTGGGCCACTGAAGTGGACCTAGAGGGAGAAGCAAAAGGGCTGGAGGGGAATTTACAGACTATCTGTGCTTGGCAAAGGTAAACAAACATGTTCTTCCCTGGCACCCCCTCTGCTCTTGATCCTGCTATGTTTGGCCTTACTGCCCCATCTTTCCCTGCCCAGACTACATCTGATGCACTCTCTACATTTGCCCATGCTGCTCTTGCAGCCCTGCTTGTGCCACCCCTGCTATGTAGAAATAAAGGTGTGACAGAGCACATGCTGGACATATCTGTAAGCATGGCAGGGAGGAAGGTTTATTGGTGTTATACCCTGCCTGCTGCATCCTTCCTGAGGGGGCTGCTTGCTCTCAGGCCCTGGCTCAGCACTTGATCTCCAAATATGCCACTGGTATATTCATGCATCTTCTCCCCTTGCCAGATCCCTTTTCTCCTGACTGGCAGATCAGAGAGAAGCTTCTTAAATAACATGACCTCTGCCTAAAGTAAGTGGCAGAAAGGGAGCCAGTCAACACCATGAGCTCTTTTGGTGAAGGTCTCATGAAGCCATTGCTTCTCAAAGGGAGAGGGAACTGTCCCTGCACCACCACCTCTTGCTTCCGGGTGCTGCTTCCACAAGAAGCTGCAGTTGCATACTGTTAGCTTAGGAAACACAAAGCCATCAATCCCTGCTAGGCATCTCTGAGCCTTGTCACCCAACATGCAACACTAGCCGAATGCTAAGGAACTAAGACCCACTGTGCACTGAGCTTCTGGCAAGCGTAGTCTCAGACTGCCTGATCCCCATTTGTCTTGGCAGCAAATGTATGCTTTTTGCATCACCCACTGTAAATGCCATCCTTTATGGAAGAGGATCTAAGCAGCAGGATTTATGCCTACCTAAAATGTCCCCTTGATCAGCCAGGTATACCTGTCTCTGTCCCTCTTCCTGAGTATTGCAGTAGCATGTGGTGACAGAAAGATATGGTGTGGGGATGTCTGGGTGGCAAGCCAGACAGGGGGAGCTGAGGGGCAGAGAGCTGTCTGGAAAGGTAGGAACATGACTGGCTGGGAGTGCTGAAGAAGCTCTAGCCCACCAAGTCATTTGCTGGACCAGTACCCCTACATTTTCAGGTACAAGGGCATCTTCAGTGCCACCTGTGAAGAGGGGAAGAGGGAAAGACATTCAGATACATGACTCCCAAACTGCTGGAAAAGTCTGATTCTCCTGTCCTCAGGACAAAGTGACTCTTTCAGTGTAGGAGGTCCTGCTTCCCAAAGAGAAAGAACTTAAACCTTACATTCCCATTGAGGGTCTCCATGCACTGGAGAGTCTTGGGAGAGCCCAGCCAGCTTTTGCTGCCCCATGACAGCCCTGAGTCAGCTGAGGAGTTTCACAGGCCATGGACAGAAGCTGACAGAGCCAGAGAGAAGTTTCTTAAATAATGAGCTCTGCCTAAACTACAGCAAATGGTGGAAAGGGCAAGCAGTCAGCATCATCAGCTGCTGGAGATGCCTCCCAGGTGACACTGCATGAAGAATCCCATGCAGAATGCTTTCCTTGTCCCTTGCCTCCCTGGAACCGGCTGTCCCTTTCCAACGCAGAAATCAGGCAAAGGCTCCAAAGAAGAAACTTGGGGTGCCATCCAGAGGAGTTAAGAAGGAACTGCTCCTCTATCAGGCAGCTTCTGTGTGTCAGAATTGTTTCTTTCTCTTCACTTTGCCATCTTGACAGAATCGGTATCCCAACTGTCCCCATAGCCTGTAAAGTATTCTAAGATGATAGAGACAGCTTGGACTCATTTGGAAAAAGAGAGGGCTGATGCTGGCTGCTTTTGTCCAGCTTGCTGAGGCAGCAGTTGGAGTAGGGAACTGGGCTGTGAACAGGAGTTGTCCTGTAAGGGGCCAGGCTGAAGCTGTCCTGAGGTGCCTGGGGTTATGCTGTCTGCCTGTGCAATCTTGGGGGCACAACTACAAGGCCACTTTTACAGTGACCAGTATGCAAGTCAGAATGCCGTATTTGGGGAAGCTATGTTAGTATGAGGCTGACTTCCCCCATATGCTCCTACCCCAAATATTGGTTCCATCTCAGAAAGCTGATTTCTATCTGAATGCAAAGAGTGATGCCAAGATGAAGAAAGAAGAGAGTCACCCTTTGGTTTTCCCTAACTGACCCAGCCTTAAAAACTCAATTTGAAGGCGGCATTAGGGAAGTGAGATATTGTTTATCAAGAGCGACAGATCCAATCTATAAATTAACATGCTCAGCCCAGGAGTCAGGAGACAGAGATATCTATCAATTTCTCCCTGGCAGGCTGACACGAGCACACAAATTTGGCCAATTCCCCAGAGAAAAACCCAGTCACTAGTCAGTCTGAGACTCTACAAGCACTTTGAGACCAAAACAAGCACCAGGAAGATTCAGTGGGAGAACCCAGGAGGGAACAGCATTTTCTGATTCCACTGCCTGTTCTTTCCCATCTGTGCACCCACAGGCTCAGTATGTCTGACAAGGGAAAGCCACTGGAGCAGGAGGGATTCATCTTATTGCAGAGTGCAAGAGAGGGTTCAGTGCATGCTGGAACTTTAAGGACACTATTGGATTGTTAAGGCCCAGTGTGACCTGGGTTGTAAAACTGTTGCAGTCTAGCAGGAAATGTTTGCCCAATTCAAAATATGTCCACATTATTCACAATAAATAAATAAATAGTAATATTTGCTGTTTACCAAAGACCTACACAAAAATCGTAGTTTGCTCGCTCCTAACTTGCTCAACAATAATAACCCGGGTTCTGTGGCTTCCTAGGCTCCAAATTTGTAAGGATTCTGTGTGCATTCTGAGGATATTTGGCGTTTATCAGTAATGATTAGCAAAGCACTGATGAGGATTATGAAACCCCCTGTGACATGGGCAAGTCACTATTCTAGTTTCTAGGCAGAGACAAAACCTGAGCGGTTAAAGTCAAACTTTCAAAATAGCACCCATGTCTGAGTTCCAACCTGGGACACCTAGCGCCTCATTTCTCAGAACTGCTCAGCACCCACTGTTCCCCTGTGGAAACTGTGGGTCCTCAGCATCCTGATAAAAGCAGGCCTAAGGAGATGGAAGAGAATTCCAGCTACTTCTCTTAGCAGGAGACACTGTGACGAGTGGGGCAGGGGCACTGGTTAAGAGGAGCTCTTTGGTGCTCCAGTCTCAGCCTCTCCCGGCTGGTGGCACTGTAGGGAACAAGGCAGAACACTTCCATTAAAGGTGCTTCCAGGCCCCCTGGGCTCCAGGCACAGTAATCCTCCTCCCAGTGGGTGCAGTGCTTTCAAGTGATGCTCCCTGCCAAGGTTTGCAGCAGCAAATTGTTTTCTGCATCAACCACTCCCCCCGAAGAGCAGCTATAAGGGAACGGAGGCCAAGGGGATTGTTTCATCCAAGAGAAACAGAAATGAAATCATTAGGGGGGCTCAGACACTGCAGCCAGGAAGTCTGTTAAAGGCCTCGTAAATAAGAGCCAGCGTTGACTGCAGGCACTGCCCGGCTTTATAGGCCCATAAAACACCCCAAGCTGCCACCAAGGCTGGAGGGGACGGGTGGGAAATCTAATTTCACAGGATTTAAAGCAGGTGAGAGAGATATAAATGTGTGTTTTTAATAGTAATTAATGCTGCCATTCAGAAGCACTTAAGCCCTGGGTTCGGAGAACTTCCAAGGGCCTGCCTAATAAATCATCAGACTGCTACCTGCATGCTGTGCCCTCTGGGGGAGGGGTCTCTGCTCACTCATTCCATTCAAGAAATGAGGCTGGAGCAGTGACAAACCCAGGTGGCAGTGGAGGAAAGGGGAAGCAGGCCCCTTGGTCTGCACTGAATGGTGGACACAGGCTCCTGTCCCTATCTGCCCAACCCTCTGTTCTTCATGATGGGAAAGCAGGGTCACTGCCATGTTGCCATTGACCAAATCTGGCCAGAGCAGGGGTCAGTAACCTACAGCCTACAGACTAGATCCAGTTCCTGGAGCTTTGGGGAGGGGGTGCAATGGAAGAAAGGGCTTCACCTGTGTTGCATCCAGGGGAGAAGCAACAGAAGCAGCCAGGTCCTAGCACCAGCTGCCTCATACCCAAGCTGGGCCATCCCTGCACTGCCAGAAAAACATTGCCGATCTCTGGACTAAGGGATATTATAGAGGCTGATTCAGAGAGGGCATTTCCTACCTAGAGTAGAGAGCATAGCAGACTTAGAACAGGACTGGGACCAAGGTGCTCCTGAGCACCTAGTGAAATTTTCACAGCAGGCTCTCACTATATGACCCACCATGACCATGCCTAAAAATACCTTTATGCTGTAGGCCTAGCTAAAGAGGCACATATGTACATACAAACACACCAGCAGTATTATGCTGCAATTCATGGTAAGGAAAATGTTTGAAACACTCTGAAAGAATCTCTGAATGATCCTTAACTCCTTGAGGACAAGGGGACGCTTACAAGCTGCAGTTAATGCCACTTCACTGATTTGAATACAGCCCTTGCTGATGTATACCTATACCCAGAGCTCATTTGTTCTGAAGGGATTTGACACTTGTGGGACACCACTCTAGCATAGACCATACAGGTGCCAAATCTCATTATTTTATTGCAAGTCTCACTGTACTTGATATTTAACTTAAAGCTTCCCAGTCCCTTGAGACAAGTGGTTAGGTGACAATCTTGGCTTACAAGCTGGAGGAAAATAATTTTTAGTCCTTATGGTTTCAGAGAAAGGATTTTAAACATAGACTGAATGAATCGTAAAGGCTCAGTTACCAGCAAGCAAATAAAACGAATCTAGTATTTAATATTATTAAAAACCTCTCATTGTTCCTAAGCAGACCTCAGAATTTTTTTGGAGCCTGATTCATGATGCTGAAGCATATAACGGTGACATTACTATAAAGGTGGCAGAACCTAACCATTACCCAGCACAGTTCCTCTGTGCTGACACAGGAGGCATAAGAGAGCAGGCCAGGGACCTTCATCTGGATATGCTTTAGGCTTTGGCAGCCCTAAACCACATAACAACAGAATTGCAAAGCAGAGCTCCTTATCTCTTCCTCCTGTGTGTGTCCTATTTATGCCTGCTTTTCATGTATGGATATTTCATATAAACCCTACACTGATGAGAGTGAACCCTACACTTAGATGAAATAGGAATGAATTTTACCTGCTCCCTCCCCTGTGCCCATTCTTGAAAGAGGATCTGCTTTCCAATTATGTGTCTGTGCCGCCCTCTAGTGTTATGATTACAACACCTGCTGTTTAGCTATGCCAGTAGCTCTGCAGTATCCTAAATATTATTTATTTTAAAGAGTCACAGTTAGCCACAAGAGTTTCCCTAGTCAAGGCACGATTATTGAGGAGACCCAAATTCAGAGGAGAGTAGATAAATCTCTGCAACAAATCTTTGTCAGTAGCATTTTTAGTACAATAGTACCTAAGGGCCAGAGTCTGGGCTCTTCTGTAGGGTGCTGTACAAATGAGCCAACAACCAGGTTTGTCAGAAACCTGCAAGCCAGGCAGGTGTAATCTGAAGGTATACAGCTGTCAAATATTGAATATAGTATCACCCTGCCCTTCACCCATTTCTCTTGTTGATTTAGGAAGGAGACACTGGGAATATATGATCTCCAAATGGGAAATGTTGATGGTGGAAACATGTAATGACTCTGGAAAGACGTTAAGATATTTTAATTCTCTCTTAGCCTTGTGTCCTGCCAAGTACCTATGTAGACAGCTTAGAAACACTGCTTCTTTATTCTTCTAAGATAAAGCAGGGCTGGAGTCTGACTGTGCTGGGATTGTTCTCTGCTACACTGTTGGCAAAAGAATCTCTTTGAATGTACAAATAGCGGAGGGGAAGCCAAGGCCTTTCAGCTTTTTTAATGTTTCTCATTAGCAGGAGGAATGTTTAAGTGAATTGGAAGAGAAAATGCATATTTGTTCATGTGAATGAATGTGCATGTGCATGTGTCTATGGAAACTCTTCTGAGCTAACTAAGCAGAGGACAGGTTGGTATAGACAAGGCAGGGTACAGATGCCTGACAGAACACATGACCAAGAATGTCTCAGACAGAGCCAGAGAACATAAAGAACCAGTCAAAGCTGCTTATTTTCCAGTCTGGGACCTAAGCCAATAACTGTGTATCCTGAAAGCACTCAGGATATGTGACATTACGCACTCCAGGGAAAGAAGTAGAGATAATCACAGGCTGGGTTGGTGGGGGGGTTTTCATTATTATTATATGTATTTGGATGTTAATCTTCAACCAGGAACCAGGAAAAAAAAGAAGTTAAACCTTGTCCACACAAGGAAGTTGACTAGCCTAACAATAGAGGAACAAACATGCTTCATAATGACAGATTTCAGGAACTAAATCTGTTTAGTTTATCAAAAAGAAGATTAAAGGATGACTTGACTATAGTCTATAAATACCTATGTGGGATACAAAATTTTGATAGTGGGCTCTTTGACACAGCAGACGTTATAACAAGCCAAAGTTGGACAACTTCAGATTTCAGAAAAGCTGCAATTTTTTAACAGGGAAAGTAAGTGATCCTTGGAAACGCTTACTGAAGGTAATGTTTAATTCACCATCACTGTATATTTTTTATTGAAGCCTGGCTTTTTTTCTACAATATCTGCTTTAGTTGAAACATGAATTGATTCAGGGAAGTCCAAGGGCCTATGATAGACAGGAGGTCAGAGTGGGTTACCACAATGATCCTTTATGGCCTTATAACCTATGAGTTATTCTGAAATAAACTCACTTTTAGTTCAGAATAAAGTATCCACACAGAGAACTTATGCTGACATAAATATAGTAAAATAATTTTGTCAGTTGATTTTTCCCAAATATACAAGCTTTCAACCCAATTTGATGCTTTGTAAATATACCTTATATCAAGTAGGAAATGCCTATAACAAGTTCACTGAATAAGGACTTGTCTATATAGGGAAATCAATCAGCAAAGCTATACAAAAGTAAATGAGATAAAGTCACTTTTATTCCATAATATAATGTCAACATACGGTGCTATATTGGCATACCTGTATTCCAATATAATTATTCAGGTCTATTTCCCCATATAGAGACATACGCAGGGTGCATCTACACAAGACACTTTACCCTGCAGCAAAGCTAATTACTGCACAGTAAGCGTCTGCATCCATATGCGCAGACACTTACTGCACAGAGTAATTGGCTACAATCATGAGTAAATTTGCTACCTGCAGATGCAAAAAATTTACTCATGATCAGTAACTGTGCAGTAGTGCATGTGTAGATGCCTGACCAGGAGCAAATGTGATTCCAGTTAGCAGAGCAGCAGGGAGCGATTGCTCTCTACCCCTGGGGAGGCTGCCTGTTGCCAGGGCAGGCTCTGCCACCAGAGCCTGGACAGGGACAATGTCCCCCTGCCCCAGCAGCAGGGAGCTCCCAGCGCGCCCTCCACAATGGCAGAACCAGGACTGGGATATCCTTATCTCCCAGCCTGAGCTCCGAGATAAGGATCTCCCAGCCCTAGCCCCACAGTCACAGAGCAGGGGCTGGGAGCTCCCTGCTGTTGCCTGGGCTCCAGTAGCAAAGCGCACCTCTGCAACAGTTAGCTCACAGGGGTAGGGAGCAATGTCCCAACCCCCACCAGGAGACAGCTCTCTCCTGGCCCCTGGGCTAGCATCCAGGGGGAGCCTAGAGTTCCCCTGGCTGCTGCAGGGGCTGGTTTCAGGTCTGTAGGAAGCAGAAACAGTCTGCTACTAGGAGATGTGCTTGGGAGCATTTACTCTTGAGTAGTTCACTTAAGAGTAAACTGTTCCTGATCTTTTGCATTTGTAGACGTGACCACACTATAGGAATGATGACTAATCTCCCCAGGAAAACAGCAAATATCCCATTGTTTGGACCATTTCAAATTTGCCTGGGACAAAGCCCAATAAATATAGTATAGGAAACAATCTTGTATTTGTCCAGGAACCAGATGATCTGGGATTTAATGAGCCTGTTCTACCTTGGATTTTTGTGATGAAATTTCATATTGTTGGCTATGCTGGTGGGAAAAGGGTGATCTATGCTTAACTCTGATTTCAGCTTAGGCAGTGTCATAGCTGTGATACTTTTGACAGGAGAAACATATTTTTTCCTAGTGTAAGACAAACCCAAGAGGATGGAGGTCCCAGTTTGGTCATCTCAGTGATAAGCCATCAGCACCTTCAGAATCTCTCTGGCATTTTGCAATTAGCCAGATGCGTGTTTTCTTCCCCTTTAATTTCCTTATCCAGTTAACCTAAATTTATGAAAGAATCATCTGCCAGTGGGATCAGAGTCACAGTGTATCCTGGCCTCGAGGGGCATCCACAAAAGAAAGGGCTCAAGGGACCCAGGATAGAACAGACTTGGGAAACGGGGGCCCAAACCTGTTGATGCTCTGGTTTAGCTTCTCCTCAGGATCTAGGGCTGCTGGGCCATAGAGATCATTGCTCTATAACACCCTGCTCCTTCCCCTGCCCTGATGTCTGCTTTTATATAGGAAAGGGAGCTATATTGTTTTCATGGAAAGAGTCACTAAATCTCAGCTCATTTGCTAGTGAACAGGTGTTCCTATCCTTCAAACTGCCTTCACCATTGCTCTAACAGGCAGCTCTTGCTGGCAGACTCATTAAAGAGGTCAGCGAAGAAAACGACACTCCCCTGGAATTGAAGGCACTCTGATCAGGTTGACAGAACATCCTATTTCTCTTCATCCTCTGCTGCTGCATTGGTGTAAAACCTGACGTTCTGCACAGAGGCAGGAGGATGTTCTCTTCTGTCCTTTGGCCGCACAGTGGTGGAGAGATTAGAGTAGTTCAGGAGCGAGAGAGCACCACACAGATTACATGACTCGAAACTTTATTATTCTAACTGGAACCAAAACTGAAAGCAAATATAGTGCCTAAGGAAATGTGCAGCATAAGTACATTTAAAGAACCAGTGTCACATATAATAGCTAATGCACACTACCTCACATGTTCAAAGGACTGCCATCAGTTGCCCTGCAAGAGATTTGGCTGACCAGTTTACAATAAGTCTTTAGAGAGCTGCTGGCACCTAGACAACATCTTTGTAGCTCTCCTCCTCCTTGAACCCCTGGGCTGTCTGGCAGTGTTGACTTAAAATGTGAAATCTCCTAGTTGAGGCTCCAAGCAAGTCTACCACCACTAGCACAGCAGGCAAGAGTTTCTTTAGGAGCTTCAGCTAAAGTACAGCAAAGCCAGGTTATATCACGTTACATAGGAGGCTGAGCTCCCTGCCATCTCCTGTGTCCTATTTAAGTGGATATTAATTTCAATTTGTTCTATACTGCCCGATAATTTTAAATTGCAGCATGACAGAGAGACTTGCATTGAAAATGCACCACGCTTGTGCAAGGCTGCCAGGAGGATGCTGGAGGTTTTGGCATATGGGTGTTTTCAGTACCTGGAGAAGTGGTTTGGGACTGTGGAATAATCATTTAGCAGGGGTGACTGCAGGTTGTATAGTCATACCTGAGCTAGCCCTGGTACTGTTAGGAGCATGGCTGCATAGGCAGATCTAGGATTTTGAAAAAGGGGGTACATCAGCTACAACTAGAACTATAGGGGTGGTTGCAAATCCCACAGCATCCAGCACCTTGATCCATGCCATGGCCACCTCCAGGTTGAGCTCATCCACCAGGTGTGGCGTAATGCTTAGGCCACTTCTTTACAGACCCAGACACCTGGGTTCTATGCAGTCAGGGCAACAGTGAAGTTAGACCAGTGAGGTGGGTATGGGGGTGAGGAGCAGCTGGAACACCCCTGCTAGTGAGTAACACCAGGGGGGTGGCCCAGGACAGGCAAAGGAAGGCGGGACCCACCTGGTAGGATTGGGACTGCAGTTCCTGGGACCAGTGGGATGCAGCAGACAATGCTGGCTTTAAACCTGGCTCATAAAGCAGGATTGTGTGGCTCAGCTCTAGCAGGATTGGATGTCCCTGCTCGCCCAGGAGTGAGCACGGGAAGGCAGAAACTGCCTGCCACCATTCCTGCCCAAGCATGGCACTCTGTACAGCTGCTCCCTGAAGCACTAGGTTGGAGCAGGGCAGAAGCAGCCCCGGGGCTCCCTCTATCCCCTAGTCCACTGGGGACAGTGGTGGTGCTGACCAAGTCCCACCTTCCTTGGCTTGTTCCCTGGGTGTTCCTCACAGGATCAAGGGCTCCAACCACTCCTTGCAGGGAACACAGGTATCCAGGGCTGCAGGGAAATAGAGCCCCTGGCACATCTTCCACAAAGTTAACTGAACTACATAGTGGGAGAGGGCTGCAACTTCACCACTGCAACCCCCCCTCCTCCCCCACACACACTCCACCCTGAGATCCATCCCTCCATGGCCATGGTAGCACAGAGCTCAGTAATTAAATGATTAACAGTACTGACAGTGCATTTGCCTGGTTAGATTTCCCAGTTCACACCTTAGAACTGTTTTTTCAAGTTATCTGCTATCAGTTATGTGCAGGTCACAATGGAAAGGTTTTGTTTACAATTATAAAAAACGGATTTTTTTTTAATGAAGCATAGATTCTGGAGCACAAATCTGTAGCCAGAGTAACTTGCAGCAAAATTCCCCACCAACAGAAACATTAAAGACAGCACATGAATAATATCCTCTCTAAAGAGGAGATAATGGGTGCCGAGACAAGACAGCAGCACCTGCTTCAGGAATATTATCTAGTCCAATATTGGTTACCTCTGCTACCTGTGTAACAGAGAGGTAGGCCATTTAACAGCAGTGTGACCTGTGTTCAGTATTCACTTACCAAGTTTCTCCACAACAAGAGTTTCTGTTAATTCAAGCCCAAGCCCTGCACTCTTAGGTTGCAGTACAGAAGGTATCAATCATTAAGACCACTTGATCTATTGCTGGCATTGATATATTTCCTGCAGAATCTAAGCTTTCATTTAAAACGAGCATAAGCATCTAGCCTTCATGAGTACAAAGAAAACCTTCCCGGTGAGAGGCATATATAATCCCTTGCAACACCATCTTTCGTGGTTTGCAAACAATGTGAAACATTCTGAGGGTATGTTGATACTGCCGTCACAGCAGTGATTGCAGCTCATGTCAACATATCCAATCTAGCTTTCAGTGAGCTAGCTTGGGTACTGCTAGCCATGTGTCCATAAGCTCAGCATTGGCTGCAAGACCCCCACAAGAGCAAGTGAATTCTCAGACAGTGAGCCTGCCCCCAGAGGTCTACCCTACTACAGCTACATGGCTGGAAATACCTGAACCTGCCTTAAAATAGCTAGCTTGGGTGTGTCTTCACAAGGTGTGGTCACAGCAGGGTCTTGACTGTTGACCTTAGAGGCATGGTTCCCTCCCTCCTGTAAATAGATTGGTGAGTTAACTTTCAAGCTGAGGATGGCACTTTAATGTTAGCATGAACTCTTTCATCACTGATAAAATGAAACAGGGGAAGAGTGGGAATGAAACATATACTAGTGAAAATTGAGAGTTGCTACAAAGGACAAATGTGCAGGGAGGAAACAAGAAGCACAAAGACAGGGAGGTAGGAAAGAAACAGATTTATACACTTTAAATCCAAAAAGGACTTTTTTGATCATCCAACCTGACCTATGTAACATAGGCCCTAGAATCTCCTGAATCAAGCCCATAACTTCTGGCAGAAACGAAGCTTAATGTTTAGGAGATATTGAGCATTCACTGTCCTCTGGTAAATTGCTCCACTGGTTAATGCTCTTTACCTATGTGCACCTTATTTCAAGTCCATATTTATTTAATTCCCAGCATTTGGCTATTTTTATTCCTTTTTTCCCCTTCTATTATAGCTATCCCTTACCCAAAATCTCTTCCCTGAGTAGGTATTAAAAACCTTCAATCCAGTCCCTCCTTAACTTTTTCATGAAAATGCTAAAACAAGTGAGCTCCTTTAGCCTTCCACAACAGAAGGTGTGAACTGAAGGAGGAGCAACAGGAACGGAAGAGCAACAAGGTTCAAAAGATCAAGGGTCTTGGAGCTGAAGTAGTTTTTATGACATGTGGAATGTGACAATCAGATACTGAACAAATAATATCTTGTATTTAGTTAGCAGACAAAGGCTATATTCAACCTGTAATCTGTTTGCAAACGTCTCTCTGACATCAATGACACATCCCCACTAAACCAAAGGGAGTATGTAGCCATGAATTGAAATCTCTGCTGGTAATTAAAGAAAATGGAATTTAGCCTTCTCCACAGGTGCATGACACCTTTGCTGTAATATCCTTCTACATAATAGTTTCCTGGGGTGTGGAGGCTATTTGTGGCTCCATTTCTTGCAGGCAAAGCAGATCAAAATCACAGAGGCCTCTGGCTGAGCAATGGCACTCCCTGCAGGGACCATGAATGGTGCTCATTATTTATTTATTTCTACAGCAGCAGTGCCTGGAAGGATGGGTACAGCCTCTCTACAGCCCATGCTGTTTTCCTGGTCTGTCCTCTAGCATCCAGTGGCAGCCCCTGACTCACCAAAGCAAGTCAAAGGGTTTTGTTCAGTATCAAAATACAACTGGAACTAGGCTGCAAAATGGGTCACAATTTTCTAACTCCCACAAGATAGGGAAAAAATAAAGGAGCAAAGTCTTGGAGCTTCACTCTTCGTTATCCAGGCTGCCTGGCTGGGATGAGGAGGTGTATTGCAGCTTCATATGGATCAGTTTCTAGGCAGATTTTAGCACCAATTATATAATCATATTATCCTTTGTGAACCCTTGCCTGTGCAGGTACAATGGTGTAGGACTGGGGCCTTTCAGAGATGGCCAGGAATTGTTGTACATCAAAGCAAAGGAAGTAGAGTGGCATGGAAGCAGAGGCAAAAATTGGTGGAATGTAAAAACTGGAGGGTATGGGGAGGTAAAAGAAAATTATTATGGCAAGACTTAAAGAGGAAGAGGTTTGTGTGGGGATATGTGCATATGGTTAAGTGGCAATTAATATATCTAGAGAACCTGATTATTGGGCAAGAGATCATGGCTTAATTCACGATACATGGTTCTATGTCAGTGGTTCTGAATCTCACTGAGAGGTTGAAAATCCCTCAGACTCAAGGTCCTCCTTGGAAAATGCCAATCCTTACCTTTCACTTGTTTTTTGGTCAGCTGATTGAGGAGGACTCTAGCAAGTATCTTACAGGCAGTTGAGAGGAGAGAGATGCCCCTGTGGTTGTCACAGAGTTGGCGATTTCCTTTCCTCTTGTACAGGTGGATGATGGAGGCATCCTTGAATTCTTAAGGGACTAACTCCTGTGCCCACATATGGCAGATTTCAGAGGATCTCTGACCGACCATCTAAATGACCTACTGCCTGAGAGCCAATGCGGCTTCAGAAAAGGACACAGAACCACCGACACGGTGTTTGCGGCCCGGCAGCTTCAAGAAAAGTGCCAGGAACAGAACGTCAACCTTCTCTTCACGTTCATCGACCTAACCAAAGCCTTTGACATGGTGAACTGTGAAGGCCTCTGGGAAATCATGAAGAAGTATGGATGCCCTGGAAAATTCATCAGTATGGTTCGACAGTTCCATAACAGCATGACACGTGTCCTTGTGAATGGTGAATGCTCTGACCCCTTTCCAGTCACAAATGGTGTCAAGCAGGGCTGTGTGCTCACACCTACCCTCTTCAGCATGGTATTCTCTGCCATGCTGTCGGATGCCTTCCAAGACGACAGCCTTGGTATGGGGATCAGGTACCACTGATGGAGACATCTTCAACCTGCACAGGCTCTGAGCAAACTCCAAAGTCCAGAGAGCCACGCTTCACGACTTCCTCTTTGCTGACGACCGTGCATTATATGCAGGCTCACAGGCTGACATGCAACAGTCCATGGACCTATTCTCATCAGCTTGTGACAACTTCAGACTCACTATTAACATGAAGAAGACTGAAGTGATGTTTCAATCAATGCCTGGCACAACACCCCAGGAACCGCGCATCTTGGTTATAGGCCAACAACTGTCAATGGTCTACAAGTTTGTCTGTCTACACAACATGCTCTCCTGTGCTGTCCACATCAACGATGAAGTCAACGTGAGACTAGCAAAAGCTAGCATGGCCTTCGGCAAACTCCATAAGTCAGTCTGGGACTGCAGAGGCATCAGAATGTTGATGAAATTGAGTGTATGCAAAGCCATCATTCTCCCAACACTCCTCTATGCCTGCGAAACCTGGACCGTCTACCAGCATCATGTCTAGAAACTAAGCCACTTCCAGCTGTGCTGTCTGTGAAAGATACTAAAGATCAAGTGGAAGGACAAGTTTCTGGACACCAAAGTGCTTGGAAGATCAGCTCTCCCCAGTATTCACACTCTACTGAAACTGTCACAGCTAAGATGGGCTGAGCACCTTTCTAGGACACCTTTCAAGAATGCTGGATACTGCCTGCCAAAAAAGTCTATGGCGAACTGTCAAATGGAGAACGCTCTCGCAGCGCACCAAATAAGTGGTATAAGGACACCCTAAAGGTGTCCTAAAGAGTTTTGGCATTGACCTGGAGTCATGGGAGCAAATCGCTCGTGACTGTCCATCCTGGAGGTCATCGATCCAGAACAGAGCACTGGCCTTTGAACAGCAATGCATGGCAGAAGCAATGAGGAAATGCATGGCCAGGAAAATGAAGACCTCTCATACCCAGTCCTCATCACTTTCCTGCCTCTGCTGTAGCAGATTGTTCAAGGCAAAGATTGGGTTATAAGTCACCTACATACCCATGCAACCTAGCCTCTGCTCCTGTCCTCTCTCTTCCCTCCCTCTCTTTTCTCCTTTTTCCTTTTTTCTCCTTTTCTCTTTTCTCCCTCCCTGTATCTTTCCCATTTCTTTTCTCTCGTTTTCTTCCTCCCCTGCTGGATGAGGTCGTCTTTGCCCACGAAGGACAACACTTGTTTTCTAATTGGGGAAAAATAATAAAGCAATTCTGTTGCAGAGGTCAGAAAGACCATATCAAGGCAGAGCACTTTTGACACTATAGGCTCCTATTTGACACTTCCAGGTTTTATCTTGTGAATGGTGTGTAGGTGCTTGTGCACTTACCGGTGCTAATATTGAGGGCCCTCCCATGGCACTAGTAGCATAACTAGAAGTGGGTGACAGGATCACCCACCCCAGGTGCTAAGTTAGGAGAGCTACCAGAATTGCCCCCACCCCTGCAGAGTCCATGCTCCAACAGCAAGAACAGCCCCATGGCTTACCCCTGCCGGGAACTCCAAAGCAGCCCAGGCTGCTGCTGCTGCTGTTTTAAGATCAACAGCAGAGGCAGGCAGAGCACACAGTGGCGGCAGAAACACTATCCGGGGACTGTCTGAGTGTTCCTGGAATGGGTAGGCTGTGGGGCTGCTCTTGCTGGCAGGACACCCCCCTCCACCACCACATGCCCCCCTCCAACTCTCCCACAGAGTTTGCCTAGGGCTCCAACCCTCCTTATTAGGCCTCTGTGCAACACCCTTCAAAGGATCTCGCCGCACCCCAGAGTGCCACAGCTGACCATCACTGTTCTTCATAAAACTTTGGCTGTCTGCAGACTATAATCATGTAGGAGCTCTCAGAGGTTAGCACATGCGGTGCCCAGTGGGCACTGAAGTGGGGATACCAGGATTCATGCTTATGAAGAGAGCAATAACAGGAAGAGAAGTGAGAGCTGGAGGTTAATAAGTGCCCGGAGGAAGACACTAAGCAGAGCACACTGGCCAGCACCCACTGGCCCTCAAATGAATCCAGGGAGCCAGTAGACACTGCCTGGTGAGACTGCCCATTGACACGTAGACAATGCATAGGGGGAGCATGGGGGGGCACATGCCCCCCTGACAGGTCTACCGCCACCACAGGCAGTGGCGCCTGCGGGAGCTCGCCAGCTCTGGCCCCACCACCAATGCCTCTGGCAGTGCCTGCAGGTGCCCCCCAGACCCGGGAGGCACCAGTTGCCCGTGCAGAGACATGACCAGATGCGGGACAGGCCTGTTTGTTACACTCTGGGGATCCAGGGCTTAGGCCACCAAGCACAACGTCTCTCCTGGAAAGGGAGGCCCTGGGAAACCTCGCAACCGATTCCTCGGGACAACGAGAGTCGTAACAGAGAAGACAAAGGGTCAGAAGTTAGTAACCAGCGCTCCAAGGCAGGCGACACCCAGCACAGCACACGGGCCGGCATCCCCCGGCCCTCGACCGGCACCACGGAGCCAGCAGGCGCTGCCCGATGAGACTCGAGGCGGGAAGACGCCCCAGCATCCAGGCGTCAGCAAGATGCGTTGACCTCCTCTGGGGTCCGAGCCGGGCCGGCCTCCCCTTGGCTGGGCGAGGGCCGGGAGGAGGGGGGCCAGGGGCAGCGCTGACCGCAGGGCGCCCACAGAAAGGTCACCCACGAGAGCGGGCCCGGCCCGGCCCGGCCCGGCGCGGCGGACCCCGGGCATAAATGGGCCGGCGGCGGGCGGGGCCGCAGCAGGAAGCTGTGCTGTTCCGGGAGGCGGCGGCGGCGGCGGCGGCAGCAGCAGCAGCAGCAGGAGCAGCAGCAGCAGCAGCAGCAGGGACAGGTAAGCGGGGCTGTGGGGGGATCAGGCCGCGGCCCTTTTAAGCCGTGCCCCAGCAGGCTGCGGGGCGCGGGAGGGGGAGGAGGGGCTGGCGGGGTCGGGCTGCGGGCTGACGGCTGGACCATGAACAGGGCGCAGCTGAAGCGCGCGGGCATCCTGCGCATGGCGCTGAGCGGCGCCGCCGACCCGCTGCTGCCGGCCGAGGAGGATGGCAGCAGCCGCCGGGAGCCGCCCTTCGCGCTCCGCGCCGCGCGCATCGCGCTGGTGGTCTGCCTCTACTGGGCCATCTCCATCACCATGGTGTTCCTCAACAAGTACCTGCTGGACAGCCCCACGCTGCGCCTGGACGCGCCGCTCTTCGTCACCTTCTCCCAGTGCGCCGTCACCACCCTGCTGTGCAAGGGGTTCAGCCTGCTGGCTGTCTGCGGCCCCCCGGGCACGCTGGACTTCCCCTCGCTGCGCCTGGACCTCAAGGTGTCACGCAGCGTGCTGCCCCTGTCCCTCGTCTTCATCGGCATGATCACCTTCAACAACCTGTGCCTCAAGCACGTCGGTGTGGCCTTCTACAACGTGGGCCGCTCGCTCACCACCGTCTTCAACGTCCTGCTCTCCTACCTGCTCCTCAAGCAGACCACCTCCCTCTACGCCCTGCTGACCTGCGGGGTCATCATAGGTGAGTAGGGCCCAGTGGTTAGGGGGCCTGTGGTTGAGGGGTTGAGCGAGTCTCCCTCCATGTCCGTTCTGCAGAGCAATACCCAGCGCATGTTATGTAGAGCTCTGTAAAGCTGCATCACTTTATACAGCTCTGCCTGCCCCCATGAGCTCTCCCTGCCCCATGAGACAGGATGATCCTTTTCACGTTTCTGCAAAGGGAGGTGTCCGTGAGCCAGATTTGTCCGAAGTCGGACAGTTCATTGGTGACAGAGCTGACCTAAGCTGACCTCAGGACGTGGAGCCCCAAGTGCCTGACATCTAGTGCCATGTGCTCACAGCCTGCAACTCAGTTGTCTTGCCTAGCATAGGGGGATGAATGGGATTGTCATTCTAGCCACCAAAATACCCCTGGCCCTCACCACCGCATTATCCAAGTGCCTCATTCATTATTAAATATATTCCCCATGGGACAGAAAATACCACATCTCCATTTTATAGATGGGAAACTAAGGCATGAAGACTGGTGATGGAGCAGGAAATTGAATCCAGATGCACTGGCTTAAACGCAAGACTATTTTTCCTTTTTGTTCTTTCCATCTGTATAAAAAACTCTTATGTTACTGTAACTTCTGGCCTTTCTTCCTTGCTCTGTCACAGACACACAGCCTAACCTTGGGCAAGTTGCTGCACATCTCTGCCATGTGTGGATAGGATTCATCTTTCATAAACTGTAGAACTGCACTGGCTGCCTTGCCCAACTAGTCTTCACCGAATTTAAGTGCTAAATAATTGCAACCTACTCTTGTGACTGAAGATGAATCTGTTAATATTTTTACACGCACTTCCTCATCCTCCTATTTTAAATTGTTATATGAGTGCTTTTTTCCACTCCTGTTCTGTTACTAATTTGGGCAGCACTAAAAAACTTTGGCTAGTACCATATGGAGTAAGGACCCAGCCAGTATGAGTTTCCTGTATAGGAGAAAGTGTAAGATAAACAGAGTAGGAATAGATGTCAAATGATTGTAGTGATGTAAGGAATTTAAAGGAAGGCTGTGGAACTGGCTGACTGGGACATACTGGGGAGCTGAGTGCAGACCTCTAGGCCCTAAGCACAGATAAGAAGGTCATTGCCATTTGAGGACAAATAGGAGGCCTGAGGTAAGTTAGTTGGTCTCAGGTATTCACTTAATCTCTACAGAGGCAGGCCAAGTGTTGTGCGAGACTTCTTCTATCCCTGGTGGTTGAGATGATGGAGCAGACCTATCTGTCTCAGAAAGATGTTTAGCCATTTTGACATTTGAATAATGGGAACAGCCAGCTCCAGCTGATTCCAGGTTTGGGTGGCGGACAGTGCTATAGGATGTACCTTTTGCCAAGTGTAGTTTACTTGATGGATTACTCTGAGCCTTTTCCCTTGGGTTTTACTCTTGCCACGTGGATCCTGCCCTAGCACATAGCAAGACAGGTTGCTTCCCGGTCCTTCTGCCATCCATATGCAAAATGTTTACGTACATTGAACCAAACTTGTATGGTTAGTTGGGGGTGTGAGATAAAGTACATGTGCTTTGAACTATTCTCTTACGCCACCATTCTGCAGTAGGGAAAAGGTGCAGGTATGTGTGCTCACACAGGTAGTCATCCAAAGTCATTGCACAATTCTTTGCCCGCCCTACGTAGCTATTTGCTTGCTTTCATACACGTGCACGTGAGCCAAGACACAAGTGCATCTTGTAATGTAGACATGCCCTGGAATGCATATCAAAGCAAAAGGAGCCTCACCTTTCTGTTTCTGTTCAACCTCAAGCCCAGTCCAGTATGAAAGAACTAGACTCCCCCTCCTGTCTTCAGATATGGAGACTTTAAAAATGTAAATGTGCTACAAGCAAGTAGTTGCAGGTTCTTTCATCCTTTACTTCCTTATCAAAGCTGGAGTTCAAGCTTTCATTTTTTCCTCAGCAGCTGATGACCTCTTACACATTCCTTTCCTTCCTGCCTATGTGGGGAATTGTCAGTCAGTGTTGCTAAGGTGAAATGAAGCCCATAGCTCAGGTCCCAAGAGAAACACAAAGGACATAGTTACTTTCCAGGTAACTGGATGCAAAGAAGGCTTCACACTCAGCTTCTGCTTTAGAATCTTTGGACTTTTGCTCAAAGGTCTTAGTTTTTGTGACATGCATACACTCTGCCCCGACCACTTTCTCCCTGTTAAAAAATGCAGCAGAGGCTGTATGGGTCATGGAGTCTGAATTTCTCTCCAGGGCAGGTACTAGTGAGGTTTACTGTACCACTGAATCTAATGTTATGTCTATATTTAACTTTTTTTTTTTTTTTTTTTTTTTTTCAAAGATGCCTTGAAAGGACAAACTAGGGTACTTATCTCTTTTCCTCCTTGTATTTATGCTGGAGAAAGGAAGCCTAGCAAGCTCCTTGGAGCACATGTCGTCTTTAGTTTTGTGGGCTTTTTGGTTGGGGTTTTTTGTCACTTTTGGCAGCCTGAGAAACTTGGTCCCTTTCTAGCCTGAACCTGGAGAATGGTGAGATATCAATATCCCTAGAACAAAGATAGTGAAAGTTGAGCAACTGAGCTGGTTTCTTTTCTGTTTCTTTTCAAGCCGAACTATAACTTTGGGTAATACCTCTCTTATTACAGTGATGGATTAAACACTTGGAAAGCTATACATCTCAAACAAAATCAGACAGAACGCTTCTGACTCCTCTTCTTAGGGTTCAAACACGATGAGGGGTACCACTCTGACACTGCCTTTGTGCTCTGGGTTGCTTTTTGTCTTCATAAGATGGGCAATCCACAAACATTGTTTGTTTATTTTCATTTTTTATATAATCCTTTGTCAGTTGGTTTATAAATGCGATTTTTGTATGTAGCATTTTGGTCTTTTTGTCACTTTCTGGTCCCCCTGTCAGTATGTCACCAATTTTGTCTGCTTTGCAGGTGGCTTCTGGCTGGGTATAGACCAGGAAGGAGCAGAAGGCACCTTGTCATGGACCGGCATAGCCTTTGGGATCCTGGCAAGTCTTTGCGTTTCCCTCAATGCCATCTATACCAAGAAAGTTCTGCCTGCTGTGGATAGCAGCATCTGGCGTCTGACCTTCTACAACAATGTGAATGCGTGTGTCCTATTCTTGCCCCTTATGTTGTTGTTTGGTGAGTTTCATACCCTCTACCACTTTGATAAGCTGGGAGACCCCAGCTTCTGGGGTATGATGACCCTCGGTGGAGTGTTTGGTTTTGCCATCGGGTATGTGACGGGACTCCAGATAAAGTTCACCAGCCCACTCACCCATAATGTCTCTGGAACAGCTAAAGCCTGTGCCCAGACAGTTTTGGCTGTTGCCTACTATGAGGAGACCAAAAGCTTCCTGTGGTGGACAAGCAACATGATGGTTCTGGGGGGATCCTTTGCATATACATGGGTAAAAGGGCTGGAGATGAGGAAGGTACAGGAAGAATTGTCTCCAAAACCAGGTGAGAAAAGTGAGACCGGTGTCTAGCACCTCTGCTGCTGTGTCTGTGGAATGGAGCTTTGCTGGAAAAGGAGCCAAGAGCAGAAACTTCCAGGGCAGAAAATCACGAACTTATAAAATGCATGAGGCGTTTGTCTCAGGAGTTAAAGCCAAAGGCCTACCATATATAATGGTTTCTGCAACGAGGGATGGAAGGATGCTATTTCCAGAGGAGTTCATCCTGTTTCTTGAACTGGAAAGGGGGTGTAGGAGACAAAGGGCTTCTCTGTGTTGGTGCCTTTTTTAAACAGCTGTTACCATTGGTAACTTACCAATTGTGCACCATATGGAAACCCTTACTGTGAGGAAGGGGGAAACAGCATTTTTGCTGTGTAGCTGGGAATAGATATTGGCAGCCAACTACATGGTCTTGAATACAATGATATCCTGCACCTAAATATAAGGGAGGGGAACATAGCAGTCTGGGCAGCCTGGCTTCTACACAAATGTTCCCCCTATTATAAATGGAAATAGCTGTTCTTCCCATTCCGGTCCTTTTACAAGTCACAGGTGGAAAATCCCTTCACTACAAGTTCTGAGTGAATCTAGCAGAAGGACACACCTCTGAATTTCTTGTCTAAACAGCCAGTAACTCTTCTGGTTGAGATTTCTCAATATAGTTTGCTACCTCTTTTCTGCATCCACAGGATATGTGTGTCCCAAGAAATCATTACAAAGGAGGGACCAAATCTTAGTCTCCTTTCTTGAGACTGGCAGCTTTCCTTGTGTAGGTGGGAAGGATGCTGGCTTTTTTCACATGAGGTTACTGGATATTTGCGACTCTGTCTTTTGGAGTAACTAGGTCTCTGTCCTTGTGGGTTTCTGAAGTATTTTCCTTTCTGTGGTGAGGATCCAAAAATAGCCAGTTGGGGAAAATCAGACTTTTATAATTTTCTCTTCCAATACAGGAAATAAATAATGCTTTCATTAATTAGGCCAGTTTCAGGCTGGATTATTGCTTGCCTGCTATGGCTGCCTTCCTGGGGACCTTTCCTAGAAGATTCACTACAGAACTGATGCTTAGGCATGGAAAATGCCATAATTCCAGTTCAGTGACAGCACGTGGGGATAAAAGGTAAATGTTTTACCAAGAAATCCCAGGCCCTATCAGAAGGGTGAACAGAGCTGGTGCAGAACTTTATACTCTAGCAGTCTCTGCAGTGTCAGACTTGTGCAGGAACCTTTCCCTCTCCTGTCCCATCAAGTGCCATCTGAGGCTGTATTATACAGTCACTTTTCTCTCCTCATTCCTCCAGGTGTTGACCTTCATTCCCTACTGTTCTAGCTTTATCTAAACCCTGAGTCCTCTCACATCCAAAGATTATTTTAAGTGGGGTGTGCTGGGAGCTGGTATAACCTATTCTCAGTATCCTCTGAGTGATCTTAAATAGCACCAGATTGCTGCTATGAAAGCAATCTGACTTTTTTTTTTTACCTTTGTCCTTGCTAGCTAGGTTTTTCCTAAATTTCAGGAAACCAAGGTCACTGGAATTCTAAATTCAATTTGCCTTGTTAATGATGGTCTCCCTCCCCGTTTTTATTTCCTTTGGTAAAGGGTGGAATTTTTCCCATGGTTTGAGTTTTCTACTGGGATAGATTTTAGAGTTGCAAACATTGACCTGTGATTGTAAAACATATTAAATAAAATTATGGATTGGTATCTTGAGGGTGGTTTCTTCTACAGTGTTGTCAAAGGTTCAAGGGAACAGTGGGCACAGCAGTGCTCCTAGTGCAAAGGAGATTGCAAATTCTACTTCAGTTCAACAACAAATCAACCCAGATGATGGTGATATAAAACATTTTTAAAATGGTGCCCACGTGAGGGGAGAACATTGACTTTCCAAGCCCATTTCTAAAATGATTCAGTTAATGGTACCGTTTGTGGGTTTTCACAGGGTCTGGCTGAGAAGTGAAGGAGGCATTAGTCCTGTATTACATAATGGATAAATACTGATTCTGCCTGGATTTCAGTCAACATATTCTCCAATAGGATGCCGCCAATAGGGGAGGAATGTGAAGAACAGGTTCTAGTGAGTTTAATTTTCCAAGGAAAGTGTGATTGTAGTCTGTGTCCTGTAAAACAAGACCTGCTCTTGTTCACCCCTTGTGGTGCTGCTTCAGGGTATGGCTGTGGGTGCCCCTTTTCCCACTTTGTTGACAGGCAGTCACTTTGCTAAGGACTTCATCTGTTGGTAGGTGATATAGTCCTATATCAGTGGTGCACAAACTTTTGGCCAGCAGGCCAGATGAGCAGTGTGGAACTGGTCCATAACCAGATCAGCCCCCATGCAGCCTGTATGCCAGGATTGAGCCCTGGGGCACCATACTGCCCCTGCAACCAGGACAAGGCTCTAGGGCCCTGCATCACCCCCACCTGCCAGAATCAGGCCCAGTGCCATGCCTGCTTGTCCCCATGTGCCAGGATTGGGCCCTATATTACCCCTAACTAGCTGGGATTGGGCCCTGGAGTCCCCACCCCACACAGTGGGATCAGGTCCCATGCTGCCCTGCTCCCCTGATACAGCATGCAGGGCTATGCTATCTAGCCCACAGGGCTCCTAATGGATCCAGAAATTGACAGCAAGGAGCAGTGTCACCATTCTCCTGCTGCCAAATTTTCAGAACTGGAGAGCCCTGCAGGACAGATGACATGACCGGGGGGGGGCTGAATCTGGCCTGCGGGCCTGGGTTTGAGCACCACTGTCCTACACCAATAGAATCTGGAAGCCCAGGTGTGGCCCATGTGGGATGTCACCCCTCCCCATCACTCCCATGTGCATGCACAGTAAGGCTGCTGCAGTGTCCTGTGGAGCCAACTGGATGGAGAGAAACATGCTAGTGGCTTACAATCTCAGGCTGCCCCAGCAGAGGGGCTGTTGTGGAGAAATACCCTGTCCCCTTTAGGGATGAGAATCTCCACGGCCAATTTCTTCCCCTTCGTGCCCTCCATGCCACCCTGCTGAACACCTCCCACCTGCAATGGCAGGGGCTGGCTGCCTCTTGCTGGAGGAGATACAGCCCTGACCACACCAGTTCCCCTGGGAATAGGGAGGTGAGCTGAGGACAGGATGTCTCAGCCAGGTTTGCCCCTCTGGCTTCAGCTGGGGCTGTGTCCAACGGCAGCGGCCTCCCGAGGCTCACACCAGCCATTGCTAATAAAGGAGGCAGGGAATGGAGGGAAAATTAGACACACATTTATTATGAGGGGGAGGCAAGTCTGTGAGGGGAGATCTTGGACCCAGTGTATGTTATTAGCAGTAGCAATCATCATCATCATTATTGATATTATTATTAATACTGCTGTTATGTATTTATTATTACCTGCTATTCATTAGTGTTGTTGTTATGGACCTAGGGTCACCATCACAGAGGACATTCCAGTTTTCTGCTACTCTGTCCTCTATTGATATGAAACCCAATGCCTTTATGTAGAAAAATAGGGGACAAAAAGGCGTCGGGTTTCGTATGGACAGAGGACAACCGGCCTGTCCTTTTTGATGGCCACCCCATAAGAGCCCTTTGTCAGGCCTGGCCTGTCACGTAGGACCGGGGAGAGAGAGACACCACTACTGAGCGGGCCCACCTTTAAGGAGCGAGGCCGCTTTAAGGAGCTGGGGAGGGGGCGGAGCGGTTGCTGATTGGCAGCAGCGCCGCCCGATGAGGCCCAGGAAGCCTGTTTCCCTCCGCTACCTCCGCCCCTCCCACTGTACAGCTTCGTCAGCGCGCGCACCACCCCCACCCCTCCGCAAGCCCCGCCCCACGCACGCGGCAGGAATGTGCCACGTTAGTCCCGCCCCGCCCCGCGCCACGCTCGGCAGCCAATGAGCGGGCGGGGCGGGGCGGGGCAGGGCCTGGCGCCGGCGCGGTGGCCTGGCGGGCTGGGCAGACGGCAGCAGGCTGTAGCCATGGCGGCGTCGCGCTCGTTTCCGTCCTCGGTCCCGGCCCGTGCCGGCCCGTGCCGCGCCGTGCACTGGTTCCGCCGTGGGCTGCGGATGCACGACAACCCCGCGTTGCAGGCGGCGCTGCGGGACGCCGCTTCCGTGCGCTGTATCTACATCCTGGACCCCTGGTTTGCCGCCTCCTCCGCCGTGGGCATCAACCGCTGGCGGTGAGCGGCCGTTGGCGGTTGGCCGGGGGGGGGGGGTCTCGCGTCGACCTGTCTGCGGGCCGGCAGTGGCGCGGGACTACCGGCGCCAGCAGCGCATGCGCGCACTCCCGCCCACGCCGCCGCTCTCGGCGCGGGGGGGGGGGGGGGGTCGTGTCCTGACGGCGGGGGCGTACTCTGTCCTGACTGCTCGTGTCCTGACGGCGGGGGTGCACGCTGTCCCCAGCTGAGACCGGGCTTAGCAGCGCGACCCCGGTGCGCAGGTCGTGCACGTGCCTTTTATCGCAGCCTGGTTGTTGGGGGTGGGGTTGGCCCCCCGGGAGGTGAGAGAGGAGAGCCCCGCCTCTGGCAGGCAGCTGCTGAGCTTGTAGCGTGTGGCGCAGATCCCTTCTCGCAGGCCAGTGCCTCGCCCGCTCTGCGCACTGCGCCACAGGCCCCTTGCGGCGCGTGGAAGGTTTTGTTTGGATGTTAGAAACTGCTTTCTCATGAGGAGGGTGGTGAAGCACTGGGACAGGTTACCCAGAGAGGCGGTGGGATCTTCGTCCTTGGGGGCTTTTAAGACCCGGTTGGACAGTACCTTGGGAGGGATGATCTATTTGGAGATGGTCCTGCTTCGAGCAGGGGCTGGGCCAGATAACTTACTGAGGGCCCTTCCGGGTGAGGGCTCTCCAGAGCAGGAGTTTCCACCCCTGCTGGATTCATAACAAATGCTGCCCCCAGTTGATTGAGCTGGAAATGAGTACGGGATCATTTGGGCAGGAAGGGCCTTATGTGTTATCGGTGACAGCAGCTGGGTTGCCTTAATCACACACGGCTACTGCAGCGGTCTCTGACAGACCTTTGATCTTTTTGTGACCTTAAAGGAAACTAAGCTGTTAGCCACTTGCTGTCTTTTGATTAGTCAGGAGATTGCCTTTAGGAATAGAACCGGGTAAGTTGTCTGTCTCTTATTTCACTGAAATGAAATGTTGATATTGTGCCCAGTACTGAACAACATAAACTGGAGACCAGCCATCTCCTAAAAAGCGTTGGGGTCTGAAAGGCCTGAACAAAGTGGGATGGGCTGGAAAGCCTGGCAGAGGGAGTAAATGTCTGGCATAGCTTTTGGAAGTCATTGCTATGTAATGCCAGCACTGCACCTCTTTTAATTAGTAGCTCCTTGTTCCACTGGGCTAGAAGCGCTGCAGTCCAGAGCTGGCTTTGACCCAGCATATGGGATCATAGGTGTTTGCAGTGGGGAAAGCCCTGTTAAATCACATCTACTTAATCATGAGGGGCCAGTACAGGATGTTCTAAACCCTAATCTGAGAGATGTCTTGGCTGCCCTCAGACATCGTTTGGCTATGTTAAAAGGCAGCAGGAATAGGACAGGCTTTGACCTGGATAAGCAAAGTCCTACAATATTGCCCAACTCAGTAGGGTGTGGTGTAAATATATCCTTCCTGAGTTAGTTTGTATTTCCATTGGGAGTGATACTTTTTAACATACAGTTTAAGGATATGTTGCTGTGGGTAATTTCTTTTCCTTCCCCAAATCTCCCTGAGTGTTGGAACTTCTGAAGTGTCTTGATTTGTTTGTATGGAATTGGCTTCCCAGACGCTCCAAAACTGTCTGTTCAGTAAGAACCTTGCATTCGACCTCTGAGCTCCCTGGATCCTCAGTCCTTGGATTTTTACTTGGCTCCGTTCAAAATTAATCCCATTCTGCACACCAGCCCAAGTGTAGCCTTTCACATCTCATTTCTGACATGTGGGAAGCTACCTTGGACTCTAGGTAATGTTATCGGATTTTCTTAATCTGGTAGAGTATGGGATAGGTGTAGCTAGTATATGGTTACTTTGGAAAACATTTCTTCTCCAGCTGCTTTGCGTAAGTTCTTGCAGCCTCAAGAGTGGCATGCCAGCACTGAACAACACCCTGCCTTTGCCCTAGGGCTGTTGTGTGCGTATACATGTATGCACTCTTGCTTCTTCCCGCCCCCAAGATTCTTATGGAAATATATTTTGACTGCTTCTGGGAGGATAGGGGTGGAGGTGGAAAGAGCTCTGTTTGCTTTCATTCCCCAGCTGCAGTAGTGATGGAATGTAGTGGATCTGTAAAGCCTTGCTGAGAGCAGGAATCTGCATCCCAGTGGGCAGCTCTGGTTGTATTATCTGAGCATTACGTAATGCTGATGCACCACAGTCATGGCTGCCAGCAGAGTGGAACGGCCAGTGCAGGTAGGGATTCTCCTTCACAAGGCTGCTGTATCCTCAGGCAGGGCTTCCTCTCCAAGGCAAGGGCAGGCATAACCTGATTTCTGTTTTCCCACCCTGCCCATGGATCAGTTGCAGGTTTCAGTAACACCTTCAGGTACATAAAAAATCATGTATATGAGTGTGCAGGAGATTGTTGAATGGGTTTATTGTAATTGCCATCAGTTACCCATGCTGTACATCATCACTTAGTCCTTTAAGGGAGACAACTACCACTAAGTACTGACTTCTGAAAATTAATTTTAAAAATATTTTATATCACAACTCTAAGTTTACACATGTGCTAGAATCACAAGACATGCAGAAATTCAGCTGCTCACAGTTTTGTGTAGAATCTGTTCTTTAACAGTCCTGGAGATTGAAGTTATCTATTAAAAAATAGGTGCAGTATTAATAGCAGAAGGGCAATCTTACTCTTTTACACATGTTGCTGTACTAGGAACTCACTTCTGGGGTAGAGGGACCACAGCTTCATTTGTCCCTCTGCTCTAGGAGGGACCACAGCTTTGTTGGTTAATCTCTGACCTAGTCATTCCTTGGTTTTCCCATTGACACAAGAGGGAGCAACTGTGTTAATTTTATTGTCTGCATTGCAGTTGTGCCAAGAAGAACCCCTCTGGTTCCTGTAGAGATCATCAGAATGTATGCACCCTCACTGTCATTGAAATCAATAGAAGTTAGGTGCCTGAGTGATTTAGATGGTTATTTGTTAGGAGTTGAACAAACTGCTGTGACCCATTTCACATGGGCCAATGAGCAGTCTCAATAGGATTATTGTTTCTAGCTGAGACAGTTTGCCAGCCAGACTCCTTTAACTAGTTATGAGAAAACACTTTGAGACAGATAGGAATTTTTAGGAGTCCACAGTTCTCCCTACAGTTACAGCTCCACAGTTAGCATCTGAAATAAATGCAGTAGACTGTTCAGTAGAAAGGTGCTATGTAAATACATGCTTATTAATCGGAGCTCAGCTTTTTTCTGTGTAGGAATGCTAGCTTGTATTTTGCTCAGTTTTCTGCTACTTGCTTTTACTGACTCTTTGTATTACGACTTGGGTATAGTGACCTGGTTTCCAAAGGCAATGTATTAATCCATGTTTTACCTTTCTCCCTGAAACTGGGAACTATTTATTTTGCCAGTATGTGTGCTATGCTGTCAGCAGTAGCATTTGTGTTAATCATCAGAATGTCCTGGTGAGGTAGGGAGTCAGTATTTCCATTTTATAGGAGGGGGGAGTAAGCTGCTCAGAGTAGCACAGCAAGAAAACAGCAGAACTGGTAGTGGACCCCAAGACCTCCCATCCTTGAGGCCACTGCCACTTCTTTCCTCACAAGAAATGCATAGACAGGTTCCCTGCCCAATTTAAAGTATGGGCTCAATGGACAAACAAGTATTTCACTGACACTAAGCGGAAAAGGGGAGGGATAAGGAAGCTCCTGGTCTGAGACAGAATTGTAGGTTAGCTTTGCTGCTGCTTGTAACTAGCCCCAACCTAAATTAATTGAGGTTTCTTAAAATGCAGACTCATGTTTTGTGGATAAGACTGCAGAAGTGGGCTTTCGGGTATAATTTGACTGAAAGTGAGGAGAGGTTTAGCTTAAGGAAGGGGTTCCAAGTTGACAGGAGGCTCCACAGTCGCCTTATAGAGGTGAAAGTTTTGTTAAAGCTGGAATCATTGGCAGCATTAAACAAAGCAAAAATAAGCCAGGTCGTTAATGTAGACTGGAGTTTGGTTTGTAAGGCCTTGAAAGGAAGCAGAAGCAGCTTGAACTTCATACAAAGCACAATGAGAAGCAGAGAAATATGCGAAGCAGGCCGATGTCTCAGTGCTTAATGAGAGACGACTTTGGCACCAGTCTTTTTTTCTTTTTTTTTTTTTTTGGAGGGGAAGGGGCAGTTTTCTAGTGGGAGAGAAAGCCAAGTTAGTATCACATGAAATGAGAGACTGTGTAGATAAAAAATTTGGTTGTCAGTGTCACAGTGGAATACAAATCATATCATTTTTGCAAACATGCACTGTACTGATAGTGTTTCCCTTAGAAAGTTTGCACACTTCAGAGACCTTTCGCCACCTCCTAACAGGGAGGAATATTTCTGTCTACTTTTCCACTATAATATAGCATGTACCTATCAAGAACCATAAAAATGGGCATTTTTGGTGGCAAGAATTCTTATGAGTGATATCTTTTATTGGACCAACTGCGTAGGCAAGCTTTTAGGTATCACATTGCCCTTCTGCAGGCCATTCTTGGAGAAATTCATGACTTTCCAGAAATATTCCCTTAAAACTAGGGATGGGGGAGTGAGAATTTATCCATTTCATATTTAAAATCTCTCAGTGCTCCAGGATTATCATCTGTGGTAAATTCCACCAGCTGGTCTGCTCTGTAAACTCCTGTACATAGACAGTGCCACATCTATGGAGCTCCAGCTTGAAGGAGGCAGTAACTGCCAGATGGTTGCTCTTGCATTGTCAGTAGTCATTTGAAGTTGAAGGGATTGCAAGAGTGTGAAGGTGCTGAAAAAGTTTATTTGTCTATGCAGTGATAGGGAATTAACTGGCATTCTGGTGTCCTTGTTCTGTCTATTTGATGTTGGGATGAGTTAAACTCTAGGTAGTCATACTTCCTGGCTTAACCTTTAGCCTGGAAGGAGTTATTGCTTATAATGTTGCTGGAGTTGGGGGAGAACCTGCCATGCATATCTGTAGTCTTATGAACTGTCATCAGTCTGTCTTGTTTCTCCTCCACAGGTTTCTACTCCAGTCCCTGGAAGACTTGGACAACAGTTTAAGAAAACTCAATTCTCGCTTGTTTGTGGTACGGGGTCAACCAACAGATGTCTTTCCAAGACTCTTTAAAGTAAGTCTAAATATGCCATCTGTACCTTGGTCAGTAAGTCCTATTGTATTTCACTTCTTCTAGTCGCTGATGGTCCAGTCAGATCTAGAAGGTCTGTGTTCAAGAGAGCTAACTGGCAGGATGACCCTTTGTGAGGATTTAGTAATGTCAGCCAGTTCTACAGTCAAAACTCATGTAGCTTGGGAGAGGTGACAAATTATCTTTCATGATGACAGCCTCTGCCTCCCTATTGCTGCCACACATCTGTCAGCTGGCACTGCAGATTGTTGTCTTGTGTAAGGAGAAGTTCCTCCAAGCTTAAACTGTTTTCACCAGCTGCTTCTAAGCAGGAGAGCTACCAGGCCTATGCCCATTACAGACAAGCAGAAAATAGTCTTTGAGCCACATGTCAAGGGACAAATAAGGGTTTGTGTTTTGACTTGTCTAAGCCTATTGTACATTTCTAGCATATTCTGTATGAGCAGATCACCTCTTTTTGCTTTGATACAAAGACTGGATACTTTCCCATAGGCCACTGGCTAATAGTTGCATATCCTTGGGAGAGGTGTCGGGCTGAAGTATTATCCAGGGATGTGAAATGTGCATTACTTTCCACACTTGCTGTCTGATTAGCAGGATGAGTTTCTAAAGAAGCAATTTGTACTATAGTAGATGGCAATCTACTTGAATAGTAGGATGTCCAGGACAGTGAAAAATTGGTAAATTAGGAGGACTTGTACCATTTTAAGATTCTGTTCTTTGAAGCTGTTCTGAAAAGCCAGCTGTCCTTTTATTGAACTTAATCCCAAGAGTGTATGTGCCTAGAGGAGGAGAATGTCATAGCTTCTTGACTTGGATGTATCATACTGATGGCAGTAATAGCAAATTAATTGCACTCCATCCTGAAAGCCTGGTGTAGAAGCCTTTTTTCAGCAGGAAGCGCAGGGATACAGATGAGTCTGAATACTTTGAGAGGTCTCAGTGAGTAGTTACGATTTGCAATTTCTTTTAAGCAAAAGAGGTGAGGGGAATCTTCTTCCCTGGGTCAGGAAGGCTGCTGTGTGTTTTAACGCACTGTTTTTGCATGGCTGATGTCCAGGCAGCTCCTATGTGGGGGACAAGGAAGGACTAAGAAAGGGCTTTAAGGACATCCTAAAAGTACACTTGATCGAGTGTGTTCTGGATAACTCTTGAGCGCTAAGCAGCAATAAAGTGGAAGGAAAGTATATACCTTAAGTGGTGTGCCCTTGAGCAGGAAGTGTGTACAAAGTGAAGGATGTCAGTATCAGCAATGTGGGTCGCCAGTTGAGTGATGGTGTGAATTTTGTGACAAAAGGGTACGCCTTGTGTTTTGTGTATCTTGGGTACGCCTGCACAGGCATCTGCACACCCACTGCACTTGACTCGACTGTCCCTGCTGTGGCACTGTCATTTTCCAGTATCAGGACTTACCACTGTGATGGTGACATTTAGCTATGGCACAAATAGTCTGTGTGCTGCTTTTAGCCTTTTCTGAATCCAGGTTATTTTTTCTGTTGAACTGCAAACAAGTTCTAGCTATTTCCAGTCCATGTCCTCTTAGTTTGAGGACTAAATATAATTGCAGGATTTTTACAAATCAGTAGAAGAAATATAATCATACTCAGAGGACATAAAGATGCTAGAAGAATCCCAGATTCAGAGAGATCACAAGATACAGATTACTTGATCAATGGGAAGTCATTTTGAAGTGTCCTTTACTGCTGTCCCTTGTGCTCAGGTAGTTGTCATTATCAAAAACTTAGATACAAAATACAAGATACAACTGTGGCTTCCACACTTATTTTTCTAAACCATGGTTGTGTTCTTATGCTGCCCCCAGCAACTTACTGAGAATGACCTGCATGCTTTCAGGAGATATTCTTTTACTTTCTCTAGAATTCTCTTCAGATATTCAGATGGAGCTTGAAGAGGGCCAATAAGCAGGGTTTAGGAAGATGGTTACAGCTTGCAAAGCATGCTCTTGGTAGACTTTGTAACAAGAATACTAGACCTACACACTTAACAAAGAGTTGGAAACAGCAGTGTGAAGGGAGTTCAAGTTCATTTATGTTGTCTAACATCCTTCAGAGTAAGGTTATATAACAGTGGTAAGATGACAGGTAGGTCCACTCTACAGCTTCTTTGGATGCTGCTGTTAGTTGAAGTGTATTTGTCATGTTAACATATATGCTGTTTCAGTGCAAGGTACTACATGAAGCTGACCCTGCTATTTTTTGTTGCTTTTGCAAAACAGGTAAGTGTATGCCTAGAGGGGGCTTTTTTGGTTGGTGTGTTGTTTTGTTTTGGATTTTTTTTTAATATGCCCTCTTTCTTCCGAACAAGTATCTGGAATTTAACCGTCAGCAAAGAAACCAAACCCTGCAGTCATTGCCATGCCAAGTGTCGCGTTCCGTTAAGTCCCACAATGTTGAATTTTATGTGTCTGAGAAAGTGCCTTATTTTTAATTTTATATATAGAGCTGGATTCTACCAATAAAATAGCATCTTTATACCGTGATCAAATACCAAATGTTTGTTATTAATTGTATTTTAAATTGTTATCTAGAATTCATTACTTTGGAGAATTAATTTTTCTAGACTTTGAAGGTAGCAAAATGGTTTATCAAGATTTTTTTGATTGAAAAAAGGTGAAACATTTTCAGAATGTTCCTTTACATGGATTTGTATGAAGAATAGTGGATTTGAAACACTTAAACATGGGCTGTCTTGTTAAGCAGATGTTTGCTTTGTGCATTTAGCAACATTTACCATATGTTTCCTTGGTTTACTTTGTTTCCTGGGCACAAACTCAACATTTGCCCTGCAGCATTGGGAAGCCGAACACAGCAATCTCTGATTTCAGTGAGGCTGTTAATATTAATACTTTTGTGATGTGAATTAACTCTTAAATGTATTCCCTTTTATGCACAAGCCTGTGTTCTTTTAAACCAACCCCCCTTTTTAAGCATAACCTCAGTGGTTTTGTCCCTCTAATGATATGAAAATGTAATGCTAACTCAAAAAATCATTTTCCAGTTTAAGGAGAGACCTAACTCTGAAAGGCAAATAAACATTTATCATAAGCATGGTGTTCTTTTATGCACTGTTCTTGGCTGGGAGGTGCATAGGATAGCTATGTACTTTGAAGCTGGAGAGGTTTGGAGTTTCCATGAGGGGATGGTTGGCAACTAGCAGGGGCAGTTGATTCCTGCTCTAAACTTTCCCAAATACTCATCTATGGCATCCTTGTTCATCATAATCTATTCATAATCACTCATGTGGTGGTAATTCTTAACTCATTTGTGCTTCTGTCTGCTCTAAACTCTGCCCCATTTCGGGAAAAGGCAGATTTCCCCTAGTGTTTGCAGAGGCTGGTAGTTCCCTGGGAAAAGGGGTGTTCTGTGCTGTTTCAGCTGAAAAGTATTACTCCCCAGGCCATTTAGTTGTGTAGCCTGTTACCTGTATTCTTTGTTCCTTTTTAGTACCACCCCCTTGGCTCTTTAGCTGTGTTTGCAGAGTGTTTGCTCACCAAACCTGTGGGCTGTAGCTCCATGTTTGACAATAACCTCAGGAGTGTCACTGTGGAAACCATTAAACCTCTTCTTATAGCACTTCATTTTCTGAGAAAACTAGGCCATGGATTTTGAGAGCAAATTGTACCCTGGGAAGAGCTAGAACAAGCCATGCAGCCACTTTTCTCAGGTCTGTGTTTTTCACAGAGCCTAATTCATGCAATTTATGAAAAGTCTGTAGAAATGGCAAGATATCAGACTGATTCATGGCTTAAATAAAATAAAAAGAGTTCCCATTCTGGAGAGTAAATAGCCCAAAATCTGGATTCCAGCATCTTTTACCATTCTGGAAAAGAAAAGTCTCTCAGTTCTCATCCCTTCTATGCTCTAGTGCTGTTCCTACAGTCATTCCTTGTCCTGCTTTCCATTGTCACACATTTCATAATCTGGGGTGAACACTACTTCTCTCTTGTGCTAGTCAGTGGAGCCCTAGAAAATTTTGTTTCAGGACCTCTATTTTGGCTTAAACTAATTGACATTCTCCGTATAAATAAACACACAGGTCAGAAGGAGCTTGTAGTGAAAATTTCCACAAGAAGTGGTTAAAGTCCAAACACTTCAGCATTAGGGTAGTTTTGAGGCCTGAGAAATGAAATGAACAAGGGCTAGTAGGCAAAAAGGAGGATCTGTAAAGGTGCATAATAAGGGTCTGAACGTTCTGTGTTTTTAGCTCTGAGTTTTAGTAACATAATTGAGTGAGTTTGCATAACAAATTTTTACCTTGATTTTTCCTAGAGCTGGTAAATACAGGCTAATTCACTAATAGTCTCCATTCAAACTTGCTGTTGACAGCACTCATTCCCTGCTGCAGTTCTCACTGTGTCTAAGCTCCCCTAAAGTAAGAGTTCCTTGGACCTTATATTGGCAAGCTGTGAAGAAGGATCTTCTTCTGTCACTTAGTGGTCCTGCTGGCTGAGTGGGATCAGTTGTCTGTAGTGACACATCTGTGTACTGTGTTCTTTGCAGGAATGGGGAGTGACTCGTCTTACCTTTGAGTATGACTCGGAACCATTTGGGAAGGAGAGAGATGCAGCTATCATCAAACTGGCCAAGGAAGCTGGAGTGGAGGTGGTAGTTGAGAACTCTCACACACTCTATGACCTGGACAGGTAAGAGGTAGAGCAGAACCTGTTGTGCTGCTTGGGGCTGGTATTTTGCTTTTGAAGAAGGATTCTAATCTAGGAAAGGTTTCAATCCCCTAATAAATCAAACCAAATAAACTGACAACTAACTCTGAACACTCAAATAATGAATTATAGTTGAGCGCCAATATAGCAGAAGGATTGCAGTCTATTCTAGTACTGCCTTCTCCATCCTCCGAAAGTGCTGACAGCAGTGTAAACATGGGGAAAGGTCACCTCAAGCCTCTGTTCTTCTGTGGTCATTATTTCTAGCATGTCCTATTGACTACTGTTTGTGGACTTTTCAGTTGCTTAAACTGCTTTCTTACCACAGGGTCACACAGACACATAAGCTCTCCCATGGTGAACGCACAGGAAGAACCAAAGTTAACCTCAGCAAATCTGTTTATTGTAAAACTATTGCTTGGATTGACCTTAACAGGTTTACCTCATGATGAAGCAGCAGTGCTTCGTTTTTCCTGTGGGTGTAGTATGGGGCAGCTTATACACATTACACTGAGGTCAAAAGCATGGGATTTTTTTGTTTGGTTGTTTAAAGCAGTGAAAACAAGTTCTTAAATGAGGCATTTAAGTCTAGTAAGGCTTCACCATGTTTTTCAGGACTTACTTACATTGTGGTTTCATCTTTTTGAGATGGCCTACACAAACAGCAAAGTGTTGTAGAAAAAGCAGCATAATACCTACTATAAATGAATATGTATAATTGCTGCATCTAAGGATTTTCAAGTTCAGGTTAACTACACTCAGAATTCTCAAGCTAGGGTGGGGGGACGGCAAAAGTATGGCCTATGTGTCATATCATGAGGCCCATGGGGTCAGAAATTTGGTAGTGGGATGAGCCATGGCAATTAATGCTGCTGTTGCTGCCAAGTTCCAACTGCATAGGGAGGCCTGCAAACCGGCTCCTCGCTGCTCATCTGGACTGCAAACATGCTTTATCCTGAAATCCAAATGACTTTAACACTTCTGCTTTAAATCAAACAGGAAAGATAACAATTTAGTTCTGGGGTGTCAAGGATGGACATATATGGCCCAGCCTGCAGGCTGGATCCAGCCCTGAAACAGCTGGTACATGCAGTACTTGCCTTCTCCCTCAGGCCCTTTCAGGACATGTGCTGGATCTGACAGGCAGGACTGGTCTGTAGGTCTGATCTAGCCCTGTGCCACTCCTGGACTGGTCCTACATGGGGCCAGATGAATCTGATGCCCCTGGTTTAATTTACCATTGGTTCAGTGTAGCTACTTGTTTCATCACCCCCCAAGGTGATACAAGTACCTACTCTGGACTCATTCAAAAGGTGTTTGGATACATACCTTGCTGGGATCATTTGACCCCAGCAGACTTCCTGTCTATCGCAGGGGAGCTGGACTTGATGATCTCACAAGGTCCCATCCAGCCCCTAGTGTCTATGAAATCTATGCTTTGTCTGGTGGCTTCATATTGGTAGGTTATTTTCTCTCGAGTTGGGTCCTCCTGTATTTTTGTTACCCAGAGTACAGGTAACCTTATGGGGTAGGCTACTGATAAAAGAAGCAGAAACAGGTCTACAGCCCAACCTTTTATTTGCTTGTACCTTAAAGCATGAAAACAAACATTTATGCCAAAGCCTCTATCTGGCTGCCTGTGACAGCATGACATAGATTCTCATATATACTGGCTACAGAGTCTCAATAGATAGGAGGAGGGTGGCACTCAGATTGGCAGCAGGTCTTCTTGAATTTGCTGAGTTCTCCAAATGTCCCTCCAGCCTATGCCCAATATTTATAGATGATTAGTTTTAAAATTCTAATAAATGATCTCTAATTGGTTTTATTTAAATTTCTTTGTTTCACTGAAACTTTTGGAACTGGACAGAACCAGATCTCTTGTGGACTTAGGTGTCAATTAGTTAGGATTTATATCCTTGGGAAAGAGGGAGGGTTTCTTATCTCCTTTCCTTGCCAGTGTGAAATGGTGTCCAACACCAGCCTTTTTCTTCTTAATTTATAATCTTCTTTGACATGGCTGTTCTTATTTTTACAAATTATCTAAGCATTTTAACAGAAATATATCTATTATAGCAAAATAACTTTTATTTTGGTTATATCAATCACTACTACTAATATTTTAAGATAAAGCTATGATATAGTGTATATGGATTATTTAATGTATGTTCTTCCTTTATCTCCTTTCAGGCTTTGGGCTTTGTTTAATTGTGTTTGGCTTCCTTTATTTGCTGACCAAGTTAGCTGTCACATCTGTAGAGGTTCACAGTAAGGTCACTCTGAAACAGACTTTGGAGCCTTCTGCTTAGCACCATTTCTGCAGCTTGGCCTATGCCCCGTGAAAGCCAGGGCTGACAGTAGTGGGGCCAGATGAGTCTGACACCCCTGGTTCCGTTTACTATCAGTTCAGTGTAGCTACTTGTTTCATGATTGTCTGGTGGGTTCATATCAGTAGGTATTTTTTTCCTTTGAGTTGGTTCCCCCCACATTTTACCCATAAGATCTAAATCGCTTTATAGTTCATATGCCTGGAAATACAGCAGTTGTCACAGTCTACAAGTATATTATTCTGTAGCCTTTTTTTAAACCGGAGTGGACTGGGATGATTTCATTTGACCATCTGTACAGCACTGGCCATAAAACTGCACCTGGTAAATTTTGCATGGAGTCCCAAAATGTGACTGAACTAAAAGATACTTTTTAAAACAATTTAAAAGTTCACCTTGTGGTAGAGAATTTTACATCTATCCCCTTGTAGTTCATTTTAATGGTTAATTACTCCCAGAACAATTTTTGTTTCTGATTCGAATTTTGCCAACTTCATCCTCCAGCTGTTTATGCTGATTTTCTGGACTAAGTTTCCTGCTATCTGCCGTCTTCCTGTGCAGGCTCTTAAAGTGTGATCATATTGCCTTTACCCTTTGATAGAGCCTGGGCAAACATTACACAGGCATATCTGGAGAACTGGAATAATCTGTCCTTTGTCCCATGGCTAATGAACTGTACATCTCCTAATGCCCCTGTATTTAGCCCTGCAGTTACTTTTTCAGTTTTTGTTCTCTGAGCCTGAAGAAACCCAGTTAGACTTCCACCGTGCTAGGCTCTAGGTACATGCAAATCGTGCACAGTCCCTACCCAAAGAGTTTCTCTAGGATTTGGATCACAACAGATGGATAAGCTGGAAAAGGAGAACTAAACAGTATGGATAAGTGAGTTGACATAAAGCAGTAGTCAATTACCTCTGTGATCACAGGTGGTGTCAATGTAACATGCCTCTGCTGCTGCTAGGTGAGTGAGCAGTCAATGTTGGCTCTCATCCTCAGTGTTAGCTAGGGCCAGCTCCTCCTGCGTGGGAAATGGGGGAGAGCACATCCCATTCTTGATGGGGGTGAGGGCTTCCTATGTATGACCTAGCCAGTGGGCTGATGCTATTGAAGAAAAGGGATTCTCCTTCTGTGGTTCGGGTGCCCCTCGTAGGATGGATGCAGTTTGTTTGAATTGGAAGTTTAAGTCCAAGGGACTGTGGCCCTCGAATCCTAGTACTGTCAAGCAGCAATGTCAAACTCACCTGCCCCCACAGGCTGGATAAATATCATGGGACCAGTCTACAGGCCAGATTTTTTTAAGAGAATTTTTTGTGTTCCATTCAAATCGGCCAAATCGATTCCAAATCCATCAGTCAATCAGGAAGCATAAGTGACTGTGCTACTGGCAAACATCCTTCACCCATCTGGGGTTTCAGATGTTTCCAAATCCTTTGGCAAGCACCCTATGTGCAGGCCCAAGACCAGAGACGTGGGGTTTAGATGCCCCCGGGTTTTGCTTGCCCTCAACCATTTAGGCCCCAGAGACAAGCTATGGAGGAGTTTCCCATTTCCATAAAGTGGGCACAAAGCCAAGATCTTACCACTCAAACAGCAAGTGGGAGGATTACTATACGTTACCTGTGTGGGTACTGAGATGAACAGCACAGGGCTGGCCCCATGTCATTGTGTGTGTGTGCGCACGCCACTTAAATTCAGTGCCTGCTCCAGTCAGAGTGAGCACCACATGCACTGGATCTGGCATTTGGGCAAGGGTTCTGGACTGGCTCTGCACAGGTGTGTTGTGCAGCACGGGACCAGTCTGGTATACACTGCCTGCAGTGTATGGGTTGACTTGAGACCTGGGGTAACACTGGGTACTAGAGGATGGGGCTGTGCAAGCCAGATCTTTGACACCCTGCTGTCAAGAGGTATTTGAGAGAGTGATGTCCACCATAGACATGAGCTGCTTCTGGCCGCGTCTGGATTGCTACTATGAATGCATTTGTTTGAGCCTAGATTGCCATCCTTTGAAGTAGAGTGGCACTGCAGAGAGGAGATGGGATGATCAAAAACATTATGATAGCATCTGTTGTTCCAGGTGCTGTAAAACATCCAGGATATGGGGCAGGGAGTTCATGTAAAGGTTTCCATTTCTGAGCTGTTGACCTACTTTAGGAGATGAGGTGGCCCAGGAAGTGACTTCATTCTTGTTCAATTATTTTTAAGGTGAAGGTGGAATACAAGTCTCTTCTGCCCATCTCAAAAGCCAGAACAAATTAGTGTGGGTTCAGGGGAGGCTGCCTGACCAAAGAATCTCTAAGGTCATAATAGAGATGCACAGACAGCTATGATTGGGGGATTCCAGGGATCTGGCAGTAGCACTGTGTATTGCAGGTCCAGACAGATTGCGTCAATCTATGGAACAGATTGGATGTAGGCAGTGCGAAGAGGCAACTGCTTTAGAGAGCTAAAATGGGATGAGGATTGTACAGCAATCTCACTGTCACTCTTGTGTGTACTACACTTGGAAACAAGCCTGTCAGTAGAGCAGTAGTTATTGGAATGGTGTCATGCTTCCATTACAGCAGTGATGCATATATTCTGGGGCTTACAAAAAGTAAAGGGACAATTGTGAAAGGTCTTGGGTTTTCTTTTCTGCCTCCTCTCCTCAGAGTGGAGTTCTAGCACGTCAGTGGCTTGGTACAAGAAGCAAGGAAAACTACTAGGGGCAAGGGTGGAGGCCTCTGTGTCCCTCCACTTATCTGGCTTTTTACTACCTGAACACGGGGTTATTTTGATGGCTTTGCAAGTGGAGGAAACCTTACCTGTTGTAGCAGTGTTTCCATGCACTGTATCTGTACGTGTCGGTGAGTTGTGCCTAGAACTCACTTACCTGTTGTATTTGATAACCTCTGGCCCCTTAGCTCAGCACTTGCCCCTCTTTTTTTTTCTAATGCGTATAGCTTACTGTGTAGAGAAAGGAGGAGTGGTAGGAGCTTTGTGGCAAATCTTTTTTTAATCTTCCTAGGTGTTCTATCGCTTTAAAACACTTAAGTCTCCCCCTCTCAGTATGCATGAGAGGTCAGGGATTTGCTTTGCTTGTGGCCTAGATTGAAGCAACATCTGTGACGCAAAGAGCAGGGCGCAACCTTCTACCTTCTAGTCCTGCTTTCTAGTTGTTGCGTAGAGCAGGGAAGGTAGGTCACTAAGCAGCACACGTGAGCAGCACTTCAGTGAAGGCTCTAGGATTGCGTGGAGCTCCTCCTTTCCACACGTGCAGCTGGTGGGGGAAGAGAGGGCACATGGCATTTGCTGAAATACTAGGCTCCCACCCAGCCCCTTGCATAAGTTGTTGATTCAAATGGGTGGGGAGGTTGCAGCAGCCATAAATGGCTGGTGCACAAGCAGGAAGCTTACTGAGCTGCCTCAGCTTTATATAATGCTGGTAGTCTTCTTTCTGCCTGCTATCCTGTTAACTCTTCTCTTCTTGGAGCTGTGCTGAACACCATGCTGAGTAATAATGCCTTTGTTTCCAGCCTGGAAACCATATTTTGCCAGGGTGTCTTTTCAAGACCCTTTTAGCTTTGTTTCCTAGGGCTGTGAAGTTCATATTTTGATCCCCAGCAGGCAGCGGGAGCTTCAGAAGGAAGGGGTGGGGAGCTTTGGCCACCTTGCTGCCTGCTTCCTTGGTTTGTACTGAAACAGGTTAGACTACTTAATGGGAAAAACATACTGAGCATAAGGCAGACCTGCTCTTGACAGAATGGGGTTGGGGATATAAGGAGGGGGATTTCTCTAATCCAGGGAAGAAGGTACACACGCTGGAGGGGCAGATGGACATTACAAATATAACAAGTTTCAAGTATGTCAATAATTGGGATCCAGTTTACAGTTGTCCCTGGATAGAGTTGTCCGTACACACTGCTAAGGGTTTTAAGAAGAACCATTACTTTTTAGAAATTATGGGGTGGTAGAGTACCCAGACCATTATGCCATAGCAGTAATTCTCAACTGGGGTGTCTTGGCACCCTGGGATGCCTTAAGATCCATGCAATGTTAGCACAGTTAGGTGTGCAAACATAATTCACAGGATAAATCCAGAGATGTCAAATAGGCATCCAGTGTCTCAAAAACGTCCATATCGGTTGCTGTATTTCTGAGTTTTTTGTTACCCCCCCCCCCCCCCCCAAAAAGAGTTGTTCTACTATTCTTCTTTAGTCAAAAAATAAATGAAAATCAAGGGCTAGCATTTTCCTGAGGTTGCTTTGAGTCTAAAAACATTAAGAACCCCTGCTTTAAAGGGTCCCTGTCCAGAGTTTCCTCAGGATTCCCCCGGGGGGGGGGGGGGGGGGGGGGGGGGGGGGGGGGACACCAGGTTGGCTGGATGCCAAGAGGAAGATGCAGTTACAGTTTTCTGCTTCTCAAAATGTTGAATTAAAAAGACTGACTGACTTTAATAAAAAATATTGTTATACTTTACTAAAATCTATATGGATGATGAGGTACACAGGTGCGTGCATATAGACATTAGGGCTGGAAGGGACCTCGGAAGATCATCAAGTCCAGCCCCCTGCCCAAAGGGCAGGAAGTCAGCTGGGGTCATAGGATTCCAGCAAGATAAGCATCCAGTTTCATCTTGAAGGTGTTCAATGAAGGTGCTTGAACGACCTCCGGTGGCAGGCTGTTCCAGACCTTGGGGGCTCAGACAGTAAAGAAATTCTTCCTTAAGTCCAGCCTGAAACGATCTTGTAGTAGTTTGTGACCATTCGACCTCGTCATCCCTTGGGGCGCTCTGGTGAACAAACGTTCCCCCAGATACTGGTGGTCACCCCTGATAAACTTGTAGGTGGCCATCAGATCACCCCTGAGCCTGCGCTTTTCCAGGCTAAAGAGCCCCAGGGCTCTCATTCTGTCATCGTAGGGTCTGCTTCCCTGACCTCTGATCATGCATGTGGCTCTTCTCTGGACCCTCTCAAGCTTCTCTACATCCTTTTTGAATTGTGGAGACCAAAACTGGACGCAGTACTCCAGCTGCGGCCTCACTAAGACCGAGTACAGGGGGAGAATGACGTCCCGGGATTTGCTTGAGAAGCATCTGTGGATGCAAGCCAGCGTTTTGGTCGCTTTACTAGCCGCAGCATCGCATTGCAGGCTCATGTTCATCTTGTGGTCAGTGATGACCCCCAAGTCTCTTTCTTCCATAGTGCTAGCCAACATAGCACTGCCGAGCCTATAAGGATGCTGCCGGTTTTTTTCCCCAGGGTGGAGAACCTTGCATTTATCGGCGTTGAACACCATCAGATTCTCATCCGCCCACTTGCTGAGCCTGTCCAGGTCAGCCTGGATCATCCGCCTGTCTTCTGGTGTGGATGCTTTGCCCCAAAGTTTGGTGTCATCTGCAAACTTGGCCAGTCCACTTCTGACTCCAGTGTCCACATCATTAATGAAGATGTTGAACAGTATGGGTCCAAGGACAGAGCCCTGGGGGACCCCACTGGTCACCGGACACTACGATGACACTACAGTGACTTCCATGTAGTGGGGGGGTGGGGAATAGCCTGGACCTCATCACAGGAAATGGAACCCATTTGGTGGGGCCCAAGCTTATGTCAGCTGGGAGCATGGAGGAGGGTGAACAGGTTGCTAGATTCTGGGGGGAGGTAGGAGTGGTGGGGCTGCAAGACCCCTCCTTGTGGTGCTCAAGGGTTGAGTGCTCCTGCCAAGAACTGAACTTCTTTTGTTTTTTGCACGACCTGCACTGAAAAGCAGCAATGTCAGTTGTACTTCCCTGTACCATGGACTCTGCTGGGGTCCCAGTTGGGGGCAGGTGTGGGTGGAGGGGTTGCCAGGTGTTGGGAGATCCAGAGTGGCCCCTGCTTGTGTGACTGGAGGCTGGGTCCTCTGTTCCCCCTCCCCCAAAAGAACTCTGTTTTCCACCTGCACTTGGAAGCATTTTGTCCATTTTTCTTCCCTGCACAGACTATGTGCTGTAGGGCTCCAGGTTTACAGGGGCAGATCTGGGGTTGGTAGGTGCTAGGTACAGCTGTGTGTCCTCCCTATTTGTGGTTCCCAGAGGTGTCTCAGTATTCTGCCCCCCCCCACCCCAATCTCTTCCACTATGTCAACCCCTTCCCTAAAGGCTGCTATGCCAGTTTTGGCTTGCTACAGATTCTGCAGCTGCTGGATCCCAGGCTCCTTTGGGGAGCGGGAAGAAGTGTGTTAGAGGGGAAGGGTTGCCAGGTGCTGTGGGGGTTGTGAGAGCCCTACTTGTGCTGCCTCAGGGAGGCGGGCTTGGTGCCTGGGGGCTCCCCAAGATCTCTGCTTTTTTCTTTTGGCAAAACTTGCACTGGAAAACATTTGGTCAATTTTGCTTCTCCTCGTTAAGGGGAGTGGAGAGGTAGCCAAGTGCTGGAGAGGGTTGTGTGGCTGTCTGCGGGTGGCGCCCAGGGGGCAAGCAGGGGTGACACATACCCTGGACCTGGCAACCCTTCCACTGCCCCAAGTGAGCCTAGGACCTGCAGCATGGGTTGTGCAAAGAAGTGGAATTGACAAAATGGTTTCCTTTGCAGATTTTGGAAAAAACAAAATAACGTTTTAGTGGCCCCATGGGCACAATAAGCTGGAGTTTTAGCTGGATTGCCTCTCCTGCCCTCCCCCTGGGCAATCCCTCCACTGAGTGCCTGTCCTCCCAAAAAGAGCCCGAGAACCAGCAGCTGCAGGGGCCCTAGCAGCAACAAGAAATAGACTACATAGCTTTCAGGGCAGCAGTTGAAAACGTGCAGAGTTCTTGAGGAGCCCCTGCAGCACCGAGGCCCAGGAACCATGAGCAGGGCATCACCACCCCCTAATCCCCCCAGCTCCTAGCAATCTACTTCCTGCCCCAAATGAGCCTGGGACCCCTGCCCACGGTCCCTATCAGGGAGGCTTTCCACTTCCCTACCACTGTAGTCTCTGTAGGTAGTACAGTCCTGGCTGCATTCTGGAGCAGCCCCTTGGTTTGCATATGCTTGTGGATGGGTGAAGAGTGGTACAGTTTGGGATGCTGAAGAACTGACCTGACATTAGGCAGAACTGACCAGACATATCATGGAGCACCACTTCAAAATAGTATTTGATTTTTCCCAGTGTGCTTTTGAAACAAACTGGTCTTAAGTGGCCTGTTTGTCTAGACTCTTGGGTTTTAAAACCTATTTTAAATATTCTAAGCTTTAGGTCTGTCCACTCCCTAGGACTTATCTCATTAGGACAAGAGCAGGAGAAATGGCAGTCAGCTCAGACTGGGATTTTTCTAGCCTTTAGTGAAGCAAAGGAAATGAGGGTGGGCAGTCCCAGGCAGGGATTTGACTTGTGTAGTGAGGGGGATGTATATAAGCTGGGGTATCATCACCCGGGAGTGATAGGGAGGAACAATTGCAGGCTGGGATTTCGTAGTGGGGAGGATGAAGATGCTTAGGCTAGGATTTTTCTGGGAGGCAGTGTGGCACTGAGGGTAGATTTCGTTTTTCCTCTTCACAAAAACGGGTCCGGTGTGTGTTTTCAGTACCTGTATTGGGGAACAGACTCAAATGGAGGATGGGATTGTCTGGGATTCCTCTATCCAGGGGAAGGAATATCCCAAGGGAGTAGGGGGGAAGCAGTTTTAACATGCTGTCCCACAATCTTTTTGTGGGAGCAAGGCTGTTTTTTAACTCTCTTTTTTTCCCGTCCTAGAATAATTGAGCTGAATGGCAACAAACCACCCCTCACCTACAAACGTTTCCAAGCCATCATTAGCCGCATGGAGCTTCCCAAGAAGCCAGTGAGCAGCATAACAAGCCAGCAGATGGAGAAGTGCAAAGCTGAGATCCAGGAGAATCATGACGATGTGTATGGAGTCCCATCTCTGGAGGAGCTGGGTATGTGACCAGGGCTAAGGAGGGAGTAATGTCTAGTCAAATAAGCTCTTTGAGGATCTGTTTTTGCTGTCTCTAACCTTTCCAGAATGCCTTTGCTACTCTTAGCAGGTCTGGACCATCTTCAGCCTTCAAATAGCATTTTGGCATTCATTGTCTTTGAGTTTGTGAAAATGAACCACTGACAATCTATTCCAGGCTTGTCCAACATGCAGCCCGCCAAGCTATTTTCTGCAGCCCGCGGTGCTGCGACGGGAATCCCTTGTCCATCCCTGAGCCCCTCAGCAGCTTCCTAATGGCTGCTGAAGGGCTGGGAAAGGGACAAGGTTCCCACGCGCGCTGCATCAGCTTGACATTGCTGATGCAGTGCATGTGGGAAGAGGAGTGCAGACCTGGCCCGCCTCGTCCCGTCCCCAGCACCACGTGGGGAAGCCACCACTTCCCGGCCCGAGCGACTCGCTGCTCCCCGCCCACAGGCAAGAGGCAGCCCGGCTTGGCCGCCCGGCCCTGGGTCACTGGCAGAGGCAGAGCGGCACAGGCAGGTGCCTCCTCCCACTGGGCTGTCAGCATTGGCCGTGCCACACGGGGCGGCCCCGGGCTCAGGCGGAGCCTGCGCTCGTGCCCCGAGGTGCCGCCCAGCCTCGGCTCCCTGCAACCTGGCACGGCGATGCGGACCCGCAGAGGTCGCGTGACGGCCGGGCTCACCCTCGTTGTCTGCCTCTGCCGCCTCCTGCCTGGCGGGGGCGCCGCAGGTAGGGCTGGGGCAGGAAGACAGTGCCTCCCCCAGTGCCAGAAAAAAGCCACAGTTATATGGTTTTCTCCTTTAAAGGAGAACCCATTTTTAAAGTTTGCTCATGACCCTTTCATATATTCCTGAGACCTATTTTTGGGTCGTGACCCATGTTTTGAGAAACGCTGGCCTAGATCATACCCGACCAGTGCTGTCCAACATCTTTTTGAACACCTCCGATGATGGAGAGTCCACAACTTGCCTAGGCAGACTGTTCCACTCCCTCGATGTTCTAACCTCTGTGAACAGAGGGCTGGTACTGGAAATACAGCAAGGTTTTCAGGCTCTATTCTGTGCCTTGTCAGTTAACACATGGACAAAAAGAAAAGGGGAAGAGGTTTTCTCTTTAATTTCTACCTCCTCCCATTGGCAAGAAGCTGTTGGAAATTTCTTCCCAAGGTCTTGTTTGACTGGTGGCAGGATGCCTGCTGCCTCATGGGGTCTAGATCAGGTACTGTTTTTATTGTTTTTATTTTGGGTTTTAAACCACATTTCCAGACCCATTTCATTATCACTTCCTGCACCTTCATTGATGTCAAAGGTCACGTGACATCACTTCCTGATGTGATACCACTTCCTGTGAGGTCTTTGAATATGGCTCGCCGGCCCACTGGGTGATAAAAAGTTTGTGATCTGGCCCCACATTCAAAAAGGATGGACACCCCTGATCTATTCTAATGCTCAAGTCTATTGCAAACTGCACACTTCCCATACTTCTGCGATACCTCAGTCCTGACCTGTAGTTCTTTGCCTGTTCTTAGTTCTGGCACTCACAGCCTTTGTCAGTGTTACACTGACAAAGTGTAACCAACTGCTGCTTCTGTCATTATTCTCTGATAAGACTGCATGTAACAACTCGGGGGGAGCATATTAATATTAATGAATACTAATCACAGGTTAATCTGTGCCAATCAAACTTGCCTTGCCTGTGAATTCCCAAATTAAAAATGGTTGGTCACAAAGGTGAAAGATATTATTGAACCTATTTCCACTCATTTTCTGCTGCCTGATCCTGGAGGGAGAGGGCTTTACTTCTAAGAGGGTGGAGGGAAGGGAGAAGATACAGTAGTTAGTTCCGTGTTTGTTATATTCAGTCCGTTCACCCATTGATACTGAAACAAAATGTTTGGGGAAGAGGCCAGAGCACAATCTCTGCCACCCCCCATCCCCTGATAGTATCTGAATCTAAAGGTAAGGAAAAGGCCAAATTATTGCTGCTATGCAGAGGATTGTCTTTGTGCATGCAACACTGTCACCATGAGCCACCAGCTGCCCAATAGTATGAAGATATTGTGGGATACTTTCCAATTGGCAGGAAGGCAAAGGCTTGATGAAAAGTTTGGTAGGTCTCAACAAAAGCTTTGGTGCATTGAAATCCACAGTACTGCTGGCTCCCTTTAAAGCAGTATCCATCTAAACCAGTGGTTTTCAACCTGTGCTCCATGGACCCTGGGGATCTGCAGGCTGTCCGAGGTGCCCCCTGTTGCCTATTCTGTTTATCATTGACAGAGCTTCCCCTGGCCTAGGGCACACTAAGGTATCATGATAATCACTTTTCCTGGATAGTGTGAGAGAGAATGATGATGCATATCTACCCTGCCATCTCTCAGATTACAGTTGTTTCCTGGCTCTAAATGGTTTGCTCTGTTGTAGAAGGACAAGAACAGAAATATGGCAGGGCACCTTTGGTGCCTGCCACTTTAAGGGCAGAAAACAGCCAGCAGCCGGCTGCCTGATAAGGGCAACCATTTTTGGACCCAGGGATATAAACTGGGCTGCAGTTTGCTGCAGGAGAAAAGAGGTAACATCAGGCTGAGAGGCTGCTCCAGGAATATCAGGAGGTAAAGGCAGGGGCTGTGGGGTGGAGGTGACCCCTTGTCCTGGGTAAGGCTTAAAACTGCACCCTGCTGGGGAAGGGTGGTTTGGTGGGACTCCTACTGGCGTGGGAGCCCCCCAGGAAATGCCGGTTACCTCCCCGGTGAAAGGCAGGCTGGGGCATTTTATAACCCCAGGCCCACATCCCTGGCGGTGTTCTAATGAGCAGGGGGAGCCTGCTCTCGTTAAGCAGCCCTGAAGCAGAGCTCAGTCCAGAGGAGGTTAAAGCCTGGGGGCACGAGACACCCTGAGAAAGAGCAGCGACAACTAGAGAGACCCTGAGAGAGAGGGGCAATGACTACAGTGGGCAAGTGAGTAGAGGTCCAGTGAATAGGTGAGTGAGGAGGCCCAGTGGGGCCTAGTGGCTCGGCAAGGGGCCAGGAGTGAAGTGGGCCAGCAGTTGTAGAATTGCTCAGTCAACGCTCAGGTGAGGGTAGCAGGAGACACCCAACAAACTGCACCGGGCCTGACCGAGGCGTGAAGAGCTAAGCCGAAAGCCGGGTGAAGCAAGGCGGTATGAGTGTGGTCCGGGAGAGAGGGCGGTATGAAAGAGGCTGGGTGAGAGCCAGTGGAATGAGTGGGAACCTGGTGAGAGGGGGTGTGGCTCTCTGGGGCTGTAGGGTACAGCTACAACTGTGTGCTCAGTTTGCTCCAGCCATAAGCTGGGGAGGTAACAGAGCAACATCTGCGAGGCATGGGACCCGTAGAGAGGAGGATGGAGCAGGTATTAAGGCCCTTGTCAGCAGGGCATATAATGGGTATCCTCCCGCCTTAGTAGCAACTCTCATATTTTTCCATCAAGGCGTGGCGGGATAGTGAAGCGGGTCGTTACCTCAGGAGCAGGACAGCTGGTGGAGACCTGACGAGGAGGCCACCGTGTTACAAGCAACAATAAAACAAATATTCCAAGATTAAAAATGAGCTGCTTATTTAGCTTGCTTGTATTACTACAAGAATTGGAGCCCAGCCAGGCCATTTACCTTGTGTTGGCTTTAGACCTTACCAGCTTTGTTCTTCACAGGTTTTCCCATGGATGGTCTTGCTGCAGCAGTTTGGCAAGGAGGGGAAATGGAGGCCTTGGCACGCCTGGATAAGCATTTGGAAAGAAAGGTAACCTTATTTCACCTGGTAGCACTTCCTGTGTGCTGAACCCTTAGCTAGGAAATATTAAAACTAGCTGTCACTTCCGCCACGTGCTAACCAGAGACAGCTCTCCACATTGCAGAGACATGAGCAGAGATGAGATTTGTCTCTGTATAACCTGGGCTGTGTTTGGCATAGAGATTGTGGCATTGCCACTCCTAGCCTTCAAAAGACCCAGTGGGGATGGAGGTTCTCTGATACTCATACATCTAATGGTGGAATTTGCTTGCAAGAGTTGCCAATTATGCAGCTCCCTTGGGGTCTGAAGGGTGTGGAGTCACCCCCCCTTTGGAATAGCGTGGACTACAAGCCTCCCATGAAAGTGTAGTTCCTTCTACAGGTGACTTTCATCTCCTTAGTCTTCATTTTGAGACCTATTTATGCAGGTCCAGGTGTAATAACAGGACAAGGGCAAACAGACTGACACTTCCACACTGCACAAGTGAGGACTCTTAATACAACATGCCATATTACTTGGTATTGGTTGGGCCAGTCACTGTAATACCTAGATACATTCTTATAACTGTGTCTTTATTAGTATGCGCAGAATAAATACATTGAAAGAGAGCAGTAGAAGTCTTGGGTGTTACAACAATAGAAGGTAAATTGTTCAGACAGAAGTGACTGTTTTTAAAGCTTTTGATCAGTCTCTAGTACCAGCCGTTTCTTATGGCAGTTATGGAGCTGATAGCTCAAGTCCTGCCATGCTGTTTTAGGGGCTGATAATACTTCAGAGCTTCTTGCTGAACATTCCACTGAATCCCTGCTCTGTTGTATCATGGCAAGTTGTCATGCTTTGTAATTATTAGGTACATCCAGAATAGAAGACATCAGGGAGATGGTTAAGACCCTTTATCATGTAGACCAGGGTTGGGTAAAACGCAGCCCGTGGGCCGGATGCGGCCCACCAGGCCATTCTATCTGGCCCGTGGGGCCCCTAAAAAATCTAGAAAATTAATATTTATCTGCCCTGGACTGCCTGTCATGCAACTCTCTATGGCTTGTCAAAACTCAGTAAGCAGCCCTCTGCCCAAAATAATTGCTCGCCCCTGATGTAGACATACCCCACATACCAGGATGTACCATTGGGAGGCCATAGGCCCATTCCCACAATACAGACATGAACTAATAACCCCCTCCCAGGCCACAGTGACTGGACTGAATCCTCTCTGAATGATTCATGTGTCTCTTACTGGAGTAGGACTGGAAGTTGCCACTTTGTCCATCTGTTGGAGATGTCCCAAGCCAATTCCATAGGGGTAGTGTGAAAGACCCATTGATCAACTAATAAATCCACTATAGATAGTTAATGGCAGGCCTCTGGACCCTTGAAGTACTGCATTTCTCAAACCCATTCTCTTTTGCTTACTTCTTCCTCCACATGCTCTCAGGCTTGGGTTGCAAATTATGAAAGGCCAAGGATGAATGCCAACTCGCTGCTGGCCAGCCCAACAGGGCTCAGTCCCTATTTACGCTTTGGTTGCTTGTCCTGCCGCCTGTTCTACTACCGCCTCTGGGAACTATATAAGAAGGTGAGAAAAAGGGAACATGTAAGCATAATTAGGTTTTAAGAGGAGCTAATCAGATTCTCAAGGCTGGGCCCTCAAGGTTGTAAGATCTAGGGTTAACTGAAATGACAGTCTTTGTCATCTGGATGAGTCACTTCCAGTAATGTATCATGCAAATGGTTTCTCACCTTGGGAATGGGGATGTTGGTAAAGAGCTGCTCGGAGAACATCTCAGCCCTTCCAACTGTCATTAGCTGACCTTGTCCCTGAATGGGACCTGCTTGTACAGGTTTTCCTTGCTTTATGCTATACATGTGTTCCTGGAAAACGTTGCATAACTCGAATTTGCATAAAAGGAATCCACTTTACAATGTAACAAATAGGGATACATTCCAAGACCTTGACTGTACTGACCTCCAGACCCATTTCTACCTCTTTTACAAGACAGTTTTCATACTCGCCAATAGCAAACAGTACACACAAGCACAGGGCACTATCATGATGGGGATAGCAACTACAGAAACATGTCACAGACAAGGAGCACAGACCCACGTAGGAGACTATTTTGGTGCGCGTCACTCCCACAATGCACCGCACAAAGCAGCTGACTGCAGGCTTCCACCATGCCAGTCACCTAAGAGTGAATTTACCTTGCATATAACAAATTTTTGGTATGAAAAGGGTCTTCACATAAGAGCAAATTCACACATACAGAACCCGCATAAAGCGAGGGAAACCTGTATAAATGTGTAGGTGGGCTTGAGCTCAGCTGCTCAAGTGCGAGAGCTGGGTAAAGGCTAATTTTCCTCCTTATGCATCTTCCCTGTGTCTTGTCACTCCTCTTCCACAGGTGAAGCGAAATAGCACCCCACCTCTCTCACTATATGGACAGCTGCTTTGGCGTGAATTTTTCTATACAGCAGCCACCAACAACCCCAAATTTGACCGTATGGAAGGGAACCCAATCTGCATCCAGATCCCCTGGGACAGGAATCCTGAAGCCTTGGCAAAGTGGGCCGAGGGCAAAACAGGCTTTCCCTGGATTGATGCTATCATGACGCAACTGCGGCAAGAAGGCTGGATCCACCACCTAGCCAGGCACGCTGTGGCCTGCTTCCTGACCCGGGGTGACCTCTGGATCAGCTGGGAGTGCGGAGTAAGGGTGAGTGTGGAATTTCCAGAGGCAGAAAGCCAACCATTTAGTGCAGAGTCCTCTTGGCATGTTCTTCAAGGGTGACAATACAACTGTGGCTTTCATTTGTTGTGCAAAGAAGTATAGAAAGGAAGATTTTCTTCCAGGCTCTCATCTGCCTGTCTTTTGCTACCTTCTGTGGGGTTTTGAAAGTGGTAGAACTCATTGGTAGATGCCAAAGTGCTTCCAAGTCCATCTCTTTTGTATACATTTCATTGCTTTTGACCTAGCAGGACCTTCCTTTTCATTAAACAGTTTACTTCCACACTAATCAAGGAAAACTTCTAACTGTGAAATATTAATCTACACAGTGTCCCAAGGAGAAGTAAAAGACTCATATTTTGGGATACTTAAAAAAAATAATGATTTGATAAGAGGTTTAGTGGCTTATTGCTGAAACCCTGCTTCTCCTCAGAGTAAGGGGATAACCGTATGTGACTTTTTTTTTTTTTTTTTTTTTTTGCACTTCTGTGCTTGTCCTGATGTTCAAAACTATCCTTCTTCCCAGGGTCAGTGCTTCATACTTGCATTACACCTCCACATTTAAGGTCACTGTCGGAATCTCTGTAAAACTGAACAGCAGCAAAGTCCAAAGTCTTGGGCATTAATAGCATGACCAGATTGTGTTCCATTGGAAATGACTGAAAAGGTAAGGAAACACAACCAGACAGATGGCTTGAGCCAGTGGGCTGCAGTTCTGCTCCTGTTTCAGTTACTGGGAAGTGTTTTCTTACAACTCAGTGCTTAATATGTAAAATGTCCCCTACAGTTAAGGACCCTCCAAGGGTAGGACCTTACTGGCTTCCCCTCCTGTTGCTGCAGGTGTTTGATGAGCTGCTTCTGGATGCGGATTTCAGTGTAAACGCAGGCAGCTGGATGTGGCTTTCGTGCAGTGCTTTCTTTCAACAGTTCTTCCACTGCTACTGCCCTGTAGGCTTTGGCCGTCGCACAGATCCCAGTGGTGACTACGTTAGGTGAGTGACATGGGTGGGTTCTTCCCCCATACAGTCTAGTATGCCAGTGACACACCTACATAAACTGTCTGCCTGGGTGGCTGGGGTAATGCAGCAGCTGTCTGACTGGTTGCTTATCCTTTGCTTTGCAAATACCATGCTGCTGAACTTTGAGTGAAAAAATGTAAGTGCCTCTCTTTATTTGGGCTGCAGGCGATATCTGCCCAAGCTAAAAGGCTTTCCCTCGCGATACATCTATGAGCCCTGGAATGCCCCAGAGTCGGTGCAGAAGGCAGCCAAGTGCATCATTGGGGTGGACTACCCCAAACCCATGGTGAACCATGCTGAGACCAGCCGGCTAAACATTGAGCGCATGAAACAGATATACCAGCAGCTGTCACGCTACAGGGGGCTCTGTAAGTACTGGTAGCTGTGAGAGATTCTCTCCATAATGCAGTTTATCCCAGTATCTGCTGAAGGAGATGGATAGTATGCTACTGAGTGGTTCACAAGTAACAAACCCATGCTCCTGACTAGCCTTTGCAGGAGGTAATGGCCTCTGCCAAAAAATTACCTAAGGAGCATGCTTTACTTAGGATGGCAGACGAGACCAAGTGTGTGTCTGTGGCTTTTAGGATTTGTTCTCGGAAGACTGAAGTTGGATACAATCCTCCTAATGACTGGAAGCCCTGCGCCATTGTTGGTTAGTTTTTCACCCTACAAGCCTAGGCACAAAGCTCCACTGAGAGTGCTGATAGATTAAGAAAGCCATGGGTTGCATCCCTGGCAAGAACTGAGCTCTGAATCCAACTTGCCTTTTACAGATAGAAATGCTCCAGGTGGTAATCGCACCAGGGCATTCCAAGCTCCTAATGAAAAGAAAGTGCATGTTCCTTACTCAGAAATGCATTTGTAGTTCTCTTCCTTCTCTTTCCTAGGTTTATTGGCATCAGTCCCTTCCTGTGCAGAAGATCTCAGTGGCCCAGTCACAGATCCAGCTTCAGTTCAGGGCTGCAGCACCAGTACAGGTGAGCAGGAGCTTTTTGTAAAATACCCGGATATGTTGATAGGAATTTGGAGCCCATAGGCTAATTCAACAAAAGAAAAGGGAGTGTGGGGAGGGAAATAAAGATCTATTTCACCTCCCTTTTAGGCTTGCTTGGGACTCACCAAGAGATTCTTTCCTAAAAACGTACACAGAACTCAGGGTTACTGAAGTGAATCAGTGACTGCCCTTTTGGCATCATGTATCCCAGCTCCCTGGAGACTGCCTAGGCATAGGTCATGTTAGGAAGAGATTTATTTGTAGGGGAAGACCAAAATAACTGCGTATAAGACTGCTATTCACTAAAACAAGAGACTCCAGGGTTTGTCCTAGGCTGGAAGTCACCCTGTCTGAGACTTGTCAAAAATGTGGGAAGATTGTGGCTGCATTTCCCCTGACTTTGGCTTCATACACTTTCATTTTCCCCTGCTGTCTGATGTGCCAAATGCCTCAAGTGTCAGGGTGAAGATTCTTGGGGTCAAAAGAGATGTTGCAGTGATACTTCTTTCCCCCTTGCAGCATTGAAGCCATCACAGTCTGGCCAGGCCTCTCCAAAGCGCAAGCATGAGGGAATAGAGGAGATGTGCACAGAGGACCTGTATAAACGAGCCAAAGTGACAGGTCTGCATGGTCCAGAGATTCCCAGCAAGAGCTTGTGAATGTGAGTAACCTGTAATTCTGCCCTAAGGCTATTGTGGGGCTGTGGCTTGCCTCATGCTTGTTTTTTGACAGCTAGTGATGCCCAGCTCGGATTACTTTCAGTAGTTGTAGAAAATAAAATTGACTTGCCTTAAAACTGCTTTACTCTGCAGTTGAGGCTATAGTTTACCCTGCTCTCTCTAGTGTCTCTTGCCTCATAATTTCACTATTGCTTGGCAAAGTATTAATTGACCAACAGAGGGCAGCAGCTTATCATTTTGGCAATCACGGACTGCTTTTTACCCTTAGACCCATCCTATAAGGGATTCCTCCTTCCCACACCTATCAGCTGCCCCACAGAACTTCATATTCTGCACCCTAATCATATTTTGCCCCACACAACAGTGGTACAAACTGGGATGGAGAAAAGACATCTTTACCAGGATGGCTAAAATGCTCTAGATCAGGGGTTTTCAACCTTTTTAGCAAGTGTACCCCTTCTGGTGGCAATGAGCGGGGAGGGGTTGGGGCTTGCATGTGGTGGCCACTACCGCCACCACCCTGCGCTGTCACCACACCCCGCTTTCCCACGGCTGGTTGCACATGTGGCTCCACAGGCTGCTGATGGGCTTCATGCCCGGCCAATTGCGTGCCACCCATCAGCAGCGACCAGCTGTAGCACCAGCCTTGGAAAAGTGGTGCATGGCGGTGGGCAGCAGCAGCATACCCCCTGTGACCTTTCCAAGTACCCCTAGGGGTATGTGTAGCCCTGGTTCACAACCCCTGCTCTAGATGCTCCCACTAGGAGGAGCTGGCTGTGTTTTGTTCTAGCTCTGCAAAGGGTACTGAGACAAACTCTCTTTTCCCATTTTCCTGCAGCCAGAGATGAGAGATTCACAAGGGAAGAGTCGGAGCTCTGGAGTGGTCACGCCACAGCAGTAAAGGGGTGCTGCTGTGAAAGGGATCAGAACGTGTGATCAGCAGCTGAAAATGTTGGGTGTCTATGTGAATGTGTAACTCCGATGGTTGCCACACTGGGGCATTGCATCATTTTTGCTTGGGTATGTTTTGGCTCGTTGACATATAAAAGCCCCAGGAACCAAACCTATCCCTTCTAAGGCAAACCCAGAGTTGAGGAGACAAGAGGTTTTTTTCTGTTGACTTGTTCACTCCCAGGTGTATCTTTTCTTCCTAGGTGTCAATCAGTGCATGAAACTTAATGACTAGCTGAAGTGAGCAGCATTTGTCTATCTCAAAAGAAATACTCAAGCTTCCTCACTCTTAAATGGCAGTCAATGAGATTAAACTGCAGCCTGCATTTGGATAACGTTCTCTGGTGTACAAGATATTGAATACTCTAGTGGCTTCCCAGGTGGCGTGGTTTCAAGCACTCCAGCCCCAAAGCATATTAGAATGCCTGCATATGCCTGTCAGCACAGTGGGAATTAATGCAGGAATTGTAAGGTGGGCAAGAAACTGTCTGTTGAGGATATGGCAACAGGTAGTGTTGAAAGGGGAACTGCTGGGCTGGAAGAAGGTTACTGCTGGAGTCTTTCAAGCATTGGTTTTAGGACTAATCTTACCAAAGCTCCTGCTTCTTGTTTGTTTAATATTCTCATCTTGTGACTTTGGCACAAAATGTAAGAAGAATATGCTGACAGGTTTTGGATGACCACAAGAGGTGTTTTCATCATGGAGGAAGATCAGGATAATGTGCAGGAAGAATTGCATGAACTTGAGCACTGGAGTAATCGAAATGAGATGAAACAGTGCAAAGTGGTTATGCATTTTTGGAGATTAATTATCAGAGTTGCTTCAAGCAGCTAGAACCTCGTCAGTTGGAACAACTAAAAAGCAGAAAGATTTGGATGTGCTAGTCAGTCACAGGATGACTACAAACCTCTATTGTGATAGTCACAGGAAAGAAAAATGCCGTCTTGTATTGTATCTGGAGAGAGATTATCAGTAAAGAGCATTTTATGCCATTGTATAAGACCCTGGTAAGTCTTTATCTGGGATTGTATGCAATTTTGGTCATTTTGATTCCAGAAAAAAATACAAGTTGGAACAGGGGAAGAGTTAATTAGATAAGTAGAAGAATGGAGAGTCTTCTTACAAAAGAAGGCTGAAAGAGGTTGGCTTGTTTAGCCTAGTAAATGAAGGCTGAAAAGAGAAAAAATCTCTCCCTACATTACTCAAGAATGCAAATATTCTTCATTCTTGGATGAAGACTAAATCAGCAAATGCTTAGCATGACCCTTAACATTCTCCAAAAGGGACATGGGACCATTTCACAGGCTGGACAGCTCTTGGAGGTCACTGTGAGAGGAAGCTCCTAGAGATGGGGAAGGAAGATTTTCTTTTGAGAATAAGCCTATGACTGGATCATGCATGAAGATTTCTCTTTGAAATTTGCTGCTCCAATAACAGAAAAAGCTACACCTGGTATGGAGAACAGTCCTAGCCCTACCAGGGTCTGGACTCTGTCTCTCCTGTACTAATTTCCCTGAGAGGAAATCCTTTCAAACAGAATGATCAGTGTCCTGTGTGGAGTCTGTGCAGCGTCTGGTGTGGAGTGAATGTGCTACTGGGATAAGGCTGGGCTATGGGGCAACTCCCATAAGCAAGTCTTCCTTGGGCTCCATAGCCCATTTCATGTGGATGTCCATCTCTTGTAGGTTGCAGTGTTTTTGCATTTGTGGTTTGGGTTTCTACACTAACACCCAGGATCCCATACTTTGCACAGTACCCCTGCCTCTTGTACCTAAACCAGTGCTTTATATACTGACCACACAACTTTGTAGCTTATAGGCTGTCACATATACTTTCCCTGGTCTTGTTCAGTCTCTGTCGTGCGTTGTTTCAACGTGGTGCTGGCACAGGGTTTCTGTTTGCAACCCCAGATGATGTGGGGAGGGTGGTTGTAGAAGAGCCTCTGTTTCTTAGCCTTCACCGGGGATTGTGTCCCGTGGCTGGTCCCTTAAAATGAGATGCTGTTAGCACTATTTTCATTTACTGTCTGAAATGACTCACTCCTACTTGACACAGATACAGTCCCTAGCTGAAAATAACTGTTTAGGTTCATATACTGCTCAACATTAATAGCCTGCTCCTTTGCTGTAGAGAGCAGACTATTTCCCACCTGGGATGAAATATTTGCATTATGTATTGGGGCCTTCACTTTGAACCCATAAATGAACTTGGGACAATAAATGGAAACTGACTTAAAGGTATCTGAAAGGATGAGTGGAGAAGTTGGGGCAGCTGTACTGTGTCCAAGAGCATTTTTATTAAAGAGCAGCTAAATAACCTTTCCATCCCACTAATAACATTAGGACACTGACCCTAGTTTTCTTTTCCCAGAGGAATCCATTGGCCAGACTTCCCAAGGAAACAAGTGAGTTGCTCCTGGCCTCAGTTTGATATTTCCAGCTCCTCTTTAGAGGGGCTTGTGTTTTGTCCCCCATAATCCTTACCCAGCAGGCCCCCACTTTCTGATGGCAGAAGGTTGCAGGGGAAGGAGATTCTCTCTGTCCCGTGCTGCAGGGGGGAAAAGGGGAAAATTGCACTTTGTATCTTTATAGAATTCAAAAACTGTGAGTTTTGTCATTTGGAAGGTTTCATGCTTACACAAGTTTGTAAATATGACGCACTTTTTTTATAAATGTCTTTAACCCACTATGTGTTGTGTTTCAACTAATTTTGTTTGGTTGCCATGGTGCAAGATCCAGATATAGCTTGGGAATTTGCAGGGCAAAGACAGAAAGTCTCCAAAAGGCCTATTGGAGAGCTTTATGGATGTGTGGAGGGAAACAGGCACTTCTGCTGTTTCATCCCTGCTATTTGTATTCTGATGGCAGAAGCACCCACAGTGTGCTAGGTGCCGTGTACAAGACATTTCCTTTCTTGAACAGCTTTCAGTGTGAGGGAAAGAATTGTGATGGAAGAAGGAAGTAAATTATACAGTTTATTTTTGGTCTTGACACAGGAGGATGGCTTTGCAGGCTATCTTACAGAGGGAGTTTGATGTGGAGAGCAACACGGGAAGAGTGAAGATGTTAGGCTGTTACCACAATTAAGACAGCCAGCCATCACTGACAATAAAACCAAAGGATAGAAAAATAGTGGAGCACAGCTGTGAACACTGAGAGTGAGGATATTGCTGAGTTAGTTGTGAGTGGGAAAGTTTTCCATCTTGAATGTGATGGAGGAAGTGGTAAAATCTAACTTGTCTGGATGCAAGGGACAAAACTGGGATTTCATATGAAAGATGGTATAGCCAGCCTGCGTTGGAGATGGAAAATCGGGTGATGTCAGTGATTGAAGCTTGTCCTGTGACTGCTTCTGCTAAGCCATGAAACAAGGGTGAGTACACAAGCGACAGTCTTAGCCCACTGCAAGATGTTAAAGTAAAGGCACATGGCAGGAAACGTTGTGGGGTCCCACATCAGATCCCATCACGCCATATTGCCAATGAAGGTGCAGCCCTGGTCAGCTGTGTGGCACTCCCAGCCTCTGGAGAACATGGGAGATTCGAAAGGGTCCAGAGGCTGGATATTACCACATTTTCAATTAAACATGTGATAGGAGCCAGCTGGCTTCTCATAAAGCTATTACACATATTATATAATAACTTTGGCTTATTACTTGTTTTATCACACCATTGATTAGTGACCTGGCCACACATTCATACAAAGACATGATTAGCCAGTGAATCGTGTCTTAAGTGTAATGTCTGTCAGGGGCCTTAGAAACTAATAGGTGAGGGAGTAGCCCTAAGAAATACAAAAACAATCTAGTTAATGATGCAAAAGTGTTGAAGGTAAGCTTGTATCCATATTATACCTTCTTCGAGACTTTTAAAGTGCACCAACTCCTATAGTACAATTTTTTTTTTTTCTCCTTAGAAAATTGCCCCAGATACTCTACTCTTGAGCAGCAGTAATCTTCAGAAAGTACCTTGGGTACTAGACACTTCTAGCTGCACAATTGTGCCTCCAAGCTGAGCAACAAATAAGGAGAAGTCCTGTGCAAGAGTAGCATTCCAAGTACTTACCTTAAAAATGTCAGTGTCTGAAACTACTTTAGATGTAGCTGACTTGTACTCTAGCTCTAAGTAACTGAACATGAAATCCTAGCAATCTGCATGTATTACTTGAACAACCTGGGAAATGAGCCAGTTTGCCCCCTGATTTGATCTAGGGAACTTGGAGTTGTATATCCAAAGGGTTTTTTTTAGCATTAAACATACATTTAGGAACTAATCTGTGTGAACAGTTGAGAGGAAAAATAAGCAGCAGGCTAGACTGGAATTAAGATTACTGTAGACAGGTGTTTGAAAATATGATTACCTTCCCACATGCAACACTCCTTTAGGGAGAATTTGTCATAGGACCTGTATCTCACTAGCTGTAGGTCAAGGCTATAGTTGTGACACATGCTTTGTATTTTTATTTTTTTACAGGCAACTAAGGTAGAGAACAATTTGACAAAGGTCCCAAGAGTTCTGTGAGAACAATTCTAATTCCAAAAGTGATTTGTGCATGGGAGAGGATACTGGGAGGAAGCAGTTTAGAAATGTAGTTACTGCAGGGTGAGCAAAAACTGGTTACTCATACATAGAGAGTGGGAAGCTAAGAAGCCAGCTAACTGAATCCTGATAGCTTGGGACAAGTTCAAGAAAGAAGTGATGATGATCTAGGCACTAACTCCCTTCTGAGCCTGGAAGAATCTCTTCAGTTTCCATCTAGTAGGAATTGCAATAGGCTAGGCCAGTGGTTGTCAACTAGGGGTACATGTACCCCTAGGGGTATTTAGAAGGGCTGCAAGGGGGTACACAGAACTGATGTGGCTGATTAATTGCTCTGTGTGCACAAACCTGCGGTGTGCGGGTGGCCAGGAGTGCAGCATGGACACAGAGCAGCTGGGTCCAGGTGGTAAGTCTGCTGTGGGGGGAGGGAGTGGAGCTGGGGCAGCTGGCACAGGACAGGCTGGGGGAGGGTTACCGCTGTTATCCATATTCCACGAGGGCACAGAGGGCGTGTGCCCCCGGATCTGCAAGGAGGGTGGGCTGTCACTGCAGGTGCAGCTGGGCCAGCATTGGACTCTTCCCAGTGGGGGGCTGGGCCAGGCTACACTTGGGGCAGGTGGTGGTACTGGGAGATGGGGCTTGGGGCTATGGCAAATTCTGAAGTGGCTGCAGCTCGGCCTTAGCCCTGCTTCCATAGGCCCATGCAGTGGGGGAGGGAGTGGGACTGGGGCAGGAGTAGGTGCTGCCCAGCTGGGGCAGAGCACAGGACTGAGCTACAAGCAGCTTGTCCGGGGGGTAGCAGCTCCCACTGCTGCAAGCACCCTGGGAGGGTGCAGGGGGTGTGTGCCCCTGGATGCCCATGCAGGTTGGGCTGTGGACTGGGGCCAGGGCAGTGCTGGACTGTTTCCAGCTGGGGTGTTGGGCCGGGCTGCGGGGTGGGAGGTGGGTTGTTGAGCAGACTACGGCAAATTCTAGAGTGGTTGCAGCCCCTCCCGTAGCCCCCTCCCCTTGCACGGATCTGGGGGCACATGTCCTCCATTCCCTCGTGGGGTGCGTGCAGCAGCAGGAACTGCCCCCACCCCAGCACCCCCTGGATGAGCCACTTGCAGCTCTGTCCTGCACCCCGCCCTGGCTTTGCAGCGCCCTCCCTGGCTTTGCAGTGCCCGCCCCAGCCCCACTCCCTCCCTCACTGTGGGGGCCTCAATCTGCCCCCCCCCCCCTAAAAACCAAAAACAAATATGAAGGGGTACATGAGCTGAAACTTTTGAGACAGAAGGGGTTCACTTGTTAAGAAAGGCTGAAAACCCCAGAGCTAGGCCACTGACTGTAATCATCCATGCCAAACCCTAGTAACAGATGCTAATACTTCAACTAAGCAGTGACTAGCTGCTCCACAGTGATGGGAAGGGATTGCCCCCAAAGTAACAGTGGAAAGCATTTCCCCAACCTCTGCCTTGTCTAACCACAAATTAATTCCAGGAGCAAAAGGCTCCTAGAAGGCCTGCTTACCCTCTGGCCTAGTCTCTGATCTTAACCTCTCAAACAGCAACACACACAACAGCAGCAGCTGGCTTGGCTTTAGGCAGTTGTCT